>NW_028181437.1:385000-693000 GCF_964211825.1 Aythya ferina
TGTTTGAGGAGCGGGAGTTGCGAAAGCTCCCTGCTGAAGTAAGGAGCTGCATAATGCTTGCCTAGACATTATGAAAATTCTTTTGCTTAACGTAACAAAAAATAGACACCCCAACCCATTCTCCTTCTGCATCTCAGTTGCCTCTTTTGTTCAAAGACACTGTTGCAAAGCTCATGTAACCATCTCCTGATAAGTTGCTAAAGTAGTGTATCGACATACATGCCTTCCTGTCTAACGCTGGGCCAACATGACCAAATAATAAAAGAAGTTGAACCACAACGCCGAGGAAGACTACGGCCTTCATCTTCACAACCACCAGAGGGACAGAGACGACCCCCTAGCAACAGTGCGCGCAGTCGCAGAATATACCAGGATGTGCTGCGTAATCCCGGAATTAGCAAAATATAAATAAAAAGGGACTCTGGCGGGGGTGAGGTGCGTGCTGTTGGCGGAGCTGAGACTCCCCGGCCGCCCAGTGCTGTTTTGCTTGATGTTTGCTCACTCAATAAATTCCTTTCTATGATTAATACAATGCTCTATGAAAATTAATTAAGGGGGCAACTTATAACACTTTGGACGCTCAAAACCCTATCCCGAAAACATTAGGACGCTCCAAACTCTATCCAGAAAACTTAGGACTCTCCAAACCCTATTCCAAAAACTTAGGACGCTCAAAACCCTATCCTGGAAACATTGAGATGCTCAAAACCCTTTCCCGAAAACTTAGGATGCTCCAAACCCTATCCTGGAAACATTAAGATGCTCAAAACCCTAACCCAATTACTTAGGATGCTTGAAAGCCTATCCCAAAAAATTAGGGCACACAAAAGCCTAACCCCAAAAATTAAGATGCTCAAAATCCAAACCCCCAAAATTAGGATACTCAAAACCCTGGACCTGGAGAACCTAACCTGAAAAAACAAAACAAAACAAAACAAAAAAAAGATCTTAAAACCCTAACCGTAAATAACTGACCAAAAATAAAACCTTAAGACTCTAACCCTAAAAAACATATCAACACTACAACCCAAAAAACTCTAATACCCTAACACGCTAACCCTGAAACCCTTAAAACCCTAACCCCCAAATCCTTAAAACCCTAACCGTTAAAACTCCAACCCTAAAAACCTTAAAATCCTAAACATAAACCCTGAAACCCCTTACCCTGAAACCCAACCCTAGTGCCCAATCCCTGAAACCTTAAAACCCTGAATCAATCTGTAGCAAATAGCATAGGCTGAGTCGAGGATCTCAGTACAGTAGCATTATTATTCGAGATTACAATGGCGGGTGTCCCACAAGCAGGAGGGTGCCTACTAATTCCATACACAGTTTATACACTTTTTTTTTCTGCCGAGGACCGGGACCCTCCCGACCCTCCCCTGTTTCCCCTTTAACTGTGCTATTCAAGGTTCATAATCTAGCTGGTGCTTCACAGAAAATACACAGCTGCTGGCCTGTTACAAGTCACATTTCTTTTGAGGTTTTTACTCTTTGAGGTGGTAATGTTTCTTACGCCGTGATTTCCACCTAATTGCTGTAAGGATTCTGGTTGTCTGCGTTTTACAAGGTTGTCTGTTATAATAAATAAAAGTCCCAAATAGGATTACAATCAAAGTTTACAATTCACTGAATGAATAGAGGTAAGCAAACAGTGCTGGGTACGCCGGGAGTCTCTGCTCCACCAAGACGCGCACCAGTTATACACCAGTTACCTCCCTTAAGGGACATAGAGAAGCCCTCTCAGATACTTCCGTCCTGCTTCTCCTGCATGTGGCCGGAGGTCGGTCTAATTCTGGTGCTGTTGGTGGTGGAAGCTGGGGCAACGGTGGTACTGGTGGCGATACCACAGCCACCGGAGGGGGAGCCGCCGGGGGTGGATTGTTAGGATATGGAGGTGGTAGCTTATCCAACGGCTCACGTTTATCTTCTTTTTCTTTTTCATGTTCTTCTTGTTCTTCAAATTTCTTACCTGCTTTTAGTGTAAATATTGAGGCTGGAAAAGGACCTGAAGTCCTCCTGATCCATAATCCTGCATAATCGCTTTCTTCCTGGCTAAAAGCTTCCTTTGAATTAACATGGATATTTAAGGCCTGGCAAATCCAGTCTTCGAAGGTTCCAAAAACAGGCCAAAAGACATGTAGTCTTAAAGGCTCCTTTGGCCATTCTGTCACATAATACTGGACCATTTTTAATTTACTTTTTCCTTTTCTGGGGTCCCTATCATTCCAATTTCGAATCGTTATTCCTAATGGACTTTCTGGTGGTATGACTGGTAATTTGCTCCCTTTCTTCTGGTCTCTGGTCTTTGATTTTGTCTGACCCATCTAGGAATTTTACTATGGCAATTCCCATAGCCCTTGGTTACCTTAGTAAGAGTGTCTTGCAGGGGGTCGAGGACCTATCACACACCCACAAGTCCTATAGGAATCCCTTCGGTCCTTCACCGGCCAAGTCCCTCGCGGGAGATTGGAACCGCGGTTAGAAGACCTCCACAATCGCTTCGGAACTAAGTTCCATCTCAGTCACACTCTTACACACACAGGCAACCGAACCCCACCCAACCGAACGGTATACGCTTTAAATGCTTACGACTCCGTCATCTTCGTTCGGATCTTCACACACACAATTATGGGCAAAATATAGTGCTGCAGCTGGCAAGGGAGCTGAAAAAAAGAATCAGAAACTTTGCTTACCTTTATTCAGGTTTAAGATGCCATTAGTTCCGACCTGACTCAAACAGCAGCCACCAAATGGTGGGGGTGCCTCTCCTAGATCAAACCAGAAATCAGGAACCAAAGCCCTCCCGGATGAGAGCCCACTTGTAATAAATGACTGGGTCCCAAATAGGATTGCAATTGAAATTTACAATTTATTAAATGAATAGAGGTAAGCAAGCAGCGCTGGGTGCGCCAGGAGTCTCTGCTCCACCAAGACGCACACAAGTTACATTAGGCGGCTGGTTTTTATGCTGCTAGGCTAATACATATTCATTACTACTTCTACAAAAGGCAGGGTTATTCTAATTAGTTCCCAGAATCCAAACCCTCCCACTGGTGCAGGCGTTATCAGTCTCCGGTATCAGTCCCCTCTGGGGGCCGCTCGTACTGAAGGCTCGTAGTCTTCCTCCCAGGCTTTTCTCTTGTCCATCTCCTTTGTCCATCTTGGCTGGATGGCAGACACTTGCATAGTGTCCCATGCAACAGTTGTAATAGTTAGCAGTTATTCTGAAACCCCTTTGTTCTCTTATCCTCTATTGACCGGAATTGCTGGACCATTCCTTTGCAAGATTCAAGAACTATATATATTAACCACTCTGGTTTTCTTAGACTTTTCATCATATCATGCGGCCCTAGCATTGTTCCATATTGACACGAATCAGATGAACTCATTTCACACTGTTAAGCTGTCTTATCACTGCAAGCATATCTCAATACCACCTTCCTTCCCTCTACAGGATGTAACTGCGCAAAAACAACATTTTTATTCCCACAACCTTGATCCCCTTACCCTGAAGTCCTTATTCCCCTTAAACCTAACAACTCTAACCACAACCCTAACCCTTATTATCAACCCCCTAACGCTAATGACACTGACCTTAATCCAAACCCCAAACTGCCCCTAACCCCAGACAACCAACAACGAAACACACACACACAAAGATGGAAACTACAAAAAAGGCAAAACCCACGATACAGGCCCCAAATCACAAATACGCAACCAAAATGCTACAGAAAAGCCCCAGATGCAGGCCCCAAATGCTACTGCTAGGCCTCAAAAGCTCAAGATGCATCCCAAAGCAAAAATGCAGACCCCAAACGTTACAGAAAAGCCCCCAAACCCAGGCTGCACAAGTCTACAAGCAGGCCCCAAACTGCCAACAGAAGCAGGCACCAACCACACCCAGATGCAGACCCCAACTGCCCACAAGCAGCTCCTACCCCACCACCCCCTCCCAAGAACTGGACTCCACCCAGACACTGGCCCAAGACCCGGGCCCGCCCCCCGCCAACCCCCCTACCCTCCCCCCCGACACAGGTGTACAAGCAGCTCACAACCCGCCCCTTCAGAGACCGGTCCCACTCCCCCCCCCCCCCCCCAAGACATGGGATGCGGAGGTGTACAACCAACTCCCAACTCCCTCCCCCTCAAAGGGAGGCCCCAAAGACCCCCAAATGGAGGCTCCTAGAGTGAACAAGCACCTCCCAACTCCCCCAGGCACAGGCCCACCCCCCCCCCCCAAACACAGGCCACAGAGGTGTATAAACAGCCCAGACCCCCCTCCAAGACCATGGCCCCTATAGTGTACAAGCAGCTCCCAACCACCCACAGATGCAGGCCCCAACCCTTTTCAAAAGGGAGGCACCTAGAATGCATGAGCAACTCCCAACCCCCCTCAAATAAAGACCCCAAAAGTGTACAAGTAGCTCCCCCCCAGAGACAGGACCCAAAGGTGTACAACCAGTTCCCAACACCCCTGAGACACAGGCCCCAACCCCCTCCCCAGACACAGGGACCCAAATTCTACAAGCAGCTCCCAACCCCTGCCAGGCAGGCCCCCTACCCTATACAAGCAGCTCCCAACCCTCCCCCCCCCCCCCCGAGGGAGGCCCCCAAGCCCCCCACAAACACAGGCCCCTACAGTGTACAGGCAGCTCCCAGCCACCCCCAGATGCTGGCCCCAAAGTTGTACAAACAGCTCCCAGCCACCCTGCAGAAACAGATTCCTACATTGTACAAGCAGTTCCCAGCCCGCTAGACACAGGCCCTGACACATGCAGGCCCCAAAGGTGTACAAGCAGCTCCCACCCCTCCCCCAGACGCAGGTCCCAAGCCCCCCCCCCCCCAAACACAGGCCCCTACAACCAGCACCTAATCCTAAAATTTAATTATTAAATTAAAGCCAGGAGAGAAACCCGTTAAGGTTAAGTAATATCCTTTGAGGATAGAAGATAGGAAAGGAATTAAAGAGATAATTGATCAATTTTTACAGTATGGATTATTGATTGAATGCGAATCAGAATACAATGCATCCATATTGCCAATTAAAAAGGCAGATGAAAAAGCTATAGGCTAGTTCAGGATTTGAGGGCCATAAATAAAATCACTGAGGATATACATCCAGTAGTGGCAAACCCTTATACTTTGCTGACTAAATTAAAGAATAGTCAAGTCTGGTTTACCGTACTGGATTTAAAAGATGCCTTCTTCTGCCTAGGCTTAGCCACAGAAAGCCAAAACCTATTCGCCTTTGAATGGGAAAATCCCGATTCAGGCAGAAAGACGCAGCTTACGTGGACATTACTACCTCAAGGATTCAAGAATAGCCCCACTATTTTTGGAAACCAATTAGCAAGGGAACTTGAAACATGGATACCTCCGGACACTGAAGGTGCTTTGTTACAATATGTAGATGATCTCTTAATAGCTACCGAGACTAAAGGGAGTTGTATTCAATGGACTATAAGTCGTCTTAATTTTCTGGGTTTAAATGGATATCAAGTCTCTTGACAGAAAGTCCAGCTGGCTCAACAAAGTGTGACCTATCTGGGATTTGACATTTCGGAAGGACAACGAGAACTAGGAACTGAACATAAGGAAGTCATTTGCCGGACTCCAGAACCTCAAATAGTAAAGGAGCTACAAAGCTTTTTAGGAATGACAGGTTGGTGTCGCCTTTGGATTTATAATTATGGACTATTGGTAAAGCCTCTATATGAATTGATAAAGATTAACCAGTCAAAGTTAGTCTGGACTGGAGAAGCACAAAAAGTCTTTAAAACAACTTAAACAAGAATTGATGATTTTGAAATATCAAGCAATATTGGTAGAACAGGATGACGTGGAAATTGTGATAATTCATATTGTGAATCTAGCCTCTTTTCTTAGTGATGCTCCGGCACAAGCTGTGATTCACGATTGTTTAGAAACTCTAGAGACTGTGTATTCCAGCCGACCAGACCTTAAGGAGGAGCCCATGGAAGATGCGGAAGAAACTTGGTTCACGGATGGGAGCAGTTTTGTTACGCAAAGACAACGTAAAGCTGGATATGCTATAACAACTACTCAGCAGGTAATCGAGTCTAAGCCTTTACCCCCTGGAACATCAGCTCAAAAGGCGGAGATAGTTGCTCTCACGAGAGCATTGGAACTGGCAGCGGGAAAAAGGGTAAATATTTGGACAGATTCTAAATATACATTCGGCGTGGTACATGCTCATGGAGCAATTTGGAAAGAACATGGATTGCTGACCGCTCAGTGAAAACACAAAGTATGCTGAAGAAATTTTAAAATTGTTAGAGGCTGTAAAACAACCAGAAAAGGTAGCTATCATGCATTGTCAGGGACACCAAAAGGGGAACAGCGATTTTGAAATTGGAAAATCGATTGGCAGAGGCTAAGCAGGCAGCTGAAATAACTGAGGTGAAGGCATTGTCTTTGATACCAGACGGTAAAATCCAAACTATATCCAAATTATACAAAAGAAGACTTAAAATTAATTGAAGATTTGAAAGGTAAAATGAAACCAGATGGATGAGTATATTTAAAAGATAACCCCATAGTAATACCCTCTAGTTTGACATGGCCCATAGTTCTTACAGAACACAATAAAACGCACTGGGGAGCTGGCACACTGCATAAGAGCCCGAGTCAGACATTAGTGGGACGATATGATAAAACAAGTAACTCAACAATGTAGCATTTGCTTACACAATAACCCCAATACCAAGGATAGAATAAAATTTGGAATAATCGGTAAAGGAAATTATTCGGGGCAACAGTGGCAAATTGATTTTTCAGAACTCCCTAGAAAAGGGGGGTATCATTATTTACTGGTTCTGACTGACACGTTTTCAGGAAGGCCTGAAGCCTTTCCCTGTCGAACAAACAAAGCAAGAGAAGTGGTTAAAGTCTTGTTAAATGAAATAATACCATGCTTTGGGATTCTAGTAGCAATGTCTTCTGATAGAGTTTCACATCTTTGTGCACAAGTGGTAGAACAGATAAGTAAGATTCTAAAGATAGATTGGCAACTGCATACTCCTTATAGACCACAGGCAAGTGGACAGGTAGAAAAAATGAACCATTTAATTAAACAATAAATAGCTAAAATTGGATAAGAAGCTAATTTGTCATGGCCTCAATCCCTCCCTTTAGCATTACTTGGAATTAGAGTCAAACCTAGAATAAAAGGGAATTTGAGTCCCTTCAAAATCTTATATGGAAGGCCGTAGCAATTTCTATTTAGTGGAGAGGACCTAATGCAGTTAGGATCAGAATATTTATATGCTTATATAACTGAACTTCAGAAACAATTAAATAAAGTACATACATTTGTTTTAGGGACCAGGGCTAGAGGGTTGGCTCAACCGATCCACCCCTTTAAGCTCGGGGATTATATATATATAAAGACTTTTTCAGGACAACCCGTGCAGGAAAAATGGAAGGAAAGTGGATGGGAGCATACCAAGTATTACTGACAACACACACCGCCATTAAGATTAAGAAGCAAGCAGCTTGGATCCACAATTCAAGGGTGAAGAAGGTCCCGGCGAGGATATAGACCAGCACTCCAATTGGACCAACAAAATTACGGTTTTCCAGATCCTAATGATTGCAGGGGTGCGGTTCTCGGATTTGGGGTGGGCAACTTGGGATGAGAACTTACACCTGACCTTAATACAAACAATTTCTCAAGTAACTAATAAGACGAACTGTTGGGTATGCACCCATCTGCCACAGCATGGGAATAAGGGTGTATCGTTAATCGGGATTCCCTTGCCTGCAAACTTATCTTGGACTAATTTGTAGGAAAACACATCTTGGGGTCGAAAATATTAAGCAGTTTTGGAACTAGAAGTGAGTAGCTTCATGCCGTTAGAATCCTATTATGTATGTGTACAAAGGTGTAACCCGCCTAAGGGTATAGGAAAACAGCATTGTATAAATACGGATACTACTTATGTGGGAAATCAGACATCTTGTAATTGAACAATTGATATTAGTACGACTAGCGGCTGGGCAAATTCAACCAGCTGGACGGTTCCAAAAGGAAAAGGGTGGTATTGGCTATGCAATGATACAGCCCGTAAGGTCTTGCCTGAGAATTGGAAGGGAACTTGCACTCTTGGAGCGGTAGTCCCCAATATGACAGTACATGATGTAGTGCCTCGAGGTTACTTGAGAAATCATATCCGGAGAATCAGATGAAAAATTAACAATCCATTGGTAGAGAGACACACCCCTTTTCATAGTTTTGTGTGATGGTTTGTCACATGGTTAGGAGTGAGTGAATTGGAAAAGGCAATAGTTAATATTTCTGCAATTATAGAGAAGTTAGAAAACAAAATTCTGGATGCTATGAAGGCTCAACAAGAAGAGATATCTAGTTTATCACAGGTAGTATTACAAAAGCAGATGACCCTAGACTTGTTACTGGCCACTCAAGGGGGAGTCTGTACAGTAATAAACACAAGCTGTTGTATGTATGTAGATCAGAGTGGAAGGATCTCTACCGACCTGGAAGAAATATGGAAGCAGACAAGGATCCTACATGAGATCAGTAAAGATGATCTTTCATGGAGTTTTAGTGAAATATGGAATAAGTTAACCTCCTGGTTGCCCAATTTCCAATGGTTGAAACAAGTATTCATTGCTCTAATCGTATTAGTAGTGTTAGGAATATTTGTGTGCATGTTGTTTAGATGCCTGCTTTGTTGTGTTACTGTAAATAATGAAAGTATCTGATGCAAAAGAATTTGCATGGGAAAAGAAAAGGGGGGATTGATTAAGGAGGTATTGGGGAGGCATTGGGGAGGCAAGGACAATCCCCAGACATGGACTGTATATCTCAAAACAAGACACTGAAACTCATGATAAGGAAGCGGCAGACGGACAGAGAAACAAACGTAAGGACTATAAATCTCAAAACTGGACATTGGAATTCATTATAAAGATACAACAAACGGAAGAATTGGCAACAACCAGCTCTCGCAATTAAGAAACATGCCAATTCAGCAGATTCCTGACCAAAGGTGAAAAGTACACTGTGAGGAAGACTCGGGGTCTTCCTCCCAGAGACCCCTGCCCACGTCCCAGAGACCCCTGCCCACAATTCTTGGAAGGCTCTACGCAGGCGCAAGGTGCCAAAAGGCTAATTAGCATAAGAAGCGAGGGAAGGCGGGGATAGGTAATGCATATGTATAGGTGCTTGTAGAATATTGATAGATTGATTGTATAAATTCAAGACTGCTTTCCGCTTTAGGTATTCACGATAGGTGGAGAGATCCCCCGTGCATCCAGCGCTGCAATAAAGAATATACCACTTAAAGGAATTTCTGCTTCGATCTTTGAATCACAACCCCCCTCAAATACAGACCCCAAAAGTGTACAAGTAGCTCCCCCCCAGAGACAGGACCCAAAGGTGTACAACCAGTTCCCAACATCCCTGAGACACAGGCCCCAACCCCCTCCCCAGACACAGGGACCCAAATTCTACAAGCAGCTCCCAACCCCTGCCAGGCAGGCCCCCTACCCTATACAAGCAGCTCCCAACCCTCCCCCCCCCCCCCGAGGGAGGCCCCCAAGCCCCCCACAAACACAGGCCCCTACAGTGTACAGGCAGCTCCCAGCCACCCCCAGATGCTGGCCCCAAAGTTGTACAAACAGCTCCCAGCCACCCTGCAGAAACAGATTCCTACATTGTACAAGCAGTTCCCAGCCCGCTAGACACAGGCCCTGACCCCCCACACATGCAGGCCCCAAAGGTGTACAAGCAGCTCCCACCCCTCCCCCAGACGCAGGTCCCAAGCCCCCCCCCCCCCAAACACAGGCCCCTACAACCAGCACCCAACCCCCTACCCCCGATGCCAGGCCCAAAGGTGTAGAAGCAGCTCCAAACCTCCTCCCTCAACCCAGGCTCCAACAGTGTACAAGCACCTCCCAACCAACCCTCCCCTTCCCCCCCCCCCCCCGACACAGGCTCCAAAGGAATACAAAGAGCTCCCACCCCTCCCCCAGATGCTGGTCTCAACCCCCCCCCGCCCCCAGAAGCAGGCCCCAAAGGTGTAGAGTCAGCTCCCAACCCCCTCAATGCCGGCCCCAAGGGTCTACAAGCAGCTCCCCCCTTGCCCCCAGATACCGGCCCCCAGACACAGACCCCAAAAGCCTAATCACAGGCCCTGAACTCTAGAGGCAGGCTCCAAAACCCAGGACAAAGCCCCAGTGGTTCGAGACAGGGCCCAAATCCCAGACACAGGCCCCAAACGCTAAACATATGCCAAAAAAAGTATTAGTGCTGGTGCCAAATGTTACAGACAGGCCCAAAAGCCCGAGATGCTCAAGGCTGAGACGTAACTTGGCTTTCTGAATTACTGGAAAGCAGCTTTCATTCTCAGATAATTGTGTGCAGGCTAGATAGGATGGGGCTTCAGGCACCTCTTCACCTGAGGAAACACACTGCCATCAGGCACCGCTGTGCCAGACAAGCTTGTTCTGCTAGAACACCCTACTCAGATGCACTGTGGCATTCAAGTGAACTGCTTTCATGCAAATATAACGACTGATGTTACAACCCACCTTGCCTGTGGCACCTGATGAACAGAAGAGTAAGCCACCGCAGCGCTTCAAAACCATCCCTGCACGTGCCGCTCCTTGTCGCTCTCTGGCCTTATCTCATATCCTTATCCACTTCTGTGGAGAGCCTGCCACGGCACCTGCAAAGCAAGACGGACACCTTTCATAGTCACCTTGTGCTACTTGGTCGTTCTGCTCCAACCCAGCTCATGACCAGCCCCTCTTCTTACACAGCTCTTCAGAGTGCAGTTTGCTCCTTTGAGCCTGTGCGAGACACCTGTGAAAGAAAAAGAAACGCATAGGCCGATGCAGCATCCAAAGACACAGCACAGCTAGGTAAGTTACTCTCATCTGCTCCCTTACCTCTGCCGCTTACCAGCCCCCGAGGCAGATGCTTCAATCTACCCTCTTCAAACAGCTACAACACCTCTAAAAGACAAAGAGGGGATGCTTAGAGGAACAGTGAGACCTACAACACAACAACTGCTACATCTGTTCCTCACTCACCTTGCCAGAGGCAGCTCTGCGTGTGACGTCCCAGGTTGTACACTGCGTTACCTAACCCTTACCGTAACCCTTACCCTAACCCTTCTCACCCTTACCATTACCCAAATCCTTACCTTTACTTTTTCCTTACCCTTACTCTTTCCTTTAACCATAACCTTACCCTTACCCTATACCTTACTCCAACCCTTCCCCTTACCTTCCCCTTCCCCTTCCCCTTAACCTAACCCTAAACCTTAAACCTTACCGTAAACCTTACCCTTTCTGCTACACTTACCCTTAGCATAAATCTAAACCTTACACTTACCCTTAGCCTAACCCTCACCCTTACCATTACCCATACCCTTATTCTTACTCTTATCCTAACCCTTTCCTTTACACTTACGGTTACCATTAACCTTACCCTTACCCTAACACTTATCCTTAACCTAACCCTTACCCTAAACCTTACACTTACTCTTAACATTAACCTTACCCTTAACCTTTAGCTAATACTTAATCTTACGTTTTTCTCACCCTAACCCTATAATTAACCATAACCATTACCCTAACACTTAACCTTACCCTTACAATAAGCCACACAACAACACTTAAATGTACACTTACGCTTAAACTTGCCCTAGCAATTACTCGTACAATTAAAATATTAATTAATTAAATTAAAAAATTTTAATTTAAAATAAATTGAATTAAAAAAATTAAATACCATTATCCTTATACCTTATCCTTAACCCTCACCCTTATCATTACCAATACCCTTACTCTTACACTTATTCTTATACATACAACTTACCCTTTTCCTAACACTTAACCCTAACCTAACTCTAACCCTAAACCTTACCTGAACCCTTTCCAGTACCATTACATTAACCCTTACCCTTAACCTAAACCTTACACTTGCTCTTAACCTTAACCTAATACTTACCTTTACGTTTTCCTCACACTAACCCTAAAATTAACCCTAACCATTACCCTAACAGTTACCCCTAACCTAACCCTTACTCTAACACTTACAGTGACCCGTACACTTAAACATACCCTTACACTTACTCTTACCCTAACCCTTACCCTTATCATAACCCATACTCTAACACATACATCCACCCGTACCCTTACGCTTTCCGTTACCCTAACTCTTACTCTTACTCTTACCCTTACCCTTACCCTTACCCTTACTCTTACCCTATCCCTTACCCAATCCCTTACCCTATCCCTTACCCTTAACCTAACCCTAAACCTTACCCTTATCCTAACACTTACCCTTATCGTAAACCTTACCCTTTCTGCTACACTTACCCTTAGCCTAAATCTAAACCTTACACTTAACCTTAGCCTAACCCTCACCCTTACCATTACCCATACCCTTATTCTTACCCTTACCCTAACCCTTACCTTTACACTTACGGTTACCATTAACCTTACCCTTACCCTAACACTTATCCTTAACCTAACCCTTACCCTAAACCTTACCCCAACCCTTACCCTGACCCTTACATTAACCCTAACCCTTACCCTAAACCTTACACTTACTCTTAACCTTAACCTTAGCTGTAACCTAATACTTACCCTTACGTTTCCCTCACCCTAACCCTAAAATTAACCCTAACCATTACCCTAACACTTAACCTTACCCTAACCCTAAAATTACTCGTACAATTACCCTTACGCTTACCCTTACCCTTAACCTAAGCCTAAACCATACAGTAAACCTTACCCTTTCTGCTACACTTACCCTTAGCCTAAATCTAAACCTTACTCTTACCCTTAGCCTAATCTTTACCCTTAACCTAACCCTAACCCTAAACCTTATCCCAGCCCTTACCCTGACCCTTACATTAACCCTAACCCTTACCCTATAACTTACACTTACTCTTAACCGTAACCTTACCCTTAACCATTACCCTAACACTTACCCTTACGTTTCCCTCAACCTAACCCGAAAATTAACCCTAACCATTACCCTAACACTTACCCTTACCCTAACCCTAACCGTAACTCTAACCCTTACTGTAACCCTTACCCTGACCCGTACCCTTACACTTACCCTTACCCTAAGCCTTTCCCTTACCATGACCCATACCCTAACACGTACTTGTAGCCTTAACCTTACCGTTCCCCTTACCCTTACCTTTACTGTCTCCGTTACCCTTACACTTACACTTAACATAAACCTTAACCTTAACCTAAACCTTATCATAAGCCATACAACAACACTTACATGTAAATTTATGCTTGACTTACCCTAGCAATTACTCGTACAATTACCCTTAACCTTACTATTAAGCTAAGCCTAAACCTTACCCTTATGATAACACTTACCCTTATCCTAAACCTTACCCTTTCTGCTGCACTTACCGTTTGCCTAATTCTAAATCTTACCCTAACCCTCACCCTTACCTAAATCTAACCATTACCCTAAGCCTCACCCGTACCCTTACCATTATACTTACTTTTACCCTTAACCTAAACCTTACCCCAACCGTTACCCTGACCCTTACATTAACCCTAACCCTTACGCTAACCCTAACCCTAACCCTAACCCTAACCCTAACCCTAACCCTAACCCTAACCCTGACCCTGACCCTGACCCTGACCCTAACCCTAACCCTAACCCTAACCCTAACCCTTACTCTAAACCTAACCCTTAACCTAAACCTTACACTTAATCTTATCTTTAACCTTACCCTTAAACTAATACATACCCTTACGTTTCCCTCATCATAACCCTAAAATTAACCGTAACCATTACCCTAACACTTATACTTACCTAACCCTAAACCTTACTCTAACTTTTACCCTGAGCCAGAACCTTAGACTTGCCCTTCCCCTTCCCCTTACTAATACCGTTACCATAACCCTTACCCATACACTTACAGTTACCATTAACCTTACCCTTACCCTAACACTTACCCTTACCCTATCCCTTACACTTATCTTATCCATACAAATTACGCATTCCCTAACACTTAACCTTAACCTAACCCTAAACCTTACCTGAACCCTTACTCTGACCCTTACATTAACCCTTACCCTAAAACTTACACTTAACCTTAACCTTACCCTTAACCTTAACCTAATACTTACCCTTACTTTTCCCTCACCCTAACCCTAAAATTAACCCTAACCATTACCCCAACACTTACCCTTACCCTAACCCTTACCCTTACCATAACCCATACTCTAACACATACTTCTACCCGTACCCGTACCCTTACGGTAACTCTTACCCTTACCGTAACCCTTACCCTTACCGTTACCGTTACCGTGGCCCTTACCCTTACCCTAACCCTTACCCTTACCCTTACCCTTACCCTTACCCTTACCCTTACCCTTACCCTTACCCTTACCCTTACCCTTACCCTTACCCTTACCCTTACCCTTACCCTTACCCTAACCCTAAATCTTACCCTTATCCTAACACTTACCCTTACCGTAAACCTTACCCTTTCTGCTACACTTACCCTTAGCGTAAATCTAAACCTTACACTTACCCTTAGCCTTACCCTCACCCTTACCCTTACCCATACCCTTATTCTTACCCTTTCCCTAACCCTTACCTTTACACTTACGGTTACCATTAACCTTACCCTTACCCTAACACTTATCCTTAACCTAACCCTTACCCCAACCCTTACCCTGACCCTTACATTAACCCTAACCCTTACCCTAATCCTTACACTTACTCTTAACCTTAACCTTACCCTTAACATTAACCTAATACTTACGCATACGTTTTCCTGACTTTAACCCTAAAACTAACCCTAACCATTACCCTAACACTTAACCTTACCCTAACCCAACCCTAACCCTTACTCTAACCCTTACCCTGACCTGTACCCTTACACTTACCCTTACCCTTATACTCACCCTAATTCTTACCCATACCATAACCCATACCCTAACACATATTTGTACCCTTAACCTTACCGTTACCCTTAACCTTACCCTTACCCTTACTCTATCCCTTACCCTTACGCTTACCCTTAATATAAACCTTACCCTTGACCTTACCCTTACCATAAGCCATACAACAACACTTACATGTACACTTACATGTACACTTACGCTTACACTTACCCTAGCAATTCCTCGTACAATTACCCTTACCCTTACCCTTAACCGAAGCCGAAACATTAAACCTTACAGTAAACCTTACCCTTTCTGCTACACTTACCCTTAGCCTAACCCTCACCCTTACCCTTACCCATACTCTTATTCTTACCCTTACCCTAACCCTTACCTTTACACTTACGGTTACCATTAACCTTACCCTTACCCTAACGCTTATCCTTAACCTAACCCTTACCCTAAACCTTACCCCAACCCTTACCCTGACCCTTACATTAACCCTAACCCTTACCCTAAATCTTACACTTACTCTTAACCTTAACCTTAGCTGTAATCTAATACTTACCCTTACGTTTCCCTCACCCTAACCCTAAAATTAACCCTAACCATTACCCTAACACTTACCCTTACCCTAACCCTTACTGTAACCCTTACAATGAACCATACGCTTACACATACCCTTACCCTTACTCTTACTCTACCCTTACCCTTACCATAACCCATACTCTAACACATACTTCTACCCTTAACCTTACTGTTACCCTTACCCTTACTCTATTTGTTACTCTTACGCTTATCCTTAACATAAAACTTACTCTTAACCTTACCCTTACCATAAGCCATAGAACAACACTTACATGTTCACTTACGTTTCCACTTACCCTGGCAACTACTCGTACAATTAAACTTACCCTTACCCTTACCAAACCATTACCCTTACCCTTAACCTAATCCTCAACCTTACACTTATCCTAGCACTTACCCTTACCGTAATCCTTACCCTTTCTGCTACACTTACTCTTTGCCTAATTCTAAACCTTACCCTACACTCACCCTTACCCTTATCATAATGCTTACATTAACCCTTAACCTAAACCTTACCCCAACCCTTACCCTGACCCTTACATTAACGCTAAGCCTTACCCTAAACCTTACACTTACTCTTAACCTTAACTTTACTCTTAACATTAACCTAATACTTATGCATATGTTTTCCTGACTTTAACCCTTAAATTTACCCTAACCATTACCCTAACACTTAACCTTACCCTAACCCTAAAATTACTCGTACAATTACCCTTACCCTTACCCTTAACCTAAGCCGAAACCTTACAGTAAACCTTACCCTTTCTGCTACACTTACCCTTAGCCTAAATCTAAACCTTACACTTACCCCTACTGTAACCCTCACCCTTATCATTACCAATACCCTTACTCTTACCCTTACCCTAACCGTTCTCCTTACACTTACTGTTACCTTTAACATTACCCTTACCCTAACACTTACACTTATCCTTATCCATGCCCTTACCCTTACCCTAATCTTTACGCTTAACCTAACCCTAACCCTAAACCTTATCCCAGCCTTTACCCTGACTCTTACATTAACCGTAACCCTTACCCTAAAGCTTACACTTACTCTTAACCTTAACCTTACCCTTAACCATTACCCTAACACTTACCCTTACGTTTCCCTCACCCTAAGTCCTAAAATTAACCCTAACCATTACCCTAACACTTACCCTAACCCTTACCCTAACCCTAACCCTAACCCTTACTCTAACCCTAACCCTTAACCTAAACCTTACACTTAATCTTAACTTTAACCTTACACTTAATCTTAACTTTAACCTTACCCTTAAACTAATACATACCCTTACGTTTCCCTCATCATAACCCTAAAATTAACTGTAACCATTACCCTAACACTTATCCTTACCTAACCCTAACCCTAACCCTTACTCTAACTTTAAACCCTGACCCGTAACCTTAGACTTCCCCTTCCCCTTCCCCTTACGCTTACCCTTACCCTAACCCTTACCCTTATACTTACGGTTACCATTAACCTTACCCTTACCCTAACACTTACTCTTACCCTATCCCTTACACTTATACTTATCCATACAACTTACGTTTACCCTAACACTTAACCTTAACCTAACCCTAACCCTAAACCTTACCTGAACCCTTACCCTGACCCTTACATTAACCCTTACCCTAAAACTTACACTTAACCTTAACCTTACCCTTAACCTTAACCTAATACTTACCCTTACTTTTCCCTCAGCCTAATCCTAAAATTAACCCTAACCATTACCCCTACACTTACCCTTACCCTAACCCTTACCCTTACCATAACCCATACTCTAACACATACTTCTACCCGTACCCGTACCCTTACGGTAACCCTTACCCTTACCGTAACCCTTACCCTTACCCTACCCTTACCCTTACACTTACCCTATCCCTTACCCTTACCCTAACCCTAAACCTTACCCTTATCCTAACACTTACCCTTACCGGAAACCTTACCCTTTCTGCTACCATTACCCATACCCTTATTCTTACCCTAACCCTTACCTTTACACTTACGGTTACCATTAACCTTACACTTACCCTAACACTTATCCTGAACCTAACCCTTACCCTAAACCTTACCCCAACCCTTACCCTGACCCTTACATTAACCCTAACCCTTACCCTAAACCTTACACTTACTCTTAACATTAACCTTACCCTTAACCTTAAGCTAATATTTAACCTTACGTTTTTCTCACCCTAACCCTATAATTAACCATAACCATTACGCTAACACTTAACCTTACCCTTAACATAAGCCATAAAACAACACTTAAATGTACATTTACGCCTAAGCTTACCCTAACAATTACTCGTACAATTAAAATATTAATTAATTAAATTAAAAAAAATTAATTTAAAATTAATTGAATTAAAAAATTAAAATACTCTTATCCTTATACCTTATCCTTAACCCTCACCCTTATCATTACCAATACCCTTACTCTCACACTTATTCTTATACATACAACTTACCCTTTTCCTAACACTTAACCCTAACCTAACTCTAACCCTAAACCTTACCTGAACCCTTTCCAGGACGCTTACATTAACCCTTACCCTTAACCTAAACCTTACACTTGCTCTTAACCTTAACCTAATACTTACCTTTTCGTTTTCCTCACACTAACCCTAAAATTAACCCTAACCATTACCCTAACAGTTACCCCTAACCTAACCCTTACTCTAACACTTACAGTGACCCGTACACTTACACATACCCTTACACTTACTCTTACCCTAACCCTTACCCTTGCCATAACCCCTACTCTAACACATACTTCTACCCGTACCCTTACCCTTACTGTTACCCTAACCCTTACCCTTACCTTACCCTATCCCTATCCCTTACCCTATCCCTTACCCTATCCCTTACCCTTAACCTAACCCTAAACCTTACCCTTATCCTAACACTTACCCTTACCGTAAACCTTACCCTTTCTGCTACACTTACCCTTAGCCTAAATCTAAACCTTACACTTACCCTTAGCCTAACCCTCACCCTTACCATTACCCATACCCTTATTCTTACCCTTACCCTAACCCTTACCTTTACACTTACGGTTACCATTAACCTTACCCTTACCCTAACACTTACCCTTAACCTAACCCTTACCCTAAACCTTACCCCAACCCTTACCCTGACCCTTAAATTAACCCTAACCCTTACCCTAAACCTTACACTTACTCTTAACCTTAACCTTAGCTGTATTTAATACTTACCCTTATGTTTCCCTCACCCTAACCCTAAAATTAACCCTAAACATTACCCTAACACTTGACCTTACCCTAACCCTAAAATTACTCGTACAATTACCCTTACCCTTACCCTTAACCTAAGCCGAAACCTTACAGTAAACCTTACCCTTTCTGCTACACTTACCCTTAGCCGAAATCTAAACCTTGCATTTACCCCTACTGTAACCCTCACCCTTATCATTACCAATACTCGTACCCTTACCCTTACCCTAACCCTTCTCCTTACACTTACTGTTACCTTTAACATTACCCTTACCCTAACACTTACACTTATCCTTATCCATGCCCTTACCCTTACCCTAATCTTTACCCTTAACCTAACCCTAACCCTAAACCTTACCCCAACCCTTACCATGACCCTTACATTAACCCTAACACTTACCCTAACCGTAACTCTAACCCTTACTCTAACCCTTACCCTGACCCGTACCCTTACACTTACCCTTACCCTTACCCTAACCCTTACCCTTACCATAACCCATACCCTAACACGTACTTGTAGCCTTAACCTTACCGTTCCCCTTACCCTTACCTTTACTGTCTCTGTTACCCTTACAATTACACTTAACATAAACCTTAAGCTTAACCTAAACCTAACCCTTATCATAAGCCATACAACAACACTTACATGTACACTTACGCTTGCACTTACCCTAGCAATTACTCGTACAATTACCCTTAACCTTACTATTAAGCTAACCCTAAACCTTACCCTTATCCTAACACTTACCCTTATCCTAAACCTTACCCTTTCTGCTACACTTACCCTTTGCCTAATTCTAAACCTTACCCTAACCCTCACCCTTAGCTAAAGCTAACCATTACCCTAACCTTCACTCTTACCCTTACCATTATACTTACTTTTACCCTTAACCTAAACCTTACCCCAACCGTTACCCTGACCCTTACATTATCCCAAACCCTTACCCTAATCCTAACCCTAACCCTAACCCTTACTCTAACCCTAACCCTTAACCTAAACCTTACACTTAATCTTAACTTTAACCTTACCCTTAAACTAATACATACCCTTACGTTTCCCTCACCATAACTCTAAAATTAACTGTAAACATTACCCTAACACTTATCCTTACCGAACCCTAACCCTAACCCTTACTCTAACTTTTACCCTGACCCGGACCCTTAGACTTCCCCTTCCCCTTCCCCTTACTCTTCCCCTTACCCTAACCCTTACCCTTACACTTACGGTTACCATTAACCTTACCCTTACCCTAACACTTACCCTTACCCTATCCCTTACACTTATCCTTATCCATACTACTTACGCTTACCCTAACACTTAACCTTAACCTAACCCTAACCCTAAACCTTACCTGAACCCTTACCCTGACCCTTACATTAACCCGTACCCAAAAAATTACACTTGACCTTAACCTTCCCCTTAACCTTAACCTAATACTTACCCTTACTTTTCCCTCACCCTAACCCTAAAATTAACCCTAACCATTACCCCAACACTTACCCTTACCCTAACCCATACCCTTACCATAACCCATACTCTAACACATACTTCTACCCGTACCCGTACCCTTACGGTAACCCTTACCCTTACCGTAACCCTTACCCTTACCGTTACCTTTACCCTTACCCTATCCCTTACCCTTAACCTAACCCTAAACCTTACCCTTATCCTAACACTTACCCTTACCGTAAACCTTACACTTTCTGCTACACTTAGCCTAAATCTAAACCTTACACTTACCCTTAGCCTAACCCTCACCCTTACCATTACCCATACCCTTATTCTTACCCTTACTGTAACCCTTACCTTTACACTTACGGTTACCATTAACCTTACTCTTACCCTAACACTTATCCTTAACCTAACCCTTACCCTAAACCTTACCCCAACCCTTACCCTGACCCTTACATTAACCCTAATCCTTACACTAAACCTTACACTTACTCTTAACCTTAACCTTAGCTGTAACCTAATACTTACTCTTACGTTTCCCTCACCCTAACCCTAAAATTAACCCTAACCATTACCCTTACTCTTACCCTTACCCTAACCCTTACTCTAACCCTTACAATTACCCGTACTTTTACACATACCCTTACACTTACCCTTACTCTTAAACTTACACTAAACCTTACCCTTAACTAAATCTAACCCTTACACTAAACATCATCCTTACCCTTACCATTATCCCTTCTCTTACCCTTATCCTAAACGTTTCCCAAACCCTTACCATTACATTAACCCTAACCCTTACCATAACTCTTAACCTTATCCTTAAACTTAACCTAATACTTACCCTTATGTTTCCCTCACCCTAAACCTAAAATTAGCCTAACCATTACCCTAACACTTACCCTTACTCTAACGCTTACCCTGAACTGTACCCTTACACTTCCACTTACCCACTTAAGTGTAAGAGTTAGGATAACGTTAACCTTAAGGGTGACCCTTTAGCTTATCCTTAATGTTTATGGTTAGGTTAAGAAAAAGAGTAATGGTTTGGTAAGGGTAAGGTTAAGGGTAATTTTACGAGTAATTGCTAGGGTAAGTGTAAGCGTAAGTGTACATGTAAGTGTTGTTGTATGGCTTATGGTAAGGGTAAGGTCAAGGGTAAGGTTTATGTTAAGGGTAAGCGTAAGGGTAAGGGATAGAGTAAGGGTAAGGGTAAGGTTAAGGGTAACGGTAAGGTTAAGGGTACAAATATGTGTTAGGGTATGGGTTATGGTATGGGTAAGAATTAGGGTAAGTGTAAGGGTAAGGGTCAGGGTAATGGTAAGAGTAAGGGTTAGGGTTAGGGTAAGGTTAAGTGTTAGGGTAATGGTTAGGGTTAATTTTAGGGTTAAAGTCAGGAAAATGTATGCGTAAGTATTAGGTGAATGTTAAGGGTAAGGTTAAGGTTAAGAGTAAGTGTAAGGTTTAGGGTAAGGGTTAGGGATAATGTAAGGGTCAGGGTAAGGGTTGGGGTAAGGTTTAGGTTAAGGGTAAAAGTAAGTATAATGGTAAGGGTAAGAGTGAAGGTTAGGGTAATGGTTAGCTTTAGCTAAGGGTGAGGGTTAGGGTAAGGTTTAGAATTAGGCAAAGGGTAAGTGTAGCAGAAAGGGTAAGGTTTAGGATAAGGGTAAGTGTTAGGATAAGGGTAAGGTTTAGGGTTAGCTTAATAGTAAGGTTAAGAGTAATTGTACGAGTAATTGCTAGGGTAAGTGCAAGCGTAAGTGTACATGTAAGTGTTGTTGTATGGCTTATGATAAGGTTTAGGTTAAGGTTAAGGTTTATGTTAAGTGTAAGTGTAAGGGTAACGGAGACAGTAAAGGTAAGGGTAAGGGGAACGGTAAGGTTAAGGCTACAAGTACGTGTTAGGGTATGGGTTATGGTAAGGGTAAGGGTTAGGGTAAGGGTAAGTGTAAGGGTACGGGTCAGGGTAAGGGTTAGAGTAAGGGTTAGAGTTACGGTTAGGGTTAGGGTAAGGGTAAGTGTTGGGGTAATGGTTAGGGTTAATTTTAGGGTTAGGGTGAGGGAAATGTAAGGGTAAGTGTTAGTGTAATGGTTAAGGGTAAGGTTAAGAGTAAGTGTAAGTTTTAGGGTAAGGGTTAGGGTTAATGTAAGGGTCAGGGTAAGGGTTGGGGTAAGGTTTAGGGTTAGGGTTAGGTTAAGGGTAAAGATTAGGGCAAGGGTAAGGGCATGGATAAGGATAAGTGTAAGTGTTAGGGTAAGGGTAATGTTAAAGGTAACAGTAAGTGTAAGGAGAAGGGTTAGGGTAAGGGTAAGGGTAAGAGTATTGGTAATGATAAGGGTGAGGGTTACAGTAGGGGTAAATGCAAGGTTTAGATTTCGGCTAAGGGTAAGTGTAGCAGAAAGGGTAAGGTTTACTGTAAGGTTTCGGCTTAGGTTAAGGGTAAGGGTAAGGGTAATTGTACGAGTAATTTTAGGGTTAGGGTAAGGTCAAGTGTTAGGGTAATGTTTAGGGTTAATTTTAGGGTTAGGGTGAGGGAAACATAAGGGTAAGTATTAAATACAGCTAAGGTTAAGGTTAAGAGTAAGTGTAAGGTTTAGGGTAAGGGTTAGGGTTAATTTAAGGGTCAGGGTAAGGGTTGGGGTAAGGTTTAGGGTAAGGGTTAGGTTAAGGGTAAGTGTTAGGGTAAGGGTAAGGTTAATGGTAACCGTAAGTGTAAAGGTAAGGGTTAGGGTAAGGGTAAGAATAAGGGTATGGGTAATGGTAAGGGTGAGGGTTAGGCTAAGGGTAAGTGTAAGGTTTAGATTTAGGCTAAGGGTAAGTGTAGCAGAAAGGGTAAGGTTTACGGTAAGGGTAAGTGTTAGGATAAGGGTAAGGTTTAGGGTTAGGTTAAGGGTAAGGGATAGGGTAAGGGATAGGGTAAGGGATAGGGATAGGGTAAGGTAAGGGTAAGGGTTAGGGTAACAGTAAGGGTAAGGGTACGGGTAGAAGTATGTGTTAGAGTAGGGGTTATGGTAAGGGTAAGGGTTAGGGTAAGAGTAAGTGTAAGTGTATGTGTAAGTGTACGGGTCACTGTAAGTGTTAGAGTAAGGGTTATATTAGGGGTAACTGTTAGGGTAATGGTTAGGGTTAATTTTAGGGTTAGTGTGAGGAAAACGAAAAGGTAAGTATTAGGTTAAGGTTAAGAGCAAGTGTAAGGTTTAGGTTAAGGGTAAGGGTTAATGTAAGCGTCCTGGAAAGGGTTCAGGTAAGGTTTAGGGTTAGAGTTAGGTTAGGGTTAAGTGTTAGGAAAAGGGTAAGTTGTATGTATAAGAATAAGTGTGAGAGTAAGGGTATTGGTAATGATAAGGGTGAGGGTTAAGGATAAGGTATAAGGATAAGAGTATTTTAATTTTTTAATTCAATTAATTTTAAATTATTTTTTTTTAATTTAATTAATTAATATTTTAATTGTACGAGTAATTGTTAGGGTAAGCTTAGGCATAAATGTACATTTAAGTGTTGTTGTATGGCTTATGTTAAGGGTAAGGTTAAGTGTTAGCGTAATGGTTATGGTTAATTATAGGGTTAGGGTGAGAAAAACGTAAGGTTAAATATTAGCTTAAGGTTAAGGGTAAGGTTAATGTTAAGAGTAAGTGTAAGGTTTAGGGTAAGGGTTAGGGTTAATGTAAGGGTCAGGGTAAGGGTTGGGGTAAGGTTTAGGGTAAGGGTTAGGTTCAGGATAAGTGTTAGGGTAAGTGTAAGGTTAATGGTAACCGTAAGTGTAAAGGTAAGGGTTAGGGTAAGAATAAGGGTATGGGTAATGGTAGCAGAAAGGGTAAGGTTTCCGGTAAGGGTAAGTGTTAGGATAAGGGTAAGGTTTAGGGTTAGGGTAAGGGTAAGGGTAAGGGTAAGGGTAAGGGTAAGGGTAAGGGTAGGGTAAGGGTAAGGGTTACGGTAAGGGTAAGGGTTACCGTAAGGGTACGGGTACGGGTAGAAGTATGTGTTAGAGTATGGGTTATGGTAAGGGTAAGGGTTAGGGTAAGGGTAAGTGTAGGGGTAATGGTTAGGGTTAATTTTAGGATTAGGCTGAGGGAAAAGTAAGGGTAAGTATTAGGTTAAGGTTAAGGGTAAGGTTAAGGTTAAGTGTAAGTTTTAGGGTAAGGGTTAATGTAAGGGTCAGGGTAAAGGTTCAGGTAAGGTTTAGGGTTAGGGTTAGGTTAAGGTTAAGTGTTAGGGTAAACGTAAGTTGTATGGATAAGTATAAGTGTAAGGGATAGGGTAAGAGTAAGTGTTAGGGTAAGGGTAAGGTTAATGGTAACCGTAAGTGTAAGGGTAAGGGTTAGGGTAAGGGTAAGCGTAAGGGGAAGGGGAAGGGGAAGTCTAAGGTTACGGGTCAGGGTTTAAAGTTAGAGTAAGGGTTAGGGTTAGGGTTAGGTAAGGATAAGTGTTAGGGTAATGGTTACGGTTAATTTTAGGGTTATGATGAGGGAAACGTAAGGGTATGTATTAGTTTAAGGGTAAGGTTAAAGTTAAGATTAAGTGTAAGGTTTAGGTTAAGGGTTAGGGTTAGAGTAAGGGTTAGGGTTAGGGTTAGGGTTAGGGTAAGGGTTAGGGTAAGTGTTAGGGTAATGGTTAGGGTTAATTTTAGGACTTAGGGTGAGGGAAACGTAAGGGTAAGTGTTAGGGTAATGGTTAAGGGTAAGGTTAAGGTTAAGAGTAAGTGTAAGCTTTAGGGTAAGGGTTACGGTTAATGTAAGGGTCAGGGTAAAGGCTGGGATAAGGTTTAGGGTTAGGGTTAGGTTAAGGGTAAAGATTAGGGTAAGGGTAAGGGCATGGATAAGGATAAGTGTAAGTGTTAGGGTAAGGGTAATGTTAAAGGTAACAGTAAGTGTAAGGAGAAGGGTTAGGGTAAGGGTAAGGGTAAGGGTAAGGGTAAGGGTAAGGGTAAGGGTAAGGGTAAGGGTAAGGGTAAGGGTAAGGGTAAGGGTAAGGGTAAGGGTAAGGGTAAGGGTAAGGGTTAGGGTAAGGGTAAGGGCCACGGTAACGGTAACGGTAAGGGTAAGGGTTACGGTAAGGGTAAGAGTTACCGTAAGGGTACGGGTACGGGTAGAAGTATGTGTTAGAGTATGGGTTATGGTAAGGGTAAGGGTTAGGGTAAGGGTAAGTGTTGGGGTAATGGTTAGGGTTAATTTTAGGGTTAGGGTGAGGGAAAAGTAAGGGTAAGTATTAGGTTAAGGTTAAGGGTAAGGTTAAGGTTAAGTGTAAGTTTTAGGGTAAGGGTTAATGTAAGGGTCAGAGTAAGGGTTCAGGTAAGGTTTAGGGTTAGGGTTAGGTTAAGGTTAAGTGTTAGGGAATGCGTAATTTGTATGGATAAGATAAGTGTAAGGGATAGGGTAAGGGTAAGTGTTAGGGTAAGGGTAAGGTTAATGGTAACTGTAAGTGTATGGGTAAGGGTTATGGTAACGGTATTAGTAAGGGGAAGGGGAAGGGCAAGTCTAAGGTTCTGGCTCAGGGTAAAAGTTAGAGTAAGGTTTAGGGTTAGGTAAGTATAAGTGTTAGGGTAATGGTTACGGTTAATTTTAGGGTTATGATGAGGGAAACGTAAGGGTATGTATTAGTTTAAGGGTAAGGTTAAAGATAAGATTAAGTGTAAGGTTTAGGTTAAGGGTTAGGTTTAGAGTAAGGGTTAGGGTTAGGGTTAGGGTTAGGGTTAGGGTCAGGGTCAGGGTCAGGGTCAGGGTTAGGGTTAGGGTTAGGGTTAGGGTTAGGGTTAGGGTTAGGGTTAGCGTAAGGGTTAGGGTTAATGTAAGGGTCAGGGTAACGGTTGGGGTAAGGTTTAGGTTAAGGGTAAAAGTAAGTATAATGGTAAGGGTACGGGTGAGGCTTAGGGTAATGGTTAGATTTAGGTAAGGGTGAGGGTTAGGGTAAGATTTAGAATTAGGCAAACGGTAAGTGCAGCAGAAAGGGTAAGGTTTAGGATAAGGGTAAGTGTTATCATAAGGGTAAGGTTTAGGCTTAGCTTAATAGTAAGGTTAAGGGTAATTGTACGAGTAATTGCTAGGGTAAGTCAAGCATAAATTTACATGTAAGTGTTGTTGTATGGCTTATGATAAGGTTTAGGTTAAGGTTAAGGTTTATGTTAAGTGTAAGTGTAAGGGTAACGGAGACAGTAAAGGTAAGGGTAAGGGGAACGGTAAGGTTAAGGCTACAAGTACGTGTTAGGGTATGGGTCATGGTAAGGGAAAGGCTTAGGGTAAGGGTAAGTGTAAGGGTACGGGTCAGGGTAAGGGTTACAGTAAGGGTTAGAGTTACGGTTAGGGTTAGGGTAAGGGTAAGTGTTAGGGTAATGGTTAGGGTTAATTTTCGGGTTAGGTTGAGGGAAACGTAAGGGTAAGTGTTAGGGTAATGGTTAAGGGTAAGGTTACGGTTAAGAGTAAGTGTAAGTTATAGGGTAAGGGTTAGGGTTAATGTAAGGGTCAGGGTAAGGGCTGGGATAAGGTTTAGGGTTAGGGTTAGGTTAAGGGTAAAGATTAGGCTAAGGGTAAGAGTAAGGTTTAGATTTAGGCTAAGGGTAAGTGTAGCAGAAAGGGTAAGGTTTACTGTATGGTTTAGGCTTAGGTTAAGGGTAAGGGTAAGCGTAAGGGTAATTGTACGAGTAATTTTAGGGTTAGGGTAAGGTTAAGTGTTAGGGTAATGGTTAGGGTTAATTTTAGGGTTAGGGTGAGGGAAACGTAAGGGTAAGTATTAGGTTACAGCTAAGGTTAAGGTTAAGAGTAAGTGTAAGGTTTAGGGTAAGGGTTAGGGTTAATGTAAGGGTCAGGGTAAGGGTTGGGGTAAGGTTTAGGGTAAGGGTTAGGTTAAGGATAAGTGTTAGGGTAAGGGTAAGGTTAATGGTAACCGTAAGTGTAAAGGTAAGGGTTAGGGTAAGGGTAAGAATAAGGGTATGGGTAATGGTAAGGGTGAGGGTTAGGCTAAGGGTAAGTGTAAGGTTTAGATTTAGGCTAAGGGTAAGTGTAGCAGAAAGGGTAAGGTTTACGATAAGGGTAAGTGTTAGGATAAGGGTAAGGTTTAGGGTTAGGTTAAGGGTAAGGGATAGGGTAAGGGATTGGGTAAGGGATAGGGTAAGAGTAAGGGTAAGGGTAAGGGTAAGGGTAAGAGTAAGAGTTAGGGTAACGGAAAGCGTAAGGGTACGGGTGGAAGTATGTGTTAGAGTATGGGTTATGATAAGGGTAAGGGTTAGGGTAAGAGTAAGTGTAAGGGTATGTTTAAGTGTACGGGTCACTGTAAGTGTTAGAGTAAGGGTTAGGTTAGGGGTAACTGTTAGGGTAATGGTTAGGGTTAATTTTAGGGTTAGTGTGAGGAAAACGTAAAGGTAAGTATTAGGTTAAGGTTAAGAGCAAGTGTAAGGTTTAGGTTAAGGGTAAGGGTTAATGTAATGGTACTGGAAAGGGTTCAGGTAAGGTTTAGGGTTAGAGTTAGGTTAGGGTTAAGTGTTAGGAAAAGGGTAAGTTGTATGTATAAGAATAAGTGTAAGAGTAAGGGTATTGGTAATGATAAGGGTGAGGGTTAAGGATAAGGTATAAGGATAATGGTATTTAATTTTTTTAATTCAATTTATTTTAAATTAAAATTTTTTAATTTAATTAATTAATATTTTAATTGTACGAGTAATTGCTAGGGCAAGTTTAAGCGTAAGTGTACATTTAAGTGTTGTTGTGTGGCTTATTGTAAGGGTAAGGTTAAGTGTTAGGGTAATGGTTATGGTTAATTATAGGGTTAGGGTGAGAAAAACGTAAGATTAAGTATTAGCTAAAGGTTAAGGGTAAGGTTAATGTTAAGAGTAAGTGTAAGGTTTAGGGTAAGGGTTAGGTTAAGGATAAGTGTTAGGGTAAGGGTAAGGTTAATGGTAACCGTAAGTGTAAAGGAAAGGGTTAGGATAAGAGTAAGAATAAGGGTATGGGTAATGGTAAGGGTGAGGGTTAGGCTAAGGGTAAGTGTAAGGTTTAGATTTATGCTAAGGGTAAGTGTAGCAGAAAGGGTAAGGTTTACGGTAAGGTTTAAGGTTTAGGGTTAGGTTAAGGGGAAGGGGAAGGGGAAGGTAAGGGGAAGGGTTGGAGTAAGGTATAGGGTAAGGGTAAGGTTATGGTTAAAGGAAAGAGTAAGGGTAAGGAAAAAGTAAAGGTAAGGATTTGGGTAATGGTAAGGGTGAGAAGGGTTAGGGTAAGGGTTACGGTAAGGGTTAGGTAACGCAGTGTACAACCTGGGACGTCACACGCAGAGCTGCCTCTGGCAAGGTGAGTGAGGAACAGATGTAGCAGTTGTTGTGTTGTAGGTCTCACTGTTCCTCTAAGCATCCCCTCTTTGTCTTTTAGAGGTGTTGTAGCTGTTTGAAGAGGGTAGATTGAAGCATCTGCCTCGGGGGCTGGTAAGCGGCAGAGGTAAGGGAGCAGATGAGAGTAACTTACCTAGCTGTGCTGTGTCTTTGGATGCTGCATCGGCCTATGCGTTTCTTTTTCTTTCACAGGTGTCTCACACAGGCTCAAAGGAGCAAACTGCACTCTGAAGAGCTGTGTAAGAAGAGGGGCTGGTCATGAGCTGGGTTGGAGCAGAACGACCAAGTAGCACAAGGTGACTATGAAAGGTGTCCGTCTTGCTTTGCAGGTGCCGTGGCAGGCTCTCCACAGAAGTGGATAAGGATATGAGATAAGGCCAGAGAGCGACAAGGAGCGGCACGTGCAGGGATGGTTTTGAAGCGCTGCGGTGGCTTACTCTTCTGTTCATCAGGTGCCACAGGCAAGGTGGGTTGTAACATCAGTCGTTATATTTGCATGAAAGCAGTTCACTTGAACGCCACAGTGCATCTGAGTAGGGTGTTCTAGCAGAACAAGCTTGTCTGGCACAGCGGTGCCTGATGGCAGTGTGTTTCCTCAGGTGAAGAGGTGCCTGAAGCCCCATCCTATCTAGCCTGCACACAGTTATCTGAGAATGAAAGCTGCTTTCCAGTAATTCAGAAAGCCAAGTTACGTCTCAGCCTTGAGCATCTCGGGCTTTTGGGCCTGTCTGTAACATTTGGCACCAGCACTAATACTTTTTTTGGCATATGTTTAGCGTTTGGGGCCTGTGTCTGGGATTTGGGCCCTGTCTCGAACCACTGGGGCTTTGTCCTGGGTTTTGGAGCCTGCCTCTAGAGTTCAGGGCCTGTGATTAGGCTTTTGGGGTCTGTGTCTGGGGGCCGGTATCTGGGGGCAAGGGGGGAGCTGCTTGTAGACCCTAGGGGCCAGCATTGAGGGGGTTGGGAGCTGACTCTACACCTTTGGGGCCTGCTTCTGGGGGAGGGAGGGGGTTGAGACCTGCATTTGGGGGAGGGGTGGGAGCTCTTTGTATTCCTTTGGAGCCTGTGTCGGGGGGGGGGGGAAGGGGAGGGTTGGTTGGGAGCTGCTTGTACACTGTTGGAGCCTGGGTTGAGGGAGGAGGTTTGGAGCTGCTTCTACACCTTTGGGCCTGGCATCGGAGGTAGGGGGTTGGGTGCTGGTTGTAGGGGCCTGTGTTTGGGGGGGGGGCTTGGGACCTGCGTCTGGGGGAGGGGTGGGAGCTGCTTGTACACCTTTGGGGCCTGCATCTGTGGGGGGTCAGGGCCTGTGTCTAGCGGGCTGGGAACTGCTTGTACAATGTAGGAATCTGTTTCTGCAGGGTGGCTGGGAGCTGTTTGTACAACTTCGGGGCCAGCATCTGGGGGTGGCTGGGAGCTGCCTGTACACTGTAGGGGCCTGTGTTTAGGGGGGCTTGGAGGCCTCCCTCGGGGGGGGGGGGGGAAGGTTGGGAGCTGCTTGTATAGGGCCTGCCTGGCAGGGGTTGGGAGCTGCTTGTAGAATTTGGGTCGCTGTGTCTGGGGGGGCGGTTGGGGCCTGTGTCTCAGGGGTGTTGGGAACTGGTTGTACACCTTTGGGTCCTGTCTCTGGGGGGGAGCTACTTGTACACTTTTGGGGTCTGTATTTGAGGGGGGTTGTGATTCAAAGATCGAAGCCGAAATTCCTTTAAGTGGTATATTCTTTATTGCAGCGCTGGATGCACGGGGGATCTCTCCACCTATCGTGAATACCTAAAGCGGAAAGCAGTCTTGAATTTATACAATCAATCTATCAATATTCTACAAGCACCTATACATATGCATTACCTATCCCCGCCTTCCCTCGCTTCTTATGCTAATTAGCCTTTTGGCACCTTGCGCCTGCGTAGAGCCTTCCAAGAATTGTGGCAGGGGTCTTTGGGACGTGGGCAGGGGTCTCTGGGAGGAAGACCCCGAGTCTTCCTCACAGTGTACTTTTCACCTTTGGTCAAGAATCTGCTGAATTGGCATGTTTCTTAATTGCGAGAGCTGGTTGTTGCCAATTCTTCCGTTTGTTGTATCTTTATAATGAATTCCAATGTCCAGTTTTGAGATTTATAGTCCTTACGTTTGTTTCTCTGTCCGTCTGCCGCTTCCTTATCATGAGTTTCAGTGTCTTGTTTTGAGATATACAGTCCATGTCTGGGGATTGTCCTTGCCTCCCCAATGCCTCCCCAATACCTCCTTAATCAATCCCCCCTTTTCTTTTCCCATGCAAATTCTTTTGCATCAGATACTTTCATTATTTACAGTAACACAACAAAGCAGGCATCTAAACAACATGCACACAAATATTCCTAACACTACTAATACGATTAGAGCAATGAATACTTGTTTCAACCATTGGAAATTGGGCAACCAGGAGGTTAACTTATTCCATAGTTCACTAAAACTCCATGAAAGATCATCTTTACTGATCTCATGTAGGATCCTTGTCTGCTTCCATATTTCTTCCAGGTCGGTAGAGATCCTTCCACTCTGATCTACATACATACAACAGCTTGTGTTTATTACTGTACAGACTCCCCCTTGAGTGGCCAGTAACAAGTCTAGGGTCATCTGCTTTTGTAATACTACCTGTGATAAACTAGATATCTCTTCTTGTTGAGCCTTCATAGCATCCAGAATTTTGTTTTCTAACTTCTCTATAATTGCAGAAATATTAACTATTGCCTTTTCCAATTCACTCACTCCTAACCATGTGACAAACCATCACACAAAACTATGAAAAGGGGTGTGTCTCTCTACCAATGTATTGTTAATTTTTCATCTGATTCTCCGGATATGATTTCTCAAGTAACCTCGAGGCACTACATCATGTACTGTCATATTGGGGACTACCGCTCCAAGAGTGCAAGTTCCCTTCCAATTCTCAGGCAAGACCTTACGGGCTGTATCATTGCATAGCCAATACCACCCTTTTCCTTCTGGAACCGTCCAGCTGGTTGAATTTGCCCAGCCGCTAGTCGTACTAATATCAATTGTTCAATTACAAGATGTCTGATTTCCCACATAAGTAGTATCCGTATTTATACAATGCTGTTTTCCTATACCCTTAGGCGGGTTACACCTTTGTACACATACATAATAGGATTCTAACGGCATGAAGCTACTCACTTCTAGTTCCAAAACTTCTTAATATTTTCGACCCCAAGATGTGTTTTCCCACAAATTAGTCCAAGATAAGTTTGCAGGCAAGGGAATCCCGATTAACGATACACCCTTATTCCCATGCTGTGGCAGATGGGTGCATACCCAACAGTTCGTCTTATTAGTTACTTGAGAAATTGTTTGTATTAAGGTCAGGTGTAAGTTCTCATCCCAAGTTGCCCACCCCGAATCCGAGAACCGCACCCCTGCAATCATTAGGATCTGGAAAACCGTAATTTTGTTGGTCCAATTGGAGTGGTGGTCTATATCCTCGCCGGGACCTTCTTCACCCTTGAATTGTGGATCCAAGCTGCTTGCTTCTTAATCTTAATGGCGGTATGTGTTGTCAGTAATATTTGGTATGGTTCCGTCCACTTTCCTTCCATTTTTCCTGCACGGGTTGTCCTGAAAAAGTCTTTATATATATATATAATTCCCGAGCTTAAAGGGGTGGATCGGTTGATCCAACCCTCTAGCCCTGGTCCCTAAAACAAATGTATGTACTTTATTTAATTGTTTCTGAAGTTCAGTTATATAAGCATATAAATATTCTGATCCTAACTGCATTAGGTCCTCTCCACTAAATAGAAATTGCTACGGCCTTCCATATAAGATTTTGAAGGGACTCAAATTCCCTTTTATTCTAGGTTTGACTCTAATTCCAAGTAATGCTAAAGGGAGGGATTGAGGCCATGACAAATTAGCTTCTTATCCAATTTTAGCTATTTATTGTTTAATTAAATGGTTCATTTTTTCTACCTGTCCACTTGCCTGTGGTCTATAAGGAGTATGCAGTTGCCAATCTATCTTTAGAATCTTACTTATCTGTTCTACCACTTGTGCACAAAGATGTGAAACTCTATCAGAAGACATTGCTACTAGAATCCCAAAGCATGGTATTATTTCATTTAACAAGACTTTAACCACTTCTCTTGCTTTGTTTGTTCGACAGGGAAAGGCTTCAGGCCTTCCTGAAAACGTGTCAGTCAGAACCAGTAAATAATGATACCCCCCTTTTCTAGGGAGTTCTGAAAAATCAATTTGCCACTGTTGCCCCGAATAATTTCCTTTACCGATTATTCCAAATTTTATTCTATCCTTGGTATTGTGTAAGCAAATGCTACATTGTTGAGTTACTTGTTTTATCATATCGTCCCACTAATGTCTGACTCAGGCTCTTATGCAGTGTGCCAGCTCCCCAATGCGTTTTATTGTGTTCTGTAAGAACTATGGGCCATGTCAAACTAGAGGGTATTACTATGGGGTTATCTTTTAAATATACTCATCCATCTGGTTTCATTTTACCTTTCAAATCTTCAATTAATTTTAAGTCTTCTTTTGTATAATTTGATATAGTTTGGATTTTACCGTCTGGTATCAAAGACAATGCCTTCACCTCAGTTATTTCAGCTGCCTGCTTAGCCTCTGCCAATCGATTTTCCAATTTCAAAATCGCTGTTCCCCTTTTGGTGTCCCTGACAATGCATGATAGCTACCTTTTCTGGTTGTTTTACAGCCTCTAACAATTTTAAAATTTCTTCAGCATACTTTGTGTTTTCACTGAGCGGTCAGCAATCCATGTTCTTTCCAAATTGCTCCATGAGCATGTACCACGCCGAATGTATATTTAGAATCTGTCCAAATATTTACCCTTTTTCCCGCTGCCAGTTCCAATGCTCTCGTGAGAGCAACTATCTCCGCCTTTTGAGCTGATGTTCCAGGGGGTAAAGGCTTAGACTCGATTACCTGCTGAGTAGTTGTTATAGCATATCCAGCTTTACGTTGTCTTTGCGTAACAAAACTGCTCCCATCCGTGAACCAAGTTTCTTCCGCATCTTCCATGGGCTCCTCCTTAAGGTCTGGTCGGCTGGAATACACAGTCTCTAGAGTTTCTAAACAATCGTGAATCACAGCTTGTGCCGGAGCATCACTAAGAAAAGAGGCTAGATTCACAATATGAATTATCACAATTTCCACGTCGTCCTGTTCTACCAATATTGCTTGATATTTCAAAATCATCAATTCTTGTTTAAGTTGTTTAAAGACTTTTTGTGCTTCTCCAGTCCAGACTAACTTTGACTGGTTAATCTTTATCAATTCACATAGAGGCTTTACCAATAGTCCATAATTATAAATCCAAAGGCGACACCAACCTGTCATTCCTAAAAAGCTTTGTAGCTCCTTTACCATTTGAGGTTCTGGAGTCCGGCAAATGACTTCCTTATGTTCAGTTCCTAGTTCTCGTTGTCCTTCCGAAATGTCAAATCCCAGATAGGTCACACTTTGTTGAGCCAGCTGGACTTTCTGTCAAGAGACTTGATATCCATTTAAACCCAGAAAATTAAGACGACTTATAGTCCATTGAATCCAACTCCCTTTAGTCTCGGTAGCTATTAAGAGATCATCTACATATTGTAACAAAGCACCTTCAGTGTCCGGAGGTATCCATGTTTCCAGTTCCCTTGCTAATTGGTTTCCAAAAATAGTGGGGCTATTCTTGAATCCTTGAGGTAGTAATGTCCACGTAAGCTGCGTCTTTCTGCCTGAATCGGGATTTTCCCATTCAAAGGCGAATAGGTTTTGGCTTTCTGTGGCTAAGCCTAGGCAGAAGAAGGCATCTTTTAAATCCAGTACGGTAAACCAGACTTGACTATTCTTTAATTTAGTCAGCAAAGTATAAGGGTTTGCCACTACTGGATGTATATCCTCAGTGATTTTATTTATGGCCCTCAAATCCTGAACTAGCCTATAGCTTTTTCATCTGCCTTTTTAATTGGCAATATGGATGCATTGTATTCTGATTCGCATTCAATCAATAATCCATACTGTAAAAATTGATCAATTATCTCTTTAATTCCTTTCCTATCTTCTATCCTCAAAGGATATTACTTAACCTTAACGGGTTTCTCTCCTGGCTTTAATTTAATAATTAAATTTTAGGATTAGGTGCTGGTTGTAGGGGCCTGTGTTTGGGGGGGGGGGGGCTTGGGACCTGCGTCTGGGGGAGGGGTGGGAGCTGCTTGTACACCTTTGGGGCCTGCATCTGTGGGGGGTCAGGGCCTGTGTCTAGCGGGCTGGGAACTGCTTGTACAATGTAGGAATCTGTTTCTGCAGGGTGGCTGGGAGCTGTTTGTACAACTTTGGGGCCAGCATCTGGGGGTGGCTGGGAGCTGCCTGTACACTGTAGGGGCCTGTGTTTGTGGGGGGCTTGGGGGCCTCCCTCGGGGGGGGGGGGGAGGGTTGGGAGCTGCTTGTATAGGGTAGGGGGCCTGCCTGGCAGGGGTTGGGAGCTGCTTGTAGAATTTGGGTCCCTGTGTCTGGGGAGGGGGTTGGGGCCTGTGTCTCAGGGGTGTTGGGAACTGGTTGTACACCTTTGGGTCCTGTCTCTGGGGGGGAGCTACTTGTACACTTTTGGGGTCTTTATTTGAGGGGGGTTGGGAGTTGCTCATGCATTCTAGGTGCCTCCCTTTTGAAAAGGGTTGGGGCCTGCATCTGTGGGTGGTTGGGAGCTGCTTGTACACTATAGGGGCCATGGTCTTGGAGGGGGGTCTGGGCTGTTTATACACCTCTGTGGCCTGTGTTTGGGGGGGGGGGGGTGGGCCTGTGCCTGGGGGAGTTGGGAGGTGCTTGTTCACTCTAGGAGCCTCCATTTGGGGGTCTTTGGGGCCTCCCTTTGAGGGGGAGGGAGTTGGGAGTTGGTTGTACACCTCCGCATCCCATGTCTTGGGGGGGGGGGGGGGGAGTGGGACCGGTCTCTCAAGGGGCGGGTTGTGAGCTGCTTGTACACCTGTGTCGGGGGAGAGGGTAGGGGGGATGGCGGGGGGCGGGCCCGGGTCTTGGGCCAGTGTCTGGGTGGAGTCCAGTTCTTGGGAGGGGGTGGTGGGGTAGGAGCTGCTTGTGGGCAGTTGGGGTCTGCATCTGGGTGTGGTTGGTGCCTGCTTCTGTTGGCAGTTTGGGGCCTGCTTGTAGACTTGTGCAGCCTGGGTTTGGGGGCTTTTCTGTAACGTTTGGGGTCTGCATTTTTGCTTTGGGATGCATCTTGAGCTTTTGAGGCCTAGCAGTAGCATTTGGGGCCTGCATCTGGGGCTTTTCTGTAGCATTTTGGTTGCGTATTTGTGATTTGGGGCCTGTATCGTGGGTTTTGCCTTTTTTGTAGTTTCCATCTTTGTGTGTGTGTGTTTCGTTGTTGGTTGTCTGGGGTTAGGGGCAGTTTGGGGTTTGGATTAAGGTCAGTGTCATTAGCGTTAGGGGGTTGATAATAAGGGTTAGGGTTGTGGTTAGAGTTGTTAGGTTTAAGGGGAATAAGGATTTCAGGGTAAGGGGATCAAGGTTGTGGGAATAAAAATGTTGTTTTTGCGCAGTTACATCCTGTAGAGGGAAGGAAGGTGGTATTGAGATATGCTTGCAGTGATAAGACAGCTTAACAGTGTGAAATGAGTTCATCTGATTCGTGTCAATATGGAACAATGCTAGGGCCGCATGATATGATGAAAAGTCTAAGAAAACCAGAGTGGTTAATATATATAGTTCTTGAATCTTGCAAAGGAATGGTCCAGCAATTCCGGTCAATAGAGGATAAGAGAACAAAGGGGTTTCAGAATAACTGCTAACTATTACAACTGTTGCATGGGACACTATGCAAGTGTCTGCCATCCAGCCAAGATGGACAAAGGAGATGGACAAGAGAAAAGCCTGGGAGGAAGACTACGAGCCTTCAGTACGAGCGGCCCCCAGAGGGGACTGATACCGGAGACTGATAACGCCTGCACCAGTGGGAGGGTTTGGATTCTGGGAACTAATTAGAATAACCCTGCCTTTTGTAGAAGTAGTAATGAATATGTATTAGCCTAGCAGCATAAAAACCAGCCGCCTAATGTAACTTGTGTGCGTCTTGGTGGAGCAGAGACTCCTGGCGCACCCAGCGCTGCTTGCTTACCTCTATTCATTTAATAAATTGTAAATTTCAATTGCAATCCTATTTGGGACCCAGTCATTTATTACAAGTGGGCTCTCATCCGGGAGGGCTTTGGTTCCTGATTTCTGGTTTGATCTAGGAGAGGCACCCCCACCATTTGGTGGCTGCTGTTTGAGTCAGGTCGGAACTAATGGCATCTTAAACCTGAATAAAGGTAAGCAAAGTTTCTGATTCTTTTTTTCAGCTCCCTTGCCAGCTGCAGCACTATATTTTGCCCATAATTGTGTGTGTGAAGATCCGAACGAAGATGACGGAGTCGTAAGCATTTAAAGCGTATACCGTTCGGTTGGGTGGGGTTCGGTTGCCTGTGTGTGTAAGAGTGTGACTGAGATGGAACTTAGTTCCGAAGCGATTGTGGAGGTCTTCTAACCGCGGTTCCAATCTCCCGCGAGGGACTTGGCCGGTGAAGGACCGAAGGGATTCCTATAGGACTTGTGGGTGTGTGATAGGTCCTCGACCCCCTGCAAGACACTCTTACTAAGGTAACCAAGGGCTATGGGAATTGCCATAGTAAAATTCCTAGATGGGTCAGACAAAATCAAAGACCAGAGACCAGAAGAAAGGGAGCAAATTACCAGTCATACCACCAGAAAGTCCATTAGGAATAACGATTCGAAATTGGAATGATAGGGACCCCAGAAAAGGAAAAAGTAAATTAAAAATGGTCCAGTATTATGTGACAGAATGGCCAAAGGAGCCTTTAAGACTACATGTCTTTTGGCCTGTTTTTGGAACCTTCGAAGACTGGATTTGCCAGGCCTTAAATATCCATGTTAATTCAAAGGAAGCTTTTAGCCAGGAAGAAAGCGATTATGCAGGATTATGGATCAGGAAGACTTCACGTCCTTTTCCAGCCTCAATATTTACACTAAAAGCAGGTAAGAAATTTGAAGAACAAGAAGAACATGAAAAAGAAAAAGAAGATAAACGTGAGCCGTTGGATAAGCTACCACCTCCATATCCTAACAATCCACCCCCGGCGGCTCCCCCTCCGGTGGCTGTGGTATCGCCACCAGTACCACCGTTGCCCCAGCTTCCACCACCAACAGCACCAGAATTAGACCGACCTCCGGCCACATGCAGGAGAAGCAGGACGGAAGTATCTGAGAGGGCTTCTCTATGTCCCTTAAGGGAGGTAACTGGTGTATAACTGGTGCGCGTCTTGGTGGAGCAGAGACTCCCGGCGTACCCAGCACTGTTTGCTTACCTCTATTCATTCAGTGAATTGTAAACTTTGATTGTAATCCTATTTGGGACTTTTATTTATTATAACAGACAACCTTGTAAAACGCAGACAACCAGAATCCTTACAGCAATTAGGTGGAAATCACGGCGTAAGAAACATTACCACCTCAAAGAGTAAAAACCTCAAAAGAAATGTGACTTGTAACAGGCCAGCAGCTGTGTATTTTCTGTGAAGCACCAGCTAGATTATGAACCTTGAATAGCACAGTTAAAGGGGAAACAGGGGAGGGTCGGGAGGGTCCCGGTCCTCGGCAGAAAAAAAAAGTGTATAAACTGTGTATGGAATTAGTAGGCACCCTCCTGCTTGTGGGACACCCGCCATTGTAATCTCGAATAATAATGCTACTGTACTGAGATCCTCGACTCAGCCTATGCTATTTGCTACAGATTGATTCAGGGTTTTAAGGTTTCAGGGATTGGGCACTAGGGTTGGGTTTCAGGGTAAGGGGTTTCAGGGTTTATGTTTAGGATTTTAAGGTTTTTAGGGTTGGAGTTTTAACGGTTAGGGTTTTAAGGATTTGGGGGTTAGGGTTTTAAGGGTTTCAGGGTTAGCGTGTTAGGGTATTAGAGTTTTTTGGGTTGTAGTGTTGATATGTTTTTTAGGGTTAGAGTCTTAAGGTTTTATTTTTGGTCAGTTATTTATGGTTAGGGTTTTAAGATCTTTTTTTTGTTTTGTTTTGTTTTGTTTTTTTCAGGTTAGGTTCTCCAGGTCCAGGGTTTTGAGTATCCTAATTTGGGGGGTTTGGATTTTGAGCATCTTAATTTTGGGGGTTAGGCTTTTGTGTGCCCTAATTTTTTGGGATCGGCTTTCAAGCATCCTAAGTAGTTGGGTTAGGGTTTTGAGCATCTTAATATTTTGGGTCTGGGTAATGAGCATCCTTAGTTTTCAGGATAGGGTTTTGAGCATCTTAATGTTTCCAGGATAGGGTTTGGAGCGTCCTAATGTTTTGGGTTGGGGCTTTGAGCGTCCTAATGTTTTGGGTTAGGGTTTGGAGCATCCTAAATTTTGAGGATAGGGTTCTGAGCATCTCAGTGTTTCCAGGATAGGGTTTTGAGCGTTCTAAGTATTTGGGATAGGTCTTTGAGCTTCCTAATGTTTTCCGGATAGGGTTTGGAGCATCTTAATGTTTTGGGTTTGGGTTTTGAGCGTCCTGTTTTCGGGATAGGGTTTTGAGTGTCCAAAGTTTTTGGGTTTGGGTTTTGAGCGTCCAAAGTGTTATAAGTTGCCCCCTTAATTAATTTTCAGAGAGCATTGTATTAATCATAGAAAGGAATTTATTGAGTAAGCAAACATCAAGCAAAACAGCACTGGGCAGCCGGGGAGTCTCAGCTCCGCCAACGCCACGCACCTCACCCCTGCCAGGGTCCCTTTTTATACCTTGCTAATTCTGGGATTACTCAGCACATCCTGGTATATTCTGCGACTGCGCGCACTGTTGCTATGTTCCTTCAACATAACCCTAAAATTAACCGTAACCATTACCCTAACACTTATCCTTACCTAACCCTAACCCTAACCCTTACTCTAACTTTTAACCCTGACCCATAACCTTAGACTTCCCCTACCCTTACCCTTACTCTTCCCCTTCCCCTAACCCTTACCCTTACACTTACGGTTACCATTAACCTTACCCTTACCCGAACACTTACCCTTACCCTATCCCTTACACTAATCCTTATCCATACAACTTCCGCTTACCCTAACACTTAACCTTAACCTTTACCCTAACCCTAAACCTTACCTGAACCCTTACCCTGACCCTTACATTAACCCTAACCCTAAAACTTAACCTTAACCTTACCCTTAACCTTAACCTAATACTTACCCTTACTTTTCCCTCACCCTAACCCTAAAATTAACCCTAACCATTACCCCAACACTTACCCTTACCCTAACCCTTACCCTTACCATAACCCATACTCTAACACATACTTCTACCCGTACCCGTACCCTTACCGTAACCCTTACCCTTACCGTTACCGTAACCCTTACCCTTACCCTATCCCTTACCCTTAACCTAACCCTAAACCTTACCCTTATCCTAACACTTACCCTTACCGTAAACCTTACCCTTTCTGCTACACTTACCCTTAGCCTAAATCTAAACCTTACACTTACCCTAACCCTAACACTTACCCTTACCATTACCCATACCCTTATTCTTACCCTTACCGTAACCCTACGGTTACCATTAACCTTACCCTTACCCTAACACTTATCCTGAACCTAACCCTTACCCTAAACCTTACCCCAACCCTTACCCTGACCCTTACATTAACCCTAACCCTTAGCCTAAACCTTACCCTTACTCTTAACCTTAACCTTACCCTTAACATTCACCTAATACTTACGCATACGTTTTCCTGACTTTAACCCTAAAACTAACCCTAACCATTACCCTAACACTTAACCTTACCCTAACCCTAACCCTTACTCTAACCCTTACCCTGACCTGTACCCTTACACTTACCCTTACCCTTATACTTACCCTAATTCTTACCCATACCATAACCCATACCCTAACACATATTTGTACCCTTAACCTTACCCTTAACCTTACTCTATCCGTTACCCTTACGCTTACCCTTAACATAAACCTTACCCTTGACCTTACCCTTACCATAAGCCCTACAACAACACTTACATGTACACTTACGCTTACACTTACCCTAGCAATTACTCGTACAATTACCCTATCCCTTACCCTTAACCTAAGCCGAAACCTTAAACCTTACAGTAAACCTTACCCTTTCTGCTACACTTACCCTTAGCCTAAATCTAAACCTTACACTTACCCTTACTGTAACCCTCACCCTTACTGTTGCCAATACCCTTACTCTTACCCTTACCCTAACCCTTCTCCTTACACTTACTGTTACCTTTAACATTACCCTTACCCTAACACTTACACTTATCCTTATCCATAGCCTTACCCTTACCCTAATCCTTACCCTTAACCTAACCCTAACCCTAAACCTTACCCCAACCCTTACCCTGACCCTTACATTAACCCTAACCCTTACCCTAAAACTTACACTTACTCTTAACCTTAACCATACCCTTAACATTAACCTAATACTTACCCTTATGTTTCCCTCACCCTAACCCTAAAATTAACCCTAACCATTACCCTAACACTTACCCTTACCCTAACCCTTACCCTTACCATAACCCATACCCTAACACGTACTTGTAGCCTTAACCTTACCATTCCCCTTACCCTTACCTTTACTGTCTCCGTTACCCTTACACTTACACTTAACATAAACCTTAAAGTTAACCTAACCCTTGTTATAAATGGCTCAGGATTCAAATTAGGATTAAATAAAAAAATAGGATTTATTGAAAGAATATAAAGGAATAGAGGTAAGCAAACAGCGCTGGGTGCACCGGGAGTCTCCGCTCCACCAGGACGCACACCAGTTACATCAAGCAGCTGATTTTTATGCTCCTAGACTAATACATATTTATTACTACTTCTAAAAAAAATAGATTATTAAAATTAGCTTCCGGGGTGCAGTCTCTCCTACTGGAGCATGCGCAGTCTCCTCTGGTGTCTCTTCTGGGGGTCTCTAGGGGTCTTTCATGCTGAAGGCTCGTAGTCTTCCTCTCCCCCTTTGTACTTACTTGGCACCATACCAAGTTTATAGAACATTCTCTTCAAGTCTTGTCTCCCAGCCGTCCTTCAGCTTCTTTTTCCTTCCTCTTAATCTCTCGGCCCCCCTAACCAGATACCAAAGATCCGCATAGTATCCCATAACAGTCACTAGTTGTTATCAGTTGTTCTGAAACTCCCAGACATCAAACACAAACAGCTTCACGAGTAATTAAAACATTCTTCCCCAGCCATTCACAGACACATCTATAGCAGTGTTAGAAGTCCGGAATAACAAAAGCAAACAGGTTCATAAATTTAAGGAGTGATAAATTGACTAGAATGAGGGGGAGACTGGGACACACTGCAGCTGTGGTTCAAGAATTAAATTGCCAGTGCAGGGCCCAGAGGCAGACAGGATTCAAACAGAATTGTTCTTTATGGACACGAATTGTTAAAACATTCCTCACACCCTTATCATAAGCCATACAACAACACTTACATGTACACTTACGCTTGCACTTACCCTAGCAATTACTCGTACAATTACCCTTAACCTAACTATTAAGCTAACCCTAAACCTTACCCTTATCCTAACACTTACCCTTATCCTAAACCTTACCCTTTCTGCTACACTTACCCTTTGCCTAATTCTAAACCTTACCCTAACCCTCACCCTTACCTAAATCTAACCATTACCCTAAACCTCACCCTTACCCTTACAATTATACTTACTTTTACCCCCTTAACCTAAGCCTTACCCGAACCCTTACCCTGACCCTTACATTAACCCTAACCCTTACCCTAACTCTAATCCTAACCCTTAACCTAAACCTTACACTTAATCTTAACTTTAACCTTACGCTTAAACTAATACATACCCTTACGTTTCCCTCACCATAACCCTAAAATTAACCGTAACCATTACCCTAACACTTATCCTTACCTAACCCTAACCCTTACTTTAACTTTTACCCGGACCCGGACCCTTAGACTTCCCCTTCCCCTTCCCCTTACTCTTCCCCTTACCCTAACCCTTACCCTTACACTTACGGTTACCATTAACCTTACCCTTACCCTAACACTTACCCTTACCCTATCCCTTACACTTATCCTTATCCATACAATTTACGCTTACCCTAACACTTAACCTTAACCTAACCCTAACCCTAAACCTTACCTGAACCCTTACCCTGACCCTTACATTAACCCTTACCCTAAAACTTACACTTAACCTTAACCTTCCCCTTAACCTTAACCTAATACTTACCCTTACTTTTTCCTCACCCTAACCCTAACCCTAAAATTAACCCTAACCATTAACCTTACCCTAACCCTTACTCTAACACTTACCCTTACCATAACCCATACTCTAACATATACTTCTACCCATACCCGTACCCTTACCGTAACCCTTACCCTTACCGTTACCGTTACCCTTACCCTTACCGTTACCGTTACCCTTACCGTTACCTTTACCCTTACCCTATCCCTTACCCTTAACCTAACCCTAAACCTTACCCTTATCCTAACACTTACCCTTACCGTAAACCTTACACTTTCTGCTACACTTACCCTTAGCCTAATTCTAAACCTTACACTTACCCTTAGCCTATCCCTCGCCCTTACCATTACCCATACCCTTATTCTTACCCTTACCCTAACCCTTACCTTTACACTTACTGTTACCTTTAACATTACCCTTACCCTAACACTTACACTTATCCTTATCCATACCCTTACCCTTACCCTAATCCTTACCCTTAACCTAACCCTAACCCTAAACCTTACCCCAGCCCTTACCCTGACCCTTACATTAACCCTAACCCTTACCCTAAAACTTACACTTACTCTTAACCTTAACCTTACCCTTAACATTAACCTAATACTTACGCATACGTTTTCCTGACTTTAACCCTAAAACTAACCCTAACCATTACCCTAACACTTAACCTTACCCTAACCCTAACCGTAACTCTAACCCTTACTCTAACCCTTACCCTGACCCGTACCCTTACACTTACCCTTACCCTAACCCTTACCCTTACCATAACCCATACCCTAACACGTACTTGTAGCTTTAACCTTACCGTTCCCCTTACCCTTACCTTTACTGTCTCTGTTACCCTTACAATTACACCTTAAGCTTAACCTAAACCTAACCCTTATCATAAGCCATACAACAACACTTACATGTACACTTACGCTTGCACTTACCCTAGCAATTACTCATACAATTACCCTTAACCTTACTATTAAGCTAACCCTAAACCTTACCCTTATCCTAACACTTACCCTTATCCTAAACCTTACCCTTTCTGCTACACTTACCCTTTGCCTAATTCTAAACCTTACCCGAACCCTCACCCTTACCTAAATCTAACTAAAATCTAACCATTACCCTAACCCCTCACCCTTACAATATACATATTTTTACCCTTTACCTAAACCTTTACCCCAACCCTTACCTTGACCCTTACATTAACCCTAATCCTTACACTAAACCTTACACTTACTCTTAACCTTAACCTTAGATGTAACCTAATACTTACTCTTACGTTTCCCTCACCCTAACCCTAAAATTAACCCTAACCATTACCCTAACACTTACCCTTACCCTAACCCTTACTCTAACCCTTACAATTACCCGTACTTTTACACATACCCTTACACTTACCCTTACTCTTAAACTTACACTAACCCTTACCCTTAACTAAATCTAAACCTTACACTAAACATCATCCTTACCCTTACCATTATCCCTTCTCTTACCCTTATCCTAAACATTTCCCAAACCCTTACCCTTACATTAAACCTAACCCTTACCATAACTCTTAACCTTATCCTTAAACTTAACCTAATACTTACCCTTACGTTTCCCTCACCCTAAACCTAAAATTAGCCTAACCATTACCCTAACACTTACCCTTACTTTAACCCTTACCCTGAACTTAAGTGTAAGTGTTAGGATAACGTTAACCTTAAGGGTGACCCTTAAGCTTATCCTTAATGTTTATGGTTAGGTTAAGGGTAATTGTACGAGTAATTACTAGGATAAGTGTAAGCGTAAGTGTACATGTAAGTGTTGATGTATGGCTTATGGTAAGGGTAAGGTAAAGGGTAAGGTTTATGTTAAGGGAAAGTGTAAGAGTAACGGATAGAATAAGGGTAAGTGTAACGGTTAAGTGTTAGGGTAATGGTTAGGGTTAATTTTAGGATTAGGGTGAGAAAAATGTAAGGTTAAGTACTAGCTTAAGGTTAAGGGTAAGGTTAAGGTTAAGAGTAAGTGTAAGGTTTAGGTTAAGGGTTAGGGTTAATGTAAGGTTCAGGGAAAGGTTTGGGGTAAGGTTTAGGGTTAGGTTCAGCTTAAGGGTAAGGGTTGGGGTAAGGTTAAGGGTATGGATAAGGATAAGTGTAAGGGATAGGGTAAGGGTAAGGGTTAGCGTAAGGGTAAGATTAATGGTAAGGTTTATGTTAAGGGTAAGCTTAAGGGTAACGGATAGAGTAAGGGTAAGGGTAACGGTAAGGTTAAGGGTACAAATATGTGTTAGGGTATGGGTTATGGTATGGGTAAGAGTTAGGGTAATGTAAGGGTAAGGGTGAGTGTAAGGGTATAGGTCAGGGTGAGGGTTAGAGTAAGGGTTAGGGTTAGGGTAAGGGTAAGTGTTAGAATAATGGTTAGGGTTAATTTTAGGGTTAGGGTGAGGGAAACGTAAGGGTAAGTATTGGGTTAAGGTAAGGGTAAGTGTAAGGTTTAGATTTAGGCTAATGGTAAATGTAGCAGAAAGGGTAAGGTTTACGATAAGGGTAAGTGTTAGGGTAAGGGTAAGGTTTAGGGTAACATAAAGGGTAAGGATTACGGTAAGGGTAAGGGTACGGGTAGAATTTGTTAGAATATGGCTTATGGTAAGGGTAAGGTTTAGGGTAAGAGTAAGGGTAAGTGTATGTGTAAGGGTACGGGTCATTGTAAGGGTTAGAGTAAGGGTTAGGGTAAGGGTAGGTGTTAGGGTAATGGTTAGGGTTAATTTTAGGGTTAGGGTGAGGGAAACGGAAGGGTAAGTATTAGGTTAAGGTTAAGGGTAAGGTTAAGGTTAAGAGTAAGTTTTAGGGTAAGGGTAAGGGTTAATGTAAGGGTCAGAGTAAGGGTTAAGGTAAGGTTTAGGGTTAGAGTTAGGTTAAGGTTAAGTTTTAGGGTAAGGGTAAGTTATATGTATAAGTATAAGTGTAAGGGTAAGTGTTAGGGTAAGTGTAAGGATAAGGATAAGTGTACAAGTCAGGGTAAGGTTTAGAGTTAGGATTAGGGTTTTGGTTAGGGTAAGGGTAAGTGTTAGGGTAATGGTTAGGGTTAATTTTAGGTGTAGGGTGACGGATAAGAAAGGGTAAGTAGTAGGTTAAGGTTAAGCGTAAGGTTAAGGTTAAGAGTAAGTGTAAGTTTTAGGGTACGGTTTAGGGTTAATGTAAGGGTCAGGGTAAGTGTTTGGGTAAGATTTAGGGTTAGGGTAAGAGTAAGTATATGGGTAATGGTAAGGGTAAGTGTTAGGGTTAGGGTAAGTGTAAGGTTTAGATTTAGGCTAAGGGTAAGTGTAGCAGAAAGGGTAAGGGTTACGGTAAGTGTAAGTGTAAGGATAAGGTTAAGGTTTAGGCTTACGTTAAGGGTAAGGGTAATGCTTTGGTAAGGGTAAGAGTAAGGGTAAAGGTAAGGGTTACGGTAAGGGTAAGGGTACTGGTAGAAGTATGTGTTAGAGTACGGCTTATGGTAAGGGTACAAGTAGCTCCCCCCCCCAGAGACAGGACCCAAAGGTGTACAACCAGTTCCCAACACCCCTGAGACACAGGCCCCAACCCCCCCCCAGACACAGCGACCCAAATTCTACAAGCAGCTCCCAACCCCTGCCAGGCAGGCCCCCTACCCTATACAAGCAGCTCCCAACCCTCCCCCCCTGCCCCGAGGGAGGCCCCCAAGCCCCCCACAAACACAGGCCCCTACAGTGTACAGGCAGCTCCCAGCCACCCCCAGATGCTGGCCCCAAAGTTGTACAAACAGCTCCCAGCCACCCTGCAGAAACAGATTCCTACATTGTACAAGCAGTTCCCAGCCCGCTAGACACAGGCCCTGACCCCCCACACATGCAGGCCCCAAAGGTTTAGAGTCAGCTCCCAACCCCCTCAATGCTGGCCCCAAGGGTCTACAAGCAGCTCCCCGCTTGCCCCCAGATACCGGCCCCCAGACACAGACCCCAAAAGCCTAATCACAGGCCCTGAACTCTAGAGGCAGGCTCCAAAACCCAGGACAAAGCCCCACTGGTTCGAGACAGGGCCCAAATCCCAGACACAGGCCCCAAACGCTAAACATATGCCAAAAAAAGTATTAGTGCTGGTGCCAAATGTTACAGACAGGCCCAAAAGCCCAAGATGCTCAAGGCTGAGACGGAACTTGGCTTTCTGAATTACTGGAAAGCAGCTTTCATTCTCAGAAAATTGTGTGCAGGCTGATTAAGGAGGTACTGGGGAGGCAAGGACAATCCCCAGACAAGGACTGTATATCTCGAAACAAGACACTGGAACTCATGATAAGGAAGCGGCAGGCGGACAGAGAAACGAATGTAAGGACTATAAATCTCGAAACTGGACATTGGAATTCATTATAAAGATACAACAAACGGGAGAATTGGCAACCACCAGCTCTTGCAATTAAGAAACATGCCAATTCAGCAGATTCCTGACCAAAGGTGAAAAGTACACTGTGAGGAAGACTCGGGGTCTTCCTCCCAAAGACCCCTGCCCACGTCCCAAAGACCCCTGCCCACAATTCTCGGAAGGCTCTGCGCAGGCGCAAGGTGCAAAAAGGCTAATTAGCATGAGAAGCGAGGGAAGGCGGGGATAGGTAATGCATATGTATAGGTGCTTGTAGAATATTGATAGATTGATTGTATAAATTCAAGACTGCTTTCTGTTTGGGTATGCACGATAGGTGGAGAGATCCCCCGTGCATCCAGCGCTGCAATAAAGAATATGCCACTTAAAGGAATTTCGGCTTTGATCTTTGAATCAATTTGGCGACCCAGATGGGACAACCTCTCTGCCGGACTACAGGACCTGCTGGGAACAGGACTCCCTAGGGTACCCCCGGGATTTCCCGGAGGGACTCCTCGACTCACCGGATCACTGCGGAGGCAGACAAGGACCCCATCATTGTAAGTGAGTATATTCTTTATTCTGGTTTGGTTTTCTGGTAGACCGGTCATCTGGAACTGTCTGTAAGTCAGAAGGTGATCTTCTGCGAGGCAGTGTTTGGTATATACTTTGTGGTTAGCACCATAAGTACATGTTTGGGGACCTTAAGGAAGGAGCTCGCTTTAAGGTCCATCTGGAATTGTGTTGTCTATTTCGGTTTTCTGACTCATGGAGTATGGTATTTAACTCTGGTTATTGTTACTGCGATTTTGGCTATTTTCCTGGTGGTAATAGTAGGTTCGTGGCATTGTTATAAGAAAGATATCGTTACGGTGTTACACAGTTCGGTTTTCTGACTTATCGCATGTGGAATTTGACTCTGACTATTGTTACTGTGATTTTGGCAATATTGCTGGTAATAGTAGTTTTGTGACATTGCTACTGAAAGATATTGCGTGCCCGTAGTTTTGTGAGTGATACGTTTTGTGATACGCTTTTGTAAGTAACATGTGTATTCTGAAAGTGTAAACTGGAAACTGGGGGGGCAAACAAGCAGTGAAATTTTAAAGAAAAGTGTGTTAGGATGTGTTTTAAGTCACTGGAAGGATATTGGAGGATCTGCCGGTGGAAGTGTGAACAGGAAAACATTGATAAAATATCGTAATCAGTGGTGGCCGCTTTATAAGCTGGAATGTGGAGAAAAGTGGCCCCTAAATGGAACTTTAAACTATAATATTTTGCTACAGTTAATGTTGTTTTTTGAGAAGCAGAACAGGAGGAAATGTTGTATACTGATGTTTCAGCATCTTGGTGGGAAAAGGTAGGGAATTAAGTTGGCCCCTGACTGAACCTTTGATGTTGGCATTAGAGAAGTACAGGCTGGAGAAAGATAAAGGAAGTGTTAAAAGGGTTGTTGAAAGTGTTAAAGGTGTTTGAAGTTGAATGAGCAGGGAAAGAGGATGTAGGAATGTTAATAGTTCTGCCTCTGCCCGAGGCAGAGATCTTAAAATCATGGGTGTTAGCCCTTTAGGGCAAAGGGACCATGATCGGTCCGAGAGAGTTGTCACAGAAACAGAAAAGAGGTCAACTCTTAAAACAACCTGAGTTCATGTGCGAGCTCAGATTGCTGATGGGACCGTTCAGGGAACTGTGGACAATTGGATTCCCCGACCGACCCCCACTAAGACCCGAATCATCCTGAAAATTATGAACGGTTAAGTAAATACTAAAACCTGGATGAATTGGGAATTGAGAATATGCTTCCAACAAGGTCTAAAAGAAAGCCCTATGGAATTTTTGGACCAACTCTGAAATGTAATGAAAATAAATAAATAAATAAATAAATAAATAAAACAAAACGGTTTGGACCTGGCTTTGGAGGACAAATTGACTAGCCTTTTCCTAGGGTAATCAACCCCTGATTTCAACAGGAATAACGGGGACCTGGGGAATCTACCCTAGCGGATCCTCCACTGGTTATAATGAAGCTAGGGGAGGAATGGAAGTGAAATTTCTTATTGCTATGGGGCAACGTATTCAGTTCTAAATCAAGCATTAATGCCTTCACAGAATTATTATGTTAGGGTAAAAGGTGTGTCGTGGTTTAACCTGGCCGGCAGCTAAACACCACGCAGCTGTTCGCTCCCCCTCCCTCTCTGGGACGGGGGAGAGAAATGGAAAGTGAAGCCCGTGAGTTGAGATAAAGACAGTTTAATAAGACAAAATAATAATAATAATAATAATAATAATAATAATAATAATAATAATAATACAATGATGATAATAGTACCACTACTAATAATGTGTACAAACAAGTGATGCACAATGCAATTGCTCACCACCCGCTGACCGATGCCCAGCCTAACCCCGAGCAGTCCGGCCCCCTCCCCCTGGCTAGCCACCCCTATGTATTGTTTAGCCTGACGTCAGATGCTATGGAATACCCCTTTGGCTAGTTTGGGTCACCTGTCCTGGGTCTGTCCCCTCCCAGCTCTTACTGCACCCCCAGCCTGCCTGTTGGCAGGACAGAGCAAGAAGCTGAGATGTCCTTGGCTTGGTATAAGCATTGCTCTGCAACAACTGAAACATCGGGGTGTTATCAGCACTCTTCTCATCCTAAGCCAAAACATAGCATTCTCCCAGCTACTAGGAAGAAAATTAACTCTGTTCTAACTGAAACCAGGACAAGGTGTAACCGAAAAGGCTTATTTTTGTGAACCTTTGAAGTACAAGTTAGGGAAACAATGGGGCATACACAGATTTTTATCTATGCCTAGCTCCTCATGGGCACTCTTAGGTAGAGATTTATTAGAGCAAGTAGGAGCAGAAATTGTGTTTGAAAAAGGGAAAATGGAATTAAGAACAGGAGAAGAACAACTAATAAATGTGTTAAGCTTGGCACTAATACAAACTGACCCTAAAAGTGAAATACCTTTAGAGATCACAGATCAAGTATGTCCAGGAGTTTGGGCTACCGAAGTCCCTGGAAGAGCTAAAAATGTGACCTTAATAATTATTAAATTAAAGCCAGGAGAGAAACCCGTTAAGGTTAAGTAATATCCTTTGAGGATAGAAGATAGGAAAGGAATTAAAGAGATAATTGATAAAGTTTTACAGTATGGATTATTGATTGAATGTGAATCAGAATACAATGCACCCATATTGCCAATTAAAAAGGCAGATGAAAAAGCTATAGGCTAGTTCAGGATTTGAGGGCCATAAATAAAATCACTGAGGATATACATCCAGTAGTGGCAAACCCTTATACTTTGCTGACTAAATTAAAGAATAGTCAAGTCTGGTTTACCGTACTGGATTTAAAAGATGCCTTCTTCTGCCTAGGCTTAGCCACAGAAAGCCAAAACCTATTCGCCTTTGAATGGGAAAATCCCGATTCGGGCAGAAAGACGCAGCTTACGTGGACATTACTACCTCAAGGATTCAAGAATAGCCCCACTATTTTTGGAAACCAATTAGCAAGGGAACTCGAAACATGGATACCTCCGGACACTGAAGGTGCTTTGTTACAATATGTAGTATGTAGATGATCTCTTAATAGCTACCGAGACTAAAGGGAGTTGTATTCAATGGACTATAAGTCGTCTTAATTTTCTGGGTTTAAATGGATATCAAGTCTCTTGACAGAAAGTCCAGCTGGCTCAACAAAGTGTGACCTATCTGGGATTTGACATTTCGGAAGGACAACGAGAACTAGGAACTGAACATAAGGAAGTCATTTGCCGAACTCCAGAACCTCAAATGGTAAAGGAGCTACAAAGCTTTTTAGGAATGACAGGTTGGTGTCGCCTTTGGATTTATAATTATGGACTATTGGTAAAGCCTCTATGTGAATTGATAAAGATTAACCAGTCAAAGTTAGTCTGGACTGGAGAAGCACAAAAAGTCTTTAAACAACTTAAACAAGAATTGATGATTTTGAAATATCAAGCAATATTGGTAGAACAGGACGACGTGGAAATTGTGATAATTCATATTGTGAATCTAGCCTCTTTTCTTAGTGATGCTCCGGCACAAGCTGTGATTCACGATTGTTTAGAAACTCTAGAGACTGTGTATTCCAGCCGACCAGACCTTAAGGAGGAGCCCATGGAAGATGCGGAAGAAACTTGGTTCACGGATGGGAGCAGTTTTGTTACGCAAAGACAACGTAAAGCTGGATATGCTATAACAACTACTCAGCAGGTAATCGAGTCTAAGCCTTTACCCCCTGGAACATCAGCTCAAAAGGCGGAGATAGTTGCTCTCACGAGAGCATTGGAACTGGCAGCGGGAAAAAGGGTAAATATTTGGACAGATTCTAAATATACATTCGGCGTGGTACATGCTCATGGAGCAATTTGGAAAGAACATGGATTGCTGACCGCTCAGTGAAAACACAAAGTATGCTGAAGAAATTTTAAAATTGTTAGAGGCTGTAAAACAACCAGAAAAGGTAGCTATCATGCATTGTCAGGGACACCAAAAGGGGAACAGCGATTTTGAAATTGGAAAATCGATTGGCAGAGGCTAAGCAGGCAGCTGAAATAACTGAGGTGAAGGCATTGTCTTTGATACCAGACGGTAAAATCCAAACTATATCCAAATTATACAAAAGAAGACTTAAAATTAATTGAAGATTTGAAAGGTAAAATGAAACCAGATGGATGAGTATATTTAAAAGATAACCCCATAGTAATACCCTCTAGTTTGACATGGCCCATAGTTCTTACAGAACACAATAAAACGCATTGGGGAGCTGGCACACTGCATAAGAGCCTGAGTCAGACATTAGTGGGACGATATGATAAAACAAGTAACTCAACAATGTAGCATTTGCTTACACAATACCAAGGATAGAATAAAATTTGGAATAATCGGTAAAGGAAATTATTCGGGGCAACAGTGGCAAATTGATTTTTCAGAACTCCCTAGAAAAGGGGGGTATCATTATTTACTGGTTCTGACTGACACGTTTTCAGGAAGGCCTGAAGCCTTTCCCTGTCGAACAAACAAAGCAAGAGAAGTGGTTAAAGTCTTGTTAAATGAAATAATACCATGCTTTGGGATTCTAGTAGCAATGTCTTCTGATAGAGTTTCACATTTTTGTGCACAAGTGGTAGAACAGATAAGTAAGATTCTAAAGATAGATTGGCAACTGCATACTCCTTATAGACCACAGGCAAGTGGACAGGTAGAAAAAATGAACCATTTAATTAAACAATAAATAGCTAAAATTGGATAAGAAGCTAATTTGTCATGGCCTCAATCCCTCCCTTTAGCATTACTTGGAATTAGAGTTAAACCTAGAATAAAAGGAAATTTGAGTCCCTTCAAAATCTTATATGGAAGGCCATAGCAATTTCTATTTAGTGGAGAGGACCTAACGCAGTTAGGATCAGAATATTTATATGCTTATATAACTGAACTTCAGAAACAATTAAATAAAGTACTTACATTTGTTTTAGGGACCAGGGCTAGAGGGTTGGATCAACCAATCCACCCCTTTAAGCTCGGGGATTATATATATGTAAAGACTTTTTCAGGACAACCCGTGCAGGAAAAATGGAAGGAAAGTGGATGGGAGCATACCAAGTATTACTGACAACACACACCGCCATTAAGATTAAGAAGCAAGCAGCTTGGATCCACAATTCAAGGGTGAAGAAGGCCCCGGCGAGGATATGGACCACCACTCCAATTGGACCAACAAAATTACGGTTTTCCAGATCCTAATGATTGCAGGGGTGCGGTTCTCGGATTTGGGGTGGGCAACTTGGGATGAGAACTTACACCTGACCTTAATACAAACAATTTCTCAAGTAACTAATAAGACGAACTGTTGGGTATGCACCCATCTGCCACAGCATGGGAATAAGGGTGTATCGTTAATTGGGATTCCCTTGCCTGCAAACTTATCTTGGACTAATTTGTGGGAAAACACGTCTTGGGGTCGAAAATATTAAGCAGTTTTGGAACTAGAAGTGAGTAGCTTCATGCCGTTAGAATCCTATTATGTATGTGTACAAAGGTGTAACCCGCCTAAGGGTATAGGAAAACAGCATTGTATAAATACGGATACTACTTATGTGGGAAATCAGACATCTTGTAATTGAACAATTGATATTAGTACGACTAGCGGCTGGGCAAATTCAACCAGCTGGACGGTTCCAGAAGGAAAAGGGTGGTATTGGCTATGCAATGATACAGCCCGTAAGGTCTTGCCTGAGAATTGGAAGGGAACTTGCACTCTTGGAGCGGTAGTCCCCAATATGACAGTACATGATGTAGTGCCTCGAGGTTACTTGAGAAATCATATCCGGAGAATCAGATGAAAAATTAACAATCCATTGGTAGAGAGACACACCCCTTTTCATAGTTTTGTGCGATGGTTTATCCCATGGTTAGGAGTGAGTGAATTGGAAAAGGCAATAGTTAATATTTCTGCAATTATAGAGAAGTTAGAAAACAAAATTCTGGATGCTATAAAGGCTCAACAAGAAGAGATATCTAGTTTATCACAGGTAGTGTTACAAAATCGGATGGCCCTAGACTTGTTACTGGCCACTCAAGGGGGAGTCTGTACAGTAATAAACACAAGTTGTTGTATGTATGTAGATCAGAGTGGAAGGATCTCTACCGACCTGGAAGAAATATGGAAGCAGACCAGGATCCTACATGAGATCAGTAAAGATGATCTTTCATGGAGTTTTAGTGAACTATGGAATAAGTTAACCTCCTGGTTGCCCAATTTCCAATGGTTGAAACAAGTATTCATTGCTCTAATCGTATTAGTAGTGTTAGGAATATTTGTGTGCATGTTGTTTAGATGCCTGCTTTGTTGTGTTACTGTAAATAAAGAAAGTATCTGATGCAAAAGAATTTGCATGGGAAAAGAAAAGGGGGGATTGATTAAGGAGGTATTGGGGAGGCAAGGACAATCCCCAGACAAGGACTGTATATCTCGAAACAAGACACTGGAACTCATGATAAGGAAGCGGCAGGCGGACAGAGAAACGAATGTAAGGACTATAACTCTCAAAACTGGACATTGGAATTCATTATAAAGATACAACAAACGGGAGAATTGGCAACAACCAGCTCTTGCAATTAAGAAACATGCCAATTCAGCAGATTCCTGACCAAAGGTGAAAAGTACACTGTGAGGAAGACTCGGGGTCTTCCTCCCAAAGACCCCTGCCCACGTCCCAAAGACCCCTGCCCACAATTCTTGGAAGGCTCTGCGCAGGCGCAAGGTGCCAAAAGGCTAATTAGCATGAGAAGCGAGGGAAGGCGGGGATAGGTAATGCGTATGTATAGGTGCTTGTAGAATATTGATAGATTGATTGTATAAATTCAAGACTGCTTTCTGCTTTGGGTATGCACGATAGGTGGAGAGATCCCCCGTGCATCCAGCGCTGCAATAAAGAATATACCACTTAAAGGAATTTCGGCTTCGATCTTTGAATCAATTTGGCGACCCAGATGGGACAACCTCTCTGCCGGACTGCAGGACCTGCTGGGAACAGGACTCCCTAGGGTACCCCCGGGATTTCCCGGAGGGACTCCTCGACTCACCGGATCACTGCGGAGGCAGACAAGGACCCCATCATTGTAAGTGAGTATATTCTCTATTCTGGTTTGGTTTTCTGGTAGACCGGTCATCTGGAACTGTCTGTAAGTCAGAAGGTGATCTTCTGCGAGGCAGTGTTTGGTATATACTTTGTGGTTAGCACCATAAGTACATGTTTGGGGACCTTAAGGAAGGAGCTCGCTTTAAGGTCCATCTGGAATTGTGTTGTCTATTTCGGTTTTCTGACTCATGGAGTATGGTATTTAACTCTGGTTATTGTTACTGCGATTTTGGCTATTTTCCTGGTGGTAATAGTAGGTTCGTGGCATTGTTATAAGAAAGATATCGTTACGGTGTTACACAGTTCGGTTTTCTGACTTATCGCATGTGGAATTTGACTCTGACTATTGTTACTGTGATTTTGGCAATATTGCTGGTAATAGTAGTTTTGTGACATTGCTACTGAAAGATATTGCGTGCCCGTAGTTTTGTGAGTGATACGTTTTGTGATACGCTTTTGTAAGTAACATGTGTATTCTGAAAGTGTAAACTGGAAACTGGGGGGGCAAACAAGCAGTGAAATTTTAAAGAAAAGTGTGTTAGGATGTGTTTTAAGTCACTGGAAGGATATTGGAGGATCTGCCGGTGGAAGTGTGAACAGGAAAACATTGATAAAATATCGTAATCAGTGGTGGCCGCTTTATAAGCTGGAATGTGGAGAAAAGTGGCCCCTAAATGGAACTTTAAACTATAATATTTTGCTACAGTTAATGTTGTTTTTTGAGAAGCAGAACAGGAGGAAATGTTGTATACTGATGTTTCAGCATCTTGGTGGGAAAAGGTAGGGAATTAAGTTGGCCCCTGACTGAACCTTTGATGTTGGCATTAGAGAAGTACAGGCTGGAGAAAGATAAAGGAAGTGTTAAAAGGGTTGTTGAAAGTGTTAAAGGTGTTTGAAGTTGAATGAGCAGGGAAAGAGGATGTAGGAATGTTAATAGTTCTGCCTCTGCCCGAGGCAGAGATCTTAAAATCATGGGTGTTAGCCCTTTAGGGCAAAGGGACCATGATCGGTCCGAGAGAGTTGTCACAGAAACAGAAAAGAGGTCAACTCTTAAAACAACCTGAGTTCATGTGCGAGCTCAGATTGCTGATGGGACCGTTCAGGGAACTGTGGACAATTGGATTCCCCGACCGACCCCCACTAAGACCCGAATCATCCTGAAAATTATGAACGGTTAAGTAAATACTAAAACCTGGATGAATTGGGAATTGAGAATATGCTTCCAACAAGGTCTAAAAGAAAGCCCTATGGAATTTTTGGACCAACTCTGAAATGTAATGAAAATAAATAAATAAATAAATAAATAAATAAAACAAAACGGTTTGGACCTGGCTTTGGAGGACAAATTGACTAGCCTTTTCCTAGGGTAATCAACCCCTGATTTCAACAGGAATAACGGGGACCTGGGGAATCTACCCTAGCGGATCCTCCACTGGTTATAATGAAGCTAGGGGAGGAATGGAAGTGAAATTTCTTATTGCTATGGGGCAACGTATTCAGTTCTAAATCAAGCATTAATGCCTTCACAGAATTATTATGTTAGGGTAAAAGGTGTGTCGTGGTTTAACCTGGCCGGCAGCTAAACACCACGCAGCTGTTCGCTCCCCCTCCCTCTCTGGGACGGGGGAGAGAAATGGAAAGTGAAGCCCGTGAGTTGAGATAAAGACAGTTTAATAAGACAAAATAATAATAATAATAATAATAATAATAATAATAATAATAATAATAATACAATGATGATAATAGTACCACTACTAATAATGTGTACAAACAAGTGATGCACAATGCAATTGCTCACCACCCGCTGACCGATGCCCAGCCTAACCCCGAGCAGTCCGGCCCCCTCCCCCTGGCTAGCCACCCCTATGTATTGTTTAGCCTGACGTCAGATGCTATGGAATACCCCTTTGGCTAGTTTGGGTCACCTGTCCTGGGTCTGTCCCCTCCCAGCTCTTACTGCACCCCCAGCCTGCCTGTTGGCAGGACAGAGCAAGAAGCTGAGATGTCCTTGGCTTGGTATAAGCATTGCTCTGCAACAACTGAAACATCGGGGTGTTATCAGCACTCTTCTCATCCTAAGCCAAAACATAGCATTCTCCCAGCTACTAGGAAGAAAATTAACTCTGTTCTAACTGAAACCAGGACAAGGTGTAACCGAAAAGGCTTATTTTTGTGAACCTTTGAAGTACAAGTTAGGGAAACAATGGGGCATACACAGATTTTTATCTATGCCTAGCTCCTCATGGGCACTCTTAGGTAGAGATTTATTAGAGCAAGTAGGAGCAGAAATTGTGTTTGAAAAAGGGAAAATGGAATTAAGAACAGGAGAAGAACAACTAATAAATGTGTTAAGCTTGGCACTAATACAAACTGACCCTAAAAGTGAAATACCTTTAGAGATCACAGATCAAGTATGTCCAGGAGTTTGGGCTACCGAAGTCCCTGGAAGAGCTAAAAATGTGACCTTAATAATTATTAAATTAAAGCCAGGAGAGAAACCCGTTAAGGTTAAGTAATATCCTTTGAGGATAGAAGATAGGAAAGGAATTAAAGAGATAATTGATAAAGTTTTACAGTATGGATTATTGATTGAATGTGAATCAGAATACAATGCACCCATATTGCCAATTAAAAAGGCAGATGAAAAAGCTATAGGCTAGTTCAGGATTTGAGGGCCATAAATAAAATCACTGAGGATATACATCCAGTAGTGGCAAACCCTTATACTTTGCTGACTAAATTAAAGAATAGTCAAGTCTGGTTTACCGTACTGGATTTAAAAGATGCCTTCTTCTGCCTAGGCTTAGCCACAGAAAGCCAAAACCTATTCGCCTTTGAATGGGAAAATCCCGATTCGGGCAGAAAGACGCAGCTTACGTGGACATTACTACCTCAAGGATTCAAGAATAGCCCCACTATTTTTGGAAACCAATTAGCAAGGGAACTCGAAACATGGATACCTCCGGACACTGAAGGTGCTTTGTTACAATATGTAGTATGTAGATGATCTCTTAATAGCTACCGAGACTAAAGGGAGTTGTATTCAATGGACTATAAGTCGTCTTAATTTTCTGGGTTTAAATGGATATCAAGTCTCTTGACAGAAAGTCCAGCTGGCTCAACAAAGTGTGACCTATCTGGGATTTGACATTTCGGAAGGACAACGAGAACTAGGAACTGAACATAAGGAAGTCATTTGCCGAACTCCAGAACCTCAAATGGTAAAGGAGCTACAAAGCTTTTTAGGAATGACAGGTTGGTGTCGCCTTTGGATTTATAATTATGGACTATTGGTAAAGCCTCTATGTGAATTGATAAAGATTAACCAGTCAAAGTTAGTCTGGACTGGAGAAGCACAAAAAGTCTTTAAACAACTTAAACAAGAATTGATGATTTTGAAATATCAAGCAATATTGGTAGAACAGGACGACGTGGAAATTGTGATAATTCATATTGTGAATCTAGCCTCTTTTCTTAGTGATGCTCCGGCACAAGCTGTGATTCACGATTGTTTAGAAACTCTAGAGACTGTGTATTCCAGCCGACCAGACCTTAAGGAGGAGCCCATGGAAGATGCGGAAGAAACTTGGTTCACGGATGGGAGCAGTTTTGTTACGCAAAGACAACGTAAAGCTGGATATGCTATAACAACTACTCAGCAGGTAATCGAGTCTAAGCCTTTACCCCCTGGAACATCAGCTCAAAAGGCGGAGATAGTTGCTCTCACGAGAGCATTGGAACTGGCAGCGGGAAAAAGGGTAAATATTTGGACAGATTCTAAATATACATTCGGCGTGGTACATGCTCATGGAGCAATTTGGAAAGAACATGGATTGCTGACCGCTCAGTGAAAACACAAAGTATGCTGAAGAAATTTTAAAATTGTTAGAGGCTGTAAAACAACCAGAAAAGGTAGCTATCATGCATTGTCAGGGACACCAAAAGGGGAACAGCGATTTTGAAATTGGAAAATCGATTGGCAGAGGCTAAGCAGGCAGCTGAAATAACTGAGGTGAAGGCATTGTCTTTGATACCAGACGGTAAAATCCAAACTATATCCAAATTATACAAAAGAAGACTTAAAATTAATTGAAGATTTGAAAGGTAAAATGAAACCAGATGGATGAGTATATTTAAAAGATAACCCCATAGTAATACCCTCTAGTTTGACATGGCCCATAGTTCTTACAGAACACAATAAAACGCATTGGGGAGCTGGCACACTGCATAAGAGCCTGAGTCAGACATTAGTGGGACGATATGATAAAACAAGTAACTCAACAATGTAGCATTTGCTTACACAATACCAAGGATAGAATAAAATTTGGAATAATCGGTAAAGGAAATTATTCGGGGCAACAGTGGCAAATTGATTTTTCAGAACTCCCTAGAAAAGGGGGGTATCATTATTTACTGGTTCTGACTGACACGTTTTCAGGAAGGCCTGAAGCCTTTCCCTGTCGAACAAACAAAGCAAGAGAAGTGGTTAAAGTCTTGTTAAATGAAATAATACCATGCTTTGGGATTCTAGTAGCAATGTCTTCTGATAGAGTTTCACATTTTTGTGCACAAGTGGTAGAACAGATAAGTAAGATTCTAAAGATAGATTGGCAACTGCATACTCCTTATAGACCACAGGCAAGTGGACAGGTAGAAAAAATGAACCATTTAATTAAACAATAAATAGCTAAAATTGGATAAGAAGCTAATTTGTCATGGCCTCAATCCCTCCCTTTAGCATTACTTGGAATTAGAGTTAAACCTAGAATAAAAGGAAATTTGAGTCCCTTCAAAATCTTATATGGAAGGCCATAGCAATTTCTATTTAGTGGAGAGGACCTAACGCAGTTAGGATCAGAATATTTATATGCTTATATAACTGAACTTCAGAAACAATTAAATAAAGTACTTACATTTGTTTTAGGGACCAGGGCTAGAGGGTTGGATCAACCAATCCACCCCTTTAAGCTCGGGGATTATATATATGTAAAGACTTTTTCAGGACAACCCGTGCAGGAAAAATGGAAGGAAAGTGGATGGGAGCATACCAAGTATTACTGACAACACACACCGCCATTAAGATTAAGAAGCAAGCAGCTTGGATCCACAATTCAAGGGTGAAGAAGGCCCCGGCGAGGATATGGACCACCACTCCAATTGGACCAACAAAATTACGGTTTTCCAGATCCTAATGATTGCAGGGGTGCGGTTCTCGGATTTGGGGTGGGCAACTTGGGATGAGAACTTACACCTGACCTTAATACAAACAATTTCTCAAGTAACTAATAAGACGAACTGTTGGGTATGCACCCATCTGCCACAGCATGGGAATAAGGGTGTATCGTTAATTGGGATTCCCTTGCCTGCAAACTTATCTTGGACTAATTTGTGGGAAAACACGTCTTGGGGTCAAAAATATTAAGCAGTTTTGGAACTAGAAGTGAGTAGCTTCATGCCGTTAGAATCCTATTATGTATGTGTACAAAGGTGTAACCCGCCTAAGGGTATAGGAAAACAGCATTGTATAAATACGGATACTACTTATGTGGGAAATCAGACATCTTGTAATTGAACAATTGATATTAGTACGACTAGCGGCTGGGCAAATTCAACCAGCTGGACGGTTCCAGAAGGAAAAGGGTGGTATTGGCTATGCAATGATACAGCCCGTAAGGTCTTGCCTGAGAATTGGAAGGGAACTTGCACTCTTGGAGCGGTAGTCCCCAATATGACAGTACATGATGTAGTGCCTCGAGGTTACTTGAGAAATCATATCCGGAGAATCAGATGAAAAATTAACAATCCATTGGTAGAGAGACACACCCCTTTTCATAGTTTTGTGCGATGGTTTATCCCATGGTTAGGAGTGAGTGAATTGGAAAAGGCAATAGTTAATATTTCTGCAATTATAGAGAAGTTAGAAAACAAAATTCTGGATGCTATAAAGGCTCAACAAGAAGAGATATCTAGTTTATCACAGGTAGTGTTACAAAATCGGATGGCCCTAGACTTGTTACTGGCCACTCAAGGGGGAGTCTGTACAGTAATAAACACAAGTTGTTGTATGTATGTAGATCAGAGTGGAAGGATCTCTACCGACCTGGAAGAAATATGGAAGCAGACCAGGATCCTACATGAGATCAGTAAAGATGATCTTTCATGGAGTTTTAGTGAACTATGGAATAAGTTAACCTCCTGGTTGCCCAATTTCCAATGGTTGAAACAAGTATTCATTGCTCTAATCGTATTAGTAGTGTTAGGAATATTTGTGTGCATGTTGTTTAGATGCCTGCTTTGTTGTGTTACTGTAAATAAAGAAAGTATCTGATGCAAAAGAATTTGCATGGGAAAAGAAAAGGGGGGATTGATTAAGGAGGTATTGGGGAGGCAAGGACAATCCCCAGACAAGGACTGTATATCTCGAAACAAGACACTGGAACTCATGATAAGGAAGCGGCAGGCGGACAGAGAAACGAACGTAAGGACTATAACTCTCAAAACTGGACATTGGAATTCATTATAAAGATACAACAAACGGGAGAATTGGCAACAACCAGCTCTTGCAATTAAGAAACATGCCAATTCAGCAGATTCCTGACCAAAGGTGAAAAGTACACTGTGAGGAAGACTCGGGGTCTTCCTCCCAAAGACCCCTGCCCACGTCCCAAAGACCCCTGCCCACAATTCTTGGAAGGCTCTGCGCAGGCGCAAGGTGCCAAAAGGCTAATTAGCATGAGAAGCGAGGGAAGGCGGGGATAGGTAATGCGTATGTATAGGTGCTTGTAGAATATTGATAGATTGATTGTATAAATTCAAGACTGCTTTCTGCTTTGGGTATGCACGATAGGTGGAGAGATCCCCCGTGCATCCAGCGCTGCAATAAAGAATATACCACTTAAAGGAATTTCGGCTTCGATCTTTGAATCAATTTGGCGACCCAGATGGGACAACCTCTCTGCCGGACTGCAGGACCTGCTGGGAACAGGACTCCCTAGGGTACCCCCGGGATTTCCCGGAGGGACTCCTCGACTCACCGGATCACTGCGGAGGCAGACAAGGACCCCATCATTGTAAGTGAGTATATTCTCTATTCTGGTTTGGTTTTCTGGTAGACCGGTCATCTGGAACTGTCTGTAAGTCAGAAGGTGATCTTCTGCGAGGCAGTGTTTGGTATATACTTTGTGGTTAGCACCATAAGTACATGTTTGGGGACCTTAAGGAAGGAGCTCGCTTTAAGGTCCATCTGGAATTGTGTTGTCTATTTCGGTTTTCTGACTCATGGAGTATGGTATTTAACTCTGGTTATTGTTACTGCGATTTTGGCTATTTTCCTGGTGGTAATAGTAGGTTCGTGGCATTGTTATAAGAAAGATATCGTTACGGTGTTACACAGTTCGGTTTTCTGACTTATCGCATGTGGAATTTGACTCTGACTATTGTTACTGTGATTTTGGCAATATTGCTGGTAATAGTAGTTTTGTGACATCGCTACTGAAAGATATTGCGTGCCCGTAGTTTTGTGAGTGATACGTTTTGTGATACGCTTTTGTAAGTAACGTGTATTCTGAAAGTGTAAACTGGAAACTGGGGGGGCAAACAAGCAGTGAAATTTTAAAGAAAAGTGTGTTAGGATGTGTTTTAAGTCACTGGAAGGATATTGGAGGATCTGCCGGTGGAAGTGTGAACAGGAAAACATTGATAAAATATCGTAATCAGTGGTGGCCGCTTTATAAGCTGGAATGTGGAGAAAAGTGGCCCCTAAATGGAACTTTAAACTATAATATTTTGCTACAGTTAATGTTGTTTTTTGAGAAGCAGAACAGGAGGAAATGTTGTATACTGATGTTTCAGCATCTTGGTGGGAAAAGGTAGGGAATTAAGTTGGCCCCTGACTGAACCTTTGATGTTGGCATTAGAGAAGTACAGGCTGGAGAAAGATAAAGGAAGTGTTAAAAGGGTTGTTGAAAGTGTTAAAGGTGTTTGAAGTTGAATGAGCAGGGAAAGAGGATGTAGGAATGTTAATAGTTCTGCCTCTGCCCGAGGCAGAGATCTTAAAATCATGGGTGTTAGCCCTTTAGGGCAAAGGGACCATGATCGGTCCGAGAGAGTTGTCACAGAAACAGAAAAGAGGTCAACTCTTAAAACAACCTGAGTTCATGTGCGAGCTCAGATTGCTGATGGGACCGTTCAGGGAACTGTGGACAATTGCATTCCCCTGACCGACCCCCACTAAGACCCGAATCATCCTGAAAATCATGAACGGTTAAGTAAATACTAAAACCTGGATGAATTGGGAATTGAGAATATGCTTCCAACAAGGTCTAAAAGAAAGCCCTATGGAATTTTTGGACCAACTCTGAAATGTAATGAAAAATAATAAATAAATAAATAAATAAAACAAAACGGTTTGGACCTGGCTTTGGAGGACAAATTGACTAGCCTTTTCCTAGGGTAATCAACCCCTGATTTCAACAGGAATAACGGGGACCTGGGGAATCTACCCTAGCGGATCCTCCACTGGTTATAATGAAGCTAGGGGAGGAATGGAAGTGAAATTTCTTATTGCTATGGGGCAACGTATTCAGTTCTAAATCAAGCATTAATGCCTTCACAGAATTATTATGTTAGGGTAAAAGGTGTGTCGTGGTTTAACCCGTCCGGCAGCTAAACACCACGCAGCTGTTCGCTCACCCTCCCCCTCCCTCTCTGGGACGGGGGAGAGAAATGGAAAGTGAAGCCTGTGAGTTGAGATAAAGACAGTTTAATAAGACAAAATAATAATAATAATAATAATAATAATAATAATAATAATACAATGATGATAATAGTACCACTACTAATGATGTGTACAAACAAGTGATGCACAATGCAATTGCTCACCACCCGCTGACCGATGCCCAGCCTAACCCCGAGCAGTCCGGCCCCCTCCCCCTGGCTAGCCACCCCTATGTATTGTTTAGCCTGACGTCAGATGCTATGGAATACCCCTTTGGCTAGTTTGGGTCACCTGTCCTGGGTCTGTCCCCTCCCAGCTCTTACTGCACCCCCAGCCTGCCTGTTGGCAGGACAGAGCAAGAAGCTGAGATGTCCTTGGCTTGGTATAAGCATTGCTCTGCAACAATTGAAACATCGGGGTGTTATCAGCACTCTTCTCATCCTAAGCCAAAACATAGCATCCTCCCAGCTACTAGGAAGAAAATTAACTCTGTTCTAACTGAAACCAGGACAAGGTGTAACCGAAAAGGCTTATTTTTGTGAACCTTTGAAGTACAAGTTAGGGAAACAATGGGGCATACACAGATTTTTATCTATGCCTAGCTCCTCATGGGCACTCTTAGGTAGAGATTTATTAGAGCAAGTAGGAGCAGAAATTGTGTTTGAAAAAGGGAAAATGGAATTAAGAACAGGAGAAGAACAACTAATAAATGTGTTAAGCTTGGCACTAATACAAACTGACCCTAAAAGTGAAATACCTTTAGAGATCACAGATCAAGTATGTCCAGGAGTTTGGGCTACCGAAGTCCCTGGAAGAGCTAAAAATGTGACCTTAATAATTATTAAATTAAAGCCAGGAGAGAAACCCGTTAAGGTTAAGTAATATCCTTTGAGGATAGAAGATAGGAAAGGAATTAAAGAGATAATTGATAAAGTTTTACAGTATGGATTATTGATTGAATGTGAATCAGAATACAATGCACCCATATTGCCAATTAAAAAGGCAGATGAAAAAGCTATAGGCTAGTTCAGGATTTGAGGGCCATAAATAAAATCACTGAGGATATACATCCAGTAGTGGCAAACCCTTATACTTTGCTGACTAAATTAAAGAATAGTCAAGTCTGGTTTACCGTACTGGATTTAAAAGATGCCTTCTTCTGCCTAGGCTTAGCCACAGAAAGCCAAAACCTATTCGCCTTTGAATGGGAAAATCCCGATTCGGGCAGAAAGACGCAGCTTACGTGGACATTACTACCTCAAGGATTCAAGAATAGCCCCACTATTTTTGGAAACCAATTAGCAAGGGAACTCGAAACATGGATACCTCCGGACACTGAAGGTGCTTTGTTACAATATGTAGATGATCTCTTAATAGCTACCGAGACTAAAGGGAGTTGTATTCAATGGACTATAAGTCGTCTTAATTTTCTGGGTTTAAATGGATATCAAGTCTCTTGACAGAAAGTCCAGCTGGCTCAACAAAGTGTGACCTATCTGGGATTTGAAATTTCAGAAGGACAACGAGAACTAGGAACTGAACATAAGGAAGTCATTTGCCGGACTCCAGAACCTCAAATGGTAAAGGAGCTACAAACCTTTTTAGGAATGACAGGTTGGTGTCGCCTTTGGATTTATAATTATGGACTATTGGTAAAGCCTCTATGTGAATTGATAAAGATTAACCAGTCAAAGTTAGTCTGGACTGGAGAAGCACAAAAAGTCTTTAAACAACTTAAACAAGAATTGATGATTTTGAAATATCAAGCAATATTGGTAGAACAGGACGACGTGGAAATTGTGATAATTCATATTGTGAATCTAGCCTCTTTTCTTAGTGATGCTCCGGCACAAGCTGTGATTCACGATTGTTTAGAAACTCTAGAGACTGTGTATTCCAGCCGACCAGACCTTAAGGAGGAGCCCATGGAAGATGCGGAAGAAACTTGGTTCACGGATGGGAGCAGTTTTGTTACGCAAAGACAACGTAAAGCTGGATATGCTATAACAACTACTCAGCAGGTAATCGAGTCTAAGCCTTTACCCCCTGGAACATCAGCTCAAAAGGCGGAGATAGTTGCTCTCACGAGAGCATTGGAACTGGCAGCGGGAAAAAGGGTAAATATTTGGACAGATTCTAAATATACATTCGGCGTGGTACATGCTCATGGAGCAATTTGGAAAGAACATGGATTGCTGACCGCTCAGTGAAAACACAAAGTATGCTGAAGAAATTTTAAAATTGTTAGAGGCTGTAAAACAACCAGAAAAGGTAGCTATCATGCATTGTCAGGGACACCAAAAGGGGAACAGCGATTTTGAAATTGGAAAATCGATTGGCAGAGGCTAAGCAGGCAGCTGAAATAACTGAGGTGAAGGCATTGTCTTTGATACCAGACGGTAAAATCCAAACTATATCCAAATTATACAAAAGAAGACTTAAAATTAATTGAAGATTTGAAAGGTAAAATGAAACCAGATGGATGAGTATATTTAAAAGATAACCCCATAGTAATACCCTCTAGTTTGACATGGCCCATAGTTCTTACAGAACACAATAAAACGCATTGGGGAGCTGGCACACTGCATAAGAGCCTGAGTCAGACATTAGTGGGACGATATGATAAAACAAGTAACTCAACAATGTAGCATTTGCTTACACAATACCAAGGATAGAATAAAATTTGGAATAATCGGTAAAGGAAATTATTCGGGGCAACAGTGGCAAATTGATTTTTCAGAACTCCCTAGAAAAGGGGGGTATCATTATTTACTGGTTCTGACTGACACGTTTTCAGGAAGGCCTGAAGCCTTTCCCTGTCGAACAAACAAAGCAAGAGAAGTGGTTAAAGTCTTGTTAAATGAAATAATACCATGCTTTGGGATTCTAGTAGCAATGTCTTCTGATAGAGTTTCACATCTTTGTGCACAAGTGGTAGAACAGATAAGTAAGATTCTAAAGATAGATTGGCAACTGCATACTCCTTATAGACCACAGGCAAGTGGACAGGTAGAAAAAATGAACCATTTAATTAAACAATAAATAGCTAAAATTGGATAAGAAGCTAATTTGTCATGGCCTCAATCCCTCCCTTTAGCATTACTTGGAATTAGAGTTAAACCTAGAATAAAAGGAAATTTGAGTCCCTTCAAAATCTTATATGGAAGGCCATAGCAATTTCTATTTAGTGGAGAGGACCTAACGCAGTTAGGATCAGAATATTTATATGCTTATATAACTGAACTTCAGAAACAATTAAATAAAGTACATACATTTGTTTTAGGGACCAGGGCTAGAGGGTTGGATCAACCAATCCACCCCTTTAAGCTCGGGGATTATATATATGTAAAGACTTTTTCAGGACAACCCGTGCAGGAAAAATGGAAGGAAAGTGGATGGGAGCATACCAAGTATTACTGACAACACACACCGCCATTAAGATTAAGAAGCAAGCAGCTTGGATCCACAATTCAAGGGTGAAGAAGGCCCCGGCGAGGATATGGACCACCACTCCAATTGGACCAACAAAATTACGGTTTTCCAGATCCTAATGATTGCAGGGGTGCGGTTCTCGGATTTGGGGTGGGCAACTTGGGATGAGAACTTACACCTGACCTTAATACAAACAATTTCTCAAGTAACTAATAAGACGAACTGTTGGGTATGCACCCATCTGCCACAGCATGGGAATAAGGGTGTATCGTTAATTGGGATTCCCTTGCCTGCAAACTTATCTTGGACTAATTTGTGGGAAAACACGTCTTGGGGTCGAAAATATTAAGCAGTTTTGGAACTAGAAGTGAGTAGCTTCATGCCGTTAGAATCCTATTATGTATGTGTACAAAGGTGTAACCCGCCTAAGGGTATAGGAAAACAGCATTGTATAAATACGGATACTACTTATGTGGGAAATCAGACATCTTGTAATTGAACAATTGATATTAGTACGACTAGCGGCTGGGCAAATTCAACCAGCTGGACGGTTCCAGAAGGAAAAGGGTGGTATTGGCTATGCAATGATACAGCCCGTAAGGTCTTGCCTGAGAATTGGAAGGGAACTTGCACTCTTGGAGCGGTAGTCCCCAATATGACAGTACATGATGTAGTGCCTCGAGGTTACTTGAGAAATCATATCCGGAGAATCAGATGAAAAATTAACAATCCATTGGTAGAGAGACACACCCCTTTTCATAGTTTTGTGCGATGGTTTATCCCATGGTTAGGAGTGAGTGAATTGGAAAAGGCAATAGTTAATATTTCTGCAATTATAGAGAAGTTAGAAAACAAAATTCTGGATGCTATAAAGGCTCAACAAGAAGAGATATCTAGTTTATCACAGGTAGTGTTACAAAATCGGATGGCCCTAGACTTGTTACTGGCCACTCAAGGGGGAGTCTGTACAGTAATAAACACAAGTTGTTGTATGTATGTAGATCAGAGTGGAAGGATCTCTACCGACCTGGAAGAAATATGGAAGCAGACCAGGATCCTACATGAGATCAGTAAAGATGATCTTTCATGGAGTTTTAGTGAACTATGGAATAAGTTAACCTCCTGGTTGCCCAATTTCCAATGGTTGAAACAAGTATTCATTGCTCTAATCGTATTAGTAGTGTTAGGAATATTTGTGTGCATGTTGTTTAGATGCCTGCTTTGTTGTGTTACTGTAAATAAAGAAAGTATCTGATGCAAAAGAATTTGCATGGGAAAAGAAAAGGGGGGATTGATTAAGGAGGTATTGGGGAGGCAAGGACAATCCCCAGACAAGGACTGTATATCTCGAAACAAGACACTGGAACTCATGATAAGGAAGCGGCAGGCGGACAGAGAAACGAATGTAAGGACTATAACTCTCAAAACTGGACATTGGAATTCATTATAAAGATACAACAAACGGGAGAATTGGCAACAACCAGCTCTTGCAATTAAGAAACATGCCAATTCAGCAGATTCCTGACCAAAGGTGAAAAGTACACTGTGAGGAAGACTCGGGGTCTTCCTCCCAAAGACCCCTGCCCACGTCCCAAAGACCCCTGCCCACAATTCTTGGAAGGCTCTGCGCAGGCGCAAGGTGCCAAAAGGCTAATTAGCATGAGAAGCGAGGGAAGGCGGGGATAGGTAATGCGTATGTATAGGTGCTTGTAGAATATTGATAGATTGATTGTATAAATTCAAGACTGCTTTCTGCTTTGGGTATGCACGATAGGTGGAGAGATCCCCCGTGCATCCAGCGCTGCAATAAAGAATATACCACTTAAAGGAATTTCGGCTTCGATCTTTGAATCAATTTGGCGACCCAGATGGGACAACCTCTCTGCCGGACTGCAGGACCTGCTGGGAACAGGACTCCCTAGGGTACCCCCGGGATTTCCCGGAGGGACTCCTCGACTCACCGGATCACTGCGGAGGCAGACAAGGACCCCATCATTGTAAGTGAGTATATTCTCTATTCTGGTTTGGTTTTCTGGTAGACCGGTCATCTGGAACTGTCTGTAAGTCAGAAGGTGATCTTCTGCGAGGCAGTGTTTGGTATATACTTTGTGGTTAGCACCATAAGTACATGTTTGGGGACCTTAAGGAAGGAGCTCGCTTTAAGGTCCATCTGGAATTGTGTTGTCTATTTCGGTTTTCTGACTCATGGAGTATGGTATTTAACTCTGGTTATTGTTACTGCGATTTTGGCTATTTTCCTGGTGGTAATAGTAGGTTCGTGGCATTGTTATAAGAAAGATATCGTTACGGTGTTACACAGTTCGGTTTTCTGACTTATCGCATGTGGAATTTGACTCTGACTATTGTTACTGTGATTTTGGCAATATTGCTGGTAATAGTAGTTTTGTGACATCGCTACTGAAAGATATTGCGTGCCCGTAGTTTTGTGAGTGATACGTTTTGTGATACGCTTTTGTAAGTAACGTGTATTCTGAAAGTGTAAACTGGAAACTGGGGGGGCAAACAAGCAGTGAAATTTTAAAGAAAAGTGTGTTAGGATGTGTTTTAAGTCACTGGAAGGATATTGGAGGATCTGCCGGTGGAAGTGTGAACAGGAAAACATTGATAAAATATCGTAATCAGTGGTGGCCGCTTTATAAGCTGGAATGTGGAGAAAAGTGGCCCCTAAATGGAACTTTAAACTATAATATTTTGCTACAGTTAATGTTGTTTTTTGAGAAGCAGAACAGGAGGAAATGTTGTATACTGATGTTTCAGCATCTTGGTGGGAAAAGGTAGGGAATTAAGTTGGCCCCTGACTGAACCTTTGATGTTGGCATTAGAGAAGTACAGGCTGGAGAAAGATAAAGGAAGTGTTAAAAGGGTTGTTGAAAGTGTTAAAGGTGTTTGAAGTTGAATGAGCAGGGAAAGAGGATGTAGGAATGTTAATAGTTCTGCCTCTGCCCGAGGCAGAGATCTTAAAATCATGGGTGTTAGCCCTTTAGGGCAAAGGGACCATGATCGGTCCGAGAGAGTTGTCACAGAAACAGAAAAGAGGTCAACTCTTAAAACAACCTGAGTTCATGTGCGAGCTCAGATTGCTGATGGGACCGTTCAGGGAACTGTGGACAATTGCATTCCCCTGACCGACCCCCACTAAGACCCGAATCATCCTGAAAATCATGAACGGTTAAGTAAATACTAAAACCTGGATGAATTGGGAATTGAGAATATGCTTCCAACAAGGTCTAAAAGAAAGCCCTATGGAATTTTTGGACCAACTCTGAAATGTAATGAAAAATAATAAATAAATAAATAAATAAAACAAAACGGTTTGGACCTGGCTTTGGAGGACAAATTGACTAGCCTTTTCCTAGGGTAATCAACCCCTGATTTCAACAGGAATAACGGGGACCTGGGGAATCTACCCTAGCGGATCCTCCACTGGTTATAATGAAGCTAGGGGAGGAATGGAAGTGAAATTTCTTATTGCTATGGGGCAACGTATTCAGTTCTAAATCAAGCATTAATGCCTTCACAGAATTATTATGTTAGGGTAAAAGGTGTGTCGTGGTTTAACCCGTCCGGCAGCTAAACACCACGCAGCTGTTCGCTCACCCTCCCCCTCCCTCTCTGGGACGGGGGAGAGAAATGGAAAGTGAAGCCTGTGAGTTGAGATAAAGACAGTTTAATAAGACAAAATAATAATAATAATAATAATAATAATAATAATACAATGATGATAATAGTACCACTACTAATGATGTGTACAAACAAGTGATGCACAATGCAATTGCTCACCACCCGCTGACCGATGCCCAGCCTAACCCCGAGCAGTCCGGCCCCCTCCCCCTGGCTAGCCACCCCTATGTATTGTTTAGCCTGACGTCAGATGCTATGGAATACCCCTTTGGCTAGTTTGGGTCACCTGTCCTGGGTCTGTCCCCTCCCAGCTCTTACTGCACCCCCAGCCTGCCTGTTGGCAGGACAGAGCAAGAAGCTGAGATGTCCTTGGCTTGGTATAAGCATTGCTCTGCAACAATTGAAACATCGGGGTGTTATCAGCACTCTTCTCATCCTAAGCCAAAACATAGCATTCTCCCAGCTACTAGGAAGAAAATTAACTCTGTTCTAACTGAAACCAGGACAAGGTGTAACCGAAAAGGCTTATTTTTGTGAACCTTTGAAGTACAAGTTAGGGAAACAATGGGGCATACACAGATTTTTATCTATGCCTAGCTCCTCATGGGCACTCTTAGGTAGAGATTTATTAGAGCAAGTAGGAGCAGAAATTGTGTTTGAAAAAGGGAAAATGGAATTAAGAACAGGAGAAGAACAACTAATAAATGTGTTAAGCTTGGCACTAATACAAACTGACCCTAAAAGTGAAATACCTTTAGAGATCACAGATCAAGTATGTCCAGGAGTTTGGGCTACCGAAGTCCCTGGAAGAGCTAAAAATGTGACCTTAATAATTATTAAATTAAAGCCAGGAGAGAAACCCGTTAAGGTTAAGTAATATCCTTTGAGGATAGAAGATAGGAAAGGAATTAAAGAGATAATTGATCAATTTTTACAGTATGGATTATTGATTGAATGCGAATCAGAATACAATGCACCCATATTGCCAGTTAAAAAGGCAGATGAAAAAGCTATAGGCTAGTTCAGGATTTGAGGGCCATAAATAAAATCACTGAGGATATACATCCAGTAGTGGCAAACCCTTATACTTTGCTGACTAAATTAAAGAATAGTCAAGTCTGGTTTACCGTACTGGATTTAAAAGATGCCTTCTTCTGCCTAGGCTTAGCCACAGAAAGCCAAAACCTATTCGCCTTTGAATGGGAAAATCCCGATTCAGGCAGAAAGACGCAGCTTACGTGGACATTACTACCTCAAGGATTCAAGAATAGCCCCACTATTTTTGGAAACCAATTAGCAAGGGAACTCGAAACATGGATACCTCCGGACACTGAAGGTGCTTTGTTACAATATGTAGATGATCTCTTAATAGCTACCGAGACTAAAGGGAGTTGTATTCAATGGACTATAAGTCGTCTTAATTTTCTGGGTTTAAATGGATATCAAGTCTCTTGACAGAAAGTCCAGCTGGCTCAACAAAGTGTGACCTATCTGGGATTTGACATTTCGGAAGGACAACGAGAACTAGGAACTGAACATCAGGAAGTCATTTGCCGGACTCCAGAACCTCAAATGGTAAAGGAGCTACAAAGCTTTTTAGGAATGACAGGTTGGTGTCGCCTTTGGATTTATAATTATGGACTATTGGTAAAGCCTCTATGTGAATTGATAAAGATTAACCAGTCTGGACTGGAAAAGCACTTTAAACAACTTAAACAAGAATTGATGATTTTGAAATATCAAGCAATATTGGTAGAACAGGACGACGTGGAAATTGTGATAATTCATATTGTGAATCTAGCCTCTTTTCTTAGTGATGCTCCGGCACAAGCTGTGATTCACGATTGTTTAGAAACTCTAGAGACTGTGTATTCCAGCCGACCAGACCTTAAGGAGGAGCCCATGGAAGATGCGGAAGAAACTTGGTTCACGGATGGGAGCAGTTTTGTTACGCAAAGACAACGTAAAGCTGGATATGCTATAACAACTACTCAGCAGGTAATCGAGTCTAAGCCTTTACCCCCTGGAACATCAGCTCAAAAGGCGGAGATAGTTGCTCTCACGAGAGCATTGGAACTGGCAGCGGGAAAAAGGGTAAATATTTGGACAGATTCTAAATATACATTCGGCGTGGTACATGCTCATGGAGCAATTTGGAAAGAACATGGATTGCTGACCGCTCAGTGAAAACACAAAGTATGCTGAAGAAATTTTAAAATTGTTAGAGGCTGTAAAACAACCAGAAAAGGTAGCTATCATGCATTGTCAGGGACACCAAAAGGGGAACAGCGATTTTGAAATTGGAAAATCGATTGGCAGAGGCTAAGCAGGCAGCTGAAATAACTGAGGTGAAGGTTAGGGTTAATTTTAGGGTTAGGGTGCGGGAAACGTAAGGGTAAGTATTAGGTTAAGGTTAAGGGTAAAGTTAAGGTTAAGTGTAAGTTTTAGGGTAAGGGTTAATGTAAGGGTCAGGGTAAGGGTTCAGGTAAGGTTTAGGGTTAGGGTTAGGTTAAGGTTAAGTGTTAGGGTAAGCGTAAGTTGTATGGATAAGGATAAGTGTAAGGGATAGGGTAAGGGTAAGTGTTAGGGTAAGGGTAAGATTAATGGTAACCGTAAGTGTTAGGGTAAGGGTAAGAGTAAGGGGAAGAGTAAGGGGAAGGGGAAGTCTAAGGGTCCGGGTCAGGGTAAAAGTTAGAGTAAGGGTTAGGGTTAGGGTTCGGTAAGGATAAGTGTTAGGGTAATGGTTACGGTTAATTTTAGGGTTATGATGAGGGAAACGTAAGGGTATGTATTAGTTTAAGGGTAAGGTTAAAGTTAAGATTAAGTGTAAGGTTTAGGTTAAGGGTTAAGGTTAGAGTAAGGGTTAGGGTTAGGGTTAGGGTTAGGGTTAGGGTTAGGGTTAGGGTTAGGGTTAGGGTTAGGGTTAGGGTAAGGGTTAGGGATAATGTAAGGGTCAGGGTAAGGGTTGGGGTAAGGTTTAGGTTAAGGGTAAAAGTAAGTATAATGGTAAGGGTAAGAGTGAAGGTTAGGGTAATGGTTAGATTTAGGTAAGGGTGAGGGTTAGGGTAAGATATAGAATTAGGCGAAGGGTAAGTGTAGCAGAAAGGGTAAGGTTTAGGATAAGGGTAAGTGTTAGGATAAGGGTAAGGTTTAGGGTTAGCTTAATAGTAAGGTTAAGGGTAATTGTACGAGTAATTGCTAGGGTAAGTACAAGCGTAAGTGCACATGCAAGTGTTGTTGTATGGCTTATGATAAGGGTTAGGTTAAGCTTAATGTTTATGTTAAGTGTAAGTGTAAGGGTAACGGAGACAGTAAAGGTAAGGGTAAGGGTAAGGGGAACGGTTAGGTTAAGGCTACAAGTACGTGTTAGGGTATGGGTTATGCTAAGGGAAAGGCTTAGGGTAAGGGTAAGTGTAAGGGTACGGGTCAGGGTAAGGGTTAGAGTAAGGGTTAGAGTTACGGTTCGGGTTAGGGTAAGGGTAAGTGTTAGGGTAATGGTTAGGGTTAATTTTAGGGTTAGGGTGAGGGAAACGTAAGGGTAAGTATTAGGTTAATGTTAAGGGTAAGGTTACGGTTAAGAGTAAGTGTAAGCTTTAGGGTAAGGGTTAGGGTTAATGTAAGGGTCAGGGTAAGGGCTGGGGTAAGGTTTAGGGTTAGGGTTAGGTTAAGGGTAAGGATTAGGGTAAGGGTAAGGGCATGGATAAGGATAAGTGTAAGTGTTAGGGTAAGGGTAATGTTAAAGGTAACAGTAAGTGTAAGGAGAAGGGTTAGGGTAAGGGTAAGAGAAAGGGTATTGGTAATGATAAGGGTGAGAGTTACAGTAAGGGTAAGATTTAAAGTAATGTTTAGTAAGATTTAAAGTAAGGTTTAGATTTAGGCTAAGGGTAAATGTAGCAGAAAGGGTAAGGTTTACTGTAAGGTTTAAGGTTTCGGCTTAGGTTAAGGGTAAGGGTAAGGGTAAGGGTAATTGTACTAGGAATTGCTAGGGTAAGTGTAAGCGTAAGTGTACATGTAAGTGTTGTTGTATGGCTTATGGTAAGGGTAAGGTCAAAAGTAAGGTTTATGTAAAGAGTAAGCTTAAGGGTAACGGATAGAGTAAGGGTAAGGGTAAGGTTAAGGGTAACGGTAAGGTTAAGGGTACAAATATGTGTTAGGGTATGGATTATGGTATGGGTAAGAATTAGGGTAAGTAAAAGGGTAAGGGTAAGGGTAAGTGTAAGGGTAAGGGTCAGGGTAAGGGTTAGAGTAAGGTTAGGGTTAGGGTAAGGTTAAGTGTTAGGGTAATGGTTAGGATTAGTTTAAGGGTTAAAGTCAGGAAAACGTATGCGTAAGTATTAGGTTAATGTTAAGGGTAAGGTTAAGAGTAAGTGTAAGGTTTAGGGTAAGGGTTAGGGTTAATGTAAGGGTCAGGATAAGGGTTGGGGTACGGTTTAGCGTAAGGGTTAGGTTAAGGATAAGTGTTAGGGTAAGGGTAAGGTTAATGGTAACCGTAAGTGTAAAGGTAAGGGTTATGATAAGGGTAAGAATAAGGGTATGGGTAATGGTAGCAGAAAGGGTAAGGTTCCCGGTAAGGGTAAGTGTTAGGATAAGGGTAAGGTTTAGGGTTAGGGTAAGGGTAAGGGATAGGGTAAGGGTAAGGGTAAGAGTAAGGGAAAGGGAAAGGGTAAGGGTAAGGGTAAGGGTAAGGGTAAGGGTAAGGGTAAGGGTAAGGGTAAGGGTAAGGGTAAGGGTAAGGGTAAGTGTTAGGATAAGGGTAAGGTTTAGGGTTAGGTTAAGGGTAAGGGATAGGGTAAGGGTTACCGTAAGGGTAAGGGTTACCGTAAGGGTACGGGTACGGGTAGAAGTATGTGTTAGAGTATGGGTTATGGTAAGGGTAAGGGTTAGGGTAAGGGTAAGTGTTGGGGTAATGGTTAGGGTTAATTTTAGGATTAGGCTGAGGGAAAAGTAAGGGTAAGTATTAGGTTAAGGTTAAGGGTAAGGTTAAGGTTAAGTGTAAGTTTTAGGGTAAGGGTTAATGTAAGGGTCAGGGTAAGGGTTCAGGTAAGGTTTAGGGTTAGGGTTAGGTTAAGGTTAAGTGTTAGGGTAAACGTAAGTTGTATGGATAAGGATAAGTGTAAGGGATAGGGTAAGAGTAAGTGTTAGGGTAAGGGTAAGGTTAATGGTAACCGTAAGTGTAAGGGTAAGGGTTAGGGTAAGGGTAAGCGTAAGGGGAAGGGGAAGGGGAAGTCTAAGGTTACGGGTCAGGGTTTAAAGTTAGAGTAAGGGTTAGGGTTAGGGTTAGGTAAGGATAAGTGTTAGGGTAATGGTTACGGTTAATTTTAGGGTTATGATGAGGGAAACGTAAGGGTATGTATTAGTTTAAGGGTAAGGTTAAAGTTAAGATTAAGTGTAAGGTTAAAGTTAAGATTAAGTGTAAGGTTTAGGTTAAGGGTTAGGGTTAGAGTAAGGGTTAGGGTTAGGGTTAGGGTAAGGGTTAGGGTAAGTGTTAGGGTAATGGTTAGGGTTAATTTTAGGACTTAGGGTGAGGGAAACGTAAGGGTGTTAGGGTAATGGTTAAGGGTAAGGTTAAGGTTAAGAGTAAGTGTAAGGTTTAGGGTAAGGGTTTGGGTTAATGTAAGGGTCAGGGTAAAGGCTGGGATAAGGTTTAGGGTTAGGGTTAGGTTAAGGGTAAAGATTAGGGTAAGGGTAAGGGCATGGATAAGGATAAGTGTAAGTTTTAGGGTAAGGGTAATGTTAAAGGTAACAGTAAGTGTAAGGAGAAGGGTTAGGGTAAGGGTAAGAGTAAGGGTATTGGTAATGATAAGGGTGAGGGTTACAGTAGGGGTAAGTGTAAGGTTTAGATTTAGGCTAAGGGTAAGTGTAGCAGAAAGGGTAAGGTTTACTGTAAGGTTTCGGCTTAGGTTAAGGGTAAGGGTAAGGGTAATTGTACGAGTAATTTTAGGGTTAGGGTAAGGTTAAGTGTTAGGGTAATGGTTAGGGTAAATTTAAGGGTTAAAGTCAGGAAAACATATGCGTAAGTATTAGCTTAATGTTAAGAGTAAAGTTAAGGTTAAGAGTAAGTGTAAGGTTTAGGGTAAGGCTTAGCGTTAATGTAAGGGTCAGGGTAAGGGTTGGGGTAAGGTTTAGGTTAAGGGTTAATGTAAGCATTATGATAAGGGTAAGGGTGAGTGTAGGGTAAGGTTTAGAATTAGGCAAAGAGTACGTGTAGCAGAAAGGGTAAGGATTACGGTAAGGGTAAGTGCTAGGATAAGTGTAAGGTTGAGGATTAGGTTAAGGGTAAGGGTAATGGTTTGGTAAGGGTAAGGGTAAGTTTAATTGTACGAGTAGTTGCCAGGGTAAGTGGAAACGTAAGTGAACATGTAAGTGTTGTTCTATGGCTTATGGTAAGGGTAAGGTTAAGAGTAAGTTTTATGTTAAGGATAAGCGTAAGAGTAACAAATAGAGTAAGGGTAAGGGTAACAGTAAGGTTAAGGGTAGAAGTATGTGTTAGAGTATGGGCTATGGTAAGGGTAAGGGTAGAGTAAGAGTAAGGGTAAGGGTATGTGTAAGCGTATGGTTCATTGTAAGGGTTACAGTAAGGGTTAGGGTAAGGGTAAGTGTTAGGGTAATAGTAAGGGTTAATTTTAGGGTTAGGGTGAGGGAAACGTAAGGGTAAGTATTAGATTACAGCTAAGGTTAAGGTTAAGAGTAAGTGTAAGATTTAGGGTAAGGGTTAGGGTTAATGTAAGGGTCAGGGTAAGGGTTGGGGTAAGGTTTAGGGTAAGGGTTAGGTTAAGGATAAGCGTTAGGGTAAGGGTAAGGTTAATGGTAACCGTAAGTGTAAAGGTAAGGGTTAGGGTAAGGGTAAGAATAAGAGTATGGGTAAGGGTAAGGGTGAGGGTTAGGCTAAGGGTAAGTGTAGCAGAAAGGGTAAGGTTTACTGTAAGGTTTAATGTTTCGGCTTCGGTTAAGGGTAAGGGTAAGGGTAATTGTACGAGGAATTGCTAGGGTAAGTGTAAGCGTAAGTGTACATGTAAGTGTACATGTAAGTGTTGTTGTATGGCTTATGGTAAGGGTAAGGTCAAGGGTAAGGTTTATATTAAGGGTAAGCGTAAGGGTAAGGGATAGAGTAAGGGTAAGGGTAAGGTTAAGGGTAAGGGTAAGGTTAAGGGTACAAATATGTGTTAGGGTATGGGTTATGGTATGGGTAAGAATTAGGGTGAGTATAAGGGTAAGGGTAAGTGTAAGGGTACAGGTCAGGGTAAGGGTTAGAGTAAGGGTTAGGGTTAGGGTTAGGGTAAGGTTAAGTGTTAGGGTAATGGTTAGGGTTAGTTTTAGGGTTAAAGTCAGGAAAACGTATGCGTAAGTATTAGGTTAATGTTAAGGGTAAGGTTAAGGTTAAGAGTAAGTGTAAGGTTTAGGGTAAGGGTTAGGGTTAATGTAAGGGTCAGGGTAAGGGTTGGGGTAAGGGTTAGGTTAAGGATAAGTGTTAGGGTAAGGGTAAGGTTAATGGTAACCGTAAGTGTAAAGGTAAGGGTTAGGGAAAGGGTAAGAATAAGGGTATGGGTAAGGGTAAGGGTGAGGGTAAGGCTAAGGGTAAGTGTAGCAGAAAGGGTAAGGTTTACGGTAAGGGTAAGTGTTAGGATAAGGGTAAGATTTAGGGTTAGGGTAAGGGTAAGGGTGAGGGTAAGGGTAAGGGTAAGGGAAAGGGAAAGGGTAAGGGTAAGGGTAAGGGTAAGGGTAAGGGCCACGGTAACGGTAACGGTAACGGTAAGGGTTACGGTAAGGGTAAGAGTTACCGTAAGGGTACGGGTACGGGTAGAAGTATGTGTTAGAGTATGGGTTATGGTAAGGGTAAGGGTTAGGGTAAGGGTAAGTGTTGGGGTAATGGTTAGGGTTAATTTTAGGGTTAGGGTGAGGGAAAAGTAAGGGTAAGTATTAGGTTAAGGTTAAGGGGAAGGTTAAGGTTAAGTGTAAGTTTTAGGGTAAGGGTTAATGTAAGGGTCAGAGTAAGGGTTCAGGTAAGGTTTAGGGTTAGGGTTAGGTTAAGGTTAAGTGTTAGGGAATGCGTAATTTGTATGGATAAGATAAGTGTAAGGGATAGGGTAAGGGTAAGTGTTAGGGTAAGGGTAAGGTTAATGGTAACTGTAAGTGTATGGGTAAGGGTTATGGTAACGGTATTAGTAAGGGGAAGGGGAAGGGCAAGTCTAAGGTTCTGGCTCAGGGTAAAAGTTAGAGTAAGGTTTAGGGTTAGGTAAGTATAAGTGTTAGGGTAATGGTTACGGTTAATTTTAGGGTTATGATGAGGGAAACGTAAGGGTATGTATTAGTTTAAGGGTAAGGTTAAAGATAAGATTAAGTGTAAGGTTTAGGTTAAGGGTTAGGTTTAGAGTAAGGGTTAGGGTTAGGGTTAGGGTTAGGGTTAGGGTCAGGGTCAGGGTCAGGGTCAGGGTCAGGGTTAGGGTTAGGGTTAGGGTTAGGGTTAGGGTTAGGGTTAGGGTTAGGGTTAGCGTAAGGGTTAGGGTTAATGTAAGGGTCAGGGTAACGGTTGGGGTAAGGTTTAGGTTAAGGGTAAAAGTAAGTATAATGGTAAGGGTAAGAGTGAAGGTTAGGGTAATGGTTAGATTTAGGTAAGGGTGAGGGTTAGGGTAAGATTTAGAATTAGGCAAACGGTAAGTGCAGCAGAAAGGGTAAGGTTTAGGATAAGGGTAAGTGTTATCATAAGGGTAAGGTTTAGGGTTAGCTTAATAGTAAGGTTAAGGGTAATTGTACGAGTAATTGCTAGGGTAAGTCAAGCGTAAATTTACATGTAAGTGTTGTTGTATGGCTTATGATAAGGTTTAGGTTAAGGTTAAGGTTTATGTTAAGTGTAAGTGTAAGGGTAACGGAGACAGTAAAGGTAAGGGTAAGGGGAACGGTAAGGTTAAGGCTACAAGTACGTGTTAGGGTATGGGTCATGGTAAGGGAAAGGCTTAGGGTAAGGGTAAGTGTAAGGGTACGGGTCAGGGTAAGGGTTACAGTAAGGGTTAGAGTTACGGTTAGGGTTAGGGTAAGGGTAAGTGTTAGGGTAATGGTTAGGGTTAATTTTCGGGTTAGGTTGAGGGAAACGTAAGGGTAAGTGTTAGGGTAATGGTTAAGGGTAAGGTTATGGTTAAGAGTAAGTTTAAGTTATAGGGTAAGGGTTAGGGTTAATGTAAGGATCAGGGTAAGGGCTGGGATAAGGTTTAGGGTTAGGGTTAGGTTAAGGGTAAAGATTAGGCTAAGGGTAAGAGTAAGGTTTAGATTTAGGCTAAGGGTAAGTGTAGCAGAAAGGGTAAGGTTTACTGTATGGTTTAGGCTTAGGTTAAGGGTAAGGGTAAGAGTAAGGGTAATTGTACGAGTAATTTTAGGGTTAGGGTAAGGTTAAGTGTTAGGGTAATGGTTAGGGTTAATTTTAGGGTTAGGGTGAGGGAAACGTAAGGGTAAGTATTAGGTTACAGCTAAGGTTAAGGTTAAGAGTAAGTGTAAGGTTTAGGGTAAGGGTTAGGGTTAATGTAAGGGTCAGGGTAAGGGCTGGGGTAAGGTTTAGGGTAAGGGTTAGGTTAAGGATAAGTGTTAGGGTAAGGGTAAGGTTAATGGTAACCGTAAGTGTAAAGGTAAGGGTTAGGGTAAGAGTAAGAATAAGGGTATGGGTAATGGTAAGGGTGAGGGTTAGGCTAAGGTTAAGTGTAAGGTTTAGATTTAGGCTAAGGGTAAGTGTAGCAGAAAGGGTAAGGTTTACGGTAAGGGTAAGTGTTAGGATAAGGGTAAGGTTTAGGGTTAGGTTAAGGGTAAGGGATAGGGTAAGGGATTGGGTAAGGGATAGGGTAAGAGTAAGGGTAAGGGTAAGGGTAAGGGTAAGGGTAAGAGTAAGAGTTAGGGTAACGGAAAGCGTAAGGGTACGGGTGGAAGTATGTGTTAGAGTATGGGTTATGATAAGGGTAAGGGTTAGGGTAAGAGTAAGTGTAAGGGTATGTTTAAGTGTACGGGTCACTGTAAGTGTTAGAGTAAGGGTTAGGTTAGGGGTAACTGTTAGGGTAATGGTTAGGGTTAATTTTAGGGTTAGTGTGAGGAAAACGTAAAGGTAAGTATTAGGTTAAGGTTAAGAGCAAGTGTAAGGTTTAGGTTAAGGGTAAGGGTTAATGTAATGGTACTGGAAAGGGTTCAGGTAAGGTTTAGGGTTAGAGTTAGGTTAGGGTTAAGTGTTAGGAAAAGGGTAAGTTGTATGTATAAGAATAAGTGTAAGAGTAAGGGTATTGGTAATGATAAGGGTGAGGGTTAAGGATAAGGTATAAGGATAATGGTATTTAAATTTTTTAATTCAATTTATTTTAAATTAAAATTTTTTTAATTTAATTAATTAATATTTTAATTGTACGAGTAATTGCTAGGGCAAGTTTAAGCGTAAGTGTACATTTAAGTGTTGTTGTGTGGCTTATTGTAAGGGTAAGGTTAAGTGTTAGGGTAATGGTTATGGTTAATTATAGGGTTAGGGTGAGAAAAACTTAAGATTAAGTATTAGCTAAAGGTTAAGGGTAAGGTTAATGTTAAGAGTAAGTGTAAGGTTTAGGGTAAGGGTTAGGTTAAGGATAAGTGCTAGGGTAAGGGTAAGGTTAATGGTAACCGTAAGTGTAAAGGAAAGGGTTAGGATAAGAGTAAGAATAAGGGTATGGGTAATGGTAAGGGTGAGGGTTAGGCTAAGGGTAAGTGTAAGGTTTAGATTTATGCTAAGGGTAAGTGTAGCAGAAAGGGTAAGGTTTACGGTAAGGTTTAAGGTTTAGGGTTAGGTTAAGGGGAAGGGGAAGGGGAAGGTAAGGGGAAGGGTTGGAGTAAGGTATAGGGTAAGGGTAAGGTTATGGTTAAAGGAAAGAGTAAGGGTAAGGAAAAAGTAAAGGTAAGGATTTGGGTAATGGTAAGGGTGAGAAGGGTTAGGGTAAGGGTTACGGTAAGGGTTAGGTAACGCAGTGTACAACCTGGGACGTCACACGCAGAGCTGCCTCTGGCAAGGTGAGTGAGGAACAGATGTAGCAGTTGTTGTGTTGTAGGTCTCACTGTTCCTCTAAGCATCCCCTCTTTGTCTTTTAGAGGTGTTGTAGCTGTTTGAAGAGGGTAGATTGAAGCATCTGCCTCGGGGGCTGGTAAGCGGCAGAGGTAAGGGAGCAGATGAGAGTAACTTACCTAGTTGTGCTGTGTCTTTGGATGCTGCATCGGCCTATGCGTTTCTTTTTCTTTCACAGGTGTCTCGCACAGGCTCAAAGGAGCAAACTGCACTCTGAAGAGCTGTGTAAGAAGAGGGGCTGGTCATGAGCTGGGTTGGAGCAGAACGACCAAGTAGCACAAGGTGACTATGAAAGGTGTCCGTCTTGCTTTGCAGGTGCCGTGGCAGGCTCTCCACAGAAGTGGATAAGGATATGAGATAAGGCCAGAGAGCGACAAGGAGCGGCACGTGCAGGGATGGTTTTGAAGCGCTGCGGTGGCTTACTCTTCTGTTCATCAGGTGCCACAGGCAAGGTGGGTTGTAACATCAGTCGTTATATTTGCATGAAAGCAGTTCACTTGAATGCCACAGTGCATCTGAGTAGGGTGTTCTAGCAGAACAAGCTTGTCTGGCACAGCGGTGCCTGATGGCAGTGTGTTTCCTCAGGTGAAGAGGTGCCTGAAGCCCCATCCTATCTAGCCTGCACACAATTATCTGAGAATGAAAGCTGCTTTCCAGTAATTCAGAAAGCCAAGTTACGTCTCAGCCTTTAGCATCTCGGGCTTTGGGGCCTGTCTGTAACATTTGGCACCAGCACTAATACTTTTTTTGGCATATGTTTAGCGTTTGGGGCCTGTGTCTGGGATTTGGGCCCTGTCTCGAACCAGTGGGGCTTTGTCCTGGGTTTTGGAGCCTGCCTCTAGAGTTCAGGGCCTGTGATTAGGCTTTTGGGGTCTGTGTCTGGGGGCCGGTATCTGGGGGCAAGGGGGGAGCTGCTTGTAGACCCTTGGGGCCGGCATTGAGGGGGTTGGGAGCTGACTCTACACCTTTGGGGCCTGCTTCTGGGGGCGGGGGGGGGTTGAGACCAGCATCTGGGGGAGGGGTGGGAGCTCTTTGTATTCCTTTGGAGCCTGTGTCGGGGGGCGGGGGGGGGGGGGAAGGGGAGGGTTGGTTGGGAGGTGCTTGTACACTGTTGGAGCCTGGGTTGAGGGAGGAGGTTTGGAGCTGCTTCTACACCTTTGGGCCTGGCATCGGGGGTAGGGGGTTGGGTGCTGGTTGCAGGGGCCTGTGTTTGGGGGGGGGGGCTTGGGACCTGCGTCTGGGGGAGGGGTGGGAGCTGCTTGTACACCTTTGGGGCCTGCATGTGTGGGGGGTCAGGGCCTGTGTCTAGCGGGCTGGGAACTGCTTGTACAATGTAGGAATCTGTTTCTGCAGGGTGGCTGGGAGCTGTTTGTACAACTTTGGGGCCAGCATCTGGGGGTGGCTGGGAGCTGCCTGTACACTGTAGGGGCCTGTGTTTGTGGGGGCCTTGGGGGCCTCCCTCGCGGGGTGGGGGGGGAGGGTTGGGAGCTGCTTGTATAGGGTAGGGGGCCTGCCTGGCAGGGGTTGGGAGCTGCTTGTAGAATTTGGGTCGCTGTGTCTGGGGGGGCGGTTGGGGCCTGTGTCTCAGGGGTGTTGGGAACTGGTTGTACACCTTTGGGTCCTGTCTCAGGGGGGGAGCTACTTGTACACTTTTGGGGTCTGTATTTGAGGGGGGTTGGGAGCTGCTTCTGCACTTTTGGACCTATGTTTAGGCTGGTTGGGAGTTGCTCATGCATTCTAGGTGCCTCCCTTTTGAGAAGGGTTGGGGCCTGCATCTGTGGGTGTTTGGGAGCTGCTTGTACACTATAAGGGCCATGGTCTTGGAGGGGGGTCTGGGCTGTTTATACACCTTTGTGGCCTGTGTTTGGGGGGGGGGGGGGGCCTGTGCCTGGGGAAGTTGGGAGCTGTTTGTTCACTCTAGGAGCCTCCATTTGGGGGTCTTTGGGGCCTCCCTTTGAGGGGGAGGGAGTTGGGAGTTGGTTGTACACCTCCGCATCCCGTGTCTTGGGGGGGGTGGGGGGAGTGGGACCGGTCTCTGAAGGGGCGGGTTGTGAGCTGCTTGTACACCTGTGTCGGGGGGAGGGTAGGGGGGTTGGCGGGGGTCGGGTCCGGGTCTTGGGCCAGTGTCTGGGTGGAGTCCAGTTCTTGGGAGGGGGTGGTGGGGTAGGAGCTGCTTGTGGGCAGTTGGGGTCTGCATCTGGGTGTGGTTGGTGCCTGCTTCTGTTGGCAGTTTGGGGCCTGCTTGTAGACTTGTGCAGCCTGGGTTTGGGGGCTTTTCTGTAACGTTTGGGGCCTGCATTTTTGCTTTGGGATGCATCTTGAGCTTTTGAGGCCTAGCAGTATCATTTGGGGCCTGCATCTGGGGCTTTTCTGTAGCATTTTGGTTGCGTATTTGTGATTTGGGGCCTGTATCGTGGGTTTTGCCTTTTTTGTAGTTTCCATCTTTGTGTGTGTGTGTTTCGTTGTTGGTTGTCTGGGGTTAGGGGCAGTTTGGGGTTTGGATTAAGGTCAGTGTCATTAGCGTTAGGGGGTTGATAATAAGGGTTAGGGTTGTGGTTAGAGTTGTTAGGTTTAAGGGGAATAAGGATTTCAGGGTAAGGGGATCAAGGTTGTGGGAATAAAAATGTTGTTTTTGCGCAGTTACATCCTGTAGAGGGAAGGAAGGTGGTATTGAGATATGCTTGCAGTGATAAGACAGCTTAACAGTGTGAAATGAGTTCATCTGATTCGTGTCAATATGGAACAATGCTAGGGCCGCATGATATGATGAAAAGTCTGAGAAAACCAGAGTGGTTAATATATATAGTTCTTGTATCTTGCAAAGGAATGGTCCAGCAATTCGGGTCAATAGGGGATAAGAGAACAAAGGGGTTTCAGAATAACTGCTAACTATTACAACTGTTGCATGGGACACTATGCAAGTGTCTGCCATCCAGCCAAGATGGACAAAGGAGATGGACAAGAGAAAAGCCTGGGAGGAAGACTACGAGCCTTCAGTACGAGCGGCCCCCAGAGGGACCACCGGAGACTGATAACGCCTGCACCAGTGGGAGGGTTTGGATTCTGGGAACTAATTAGAATAACCCTGCCTTTTGTAGAAGTAGTAATGAATATGTATTAGCCTAGCAGCATAAAAACCAGCCGCCTGATGTAACTTGTGTGCGTCTTGGTGGAGCAGAGACTCCTGGCGCACCCAGCGCTGCTTGCTTACCTCTATTCAATTAATAAATTGTAAATTTCAATTGCAATCCTATTTGGGACCCAGTCATTTATTACAAGCGGGCGCTCGTCCGGGAGGGCTTTGGTTCCTGATTTCTGGTTTGATCTAGGAGAGGCACCCCCACCATTTGGTGGCTGCTGTTTGAGTCAGGTCGGAACTAATGGCATCTTAAACCTGAATAAAGGTAAGCAAAGTTTCTGATTCTTTTTTTCAGCTCCCTTGCCAGCTGCAGCACTATATTTTGCCCATAATTGTGTGTGTGAAGATCCGAACGAAGATGACGGAGTCGTAAGCATTTAAAGCGTATACCGTTCGGTTGGGTGGGGTTCGGTTGCCTGTGTGTGTAAGAGTGTGACTGAGATGGAACTTAGTTCCGAAGCGATTGTGGAGGTCTTCTAACCGCGGTTCCAATCTCCCGTGAGGGACTTGGCCGGTGAAGGACCGAAGGGATTCCTATAGGATTTGTGGGTGTGTGATAGGTCCTCGACCCCCTGCAAGACACTCTTACTAAGGTAACCAAGGGCTGTGGGAATTGCCAGAGTAAAATTCCTAGATGGGTCAGACAAAATCGAAGACCAGAGACCGGAAGAAAGGGAGCAAATTACCAGTCATACCACCAGAAAGTCCATTAGGAATAACGATTCGAAATTGGAATGATAGGGACCCCAGAAAAGGAAAAAGTAAATTAAAAATGGTCCAGTATTATGTGACAGAATGGCCAAAGGAGCCTTTAAGACTACATGTCTTTTGGCCTGTTTTTGGAACCTTCAAAGACTGGATTTGCCAGGCCTTAAATATCCATGTTAATTCAAAGGAAGCTTTTAGCCAGGAAGAAAGTGATTATGCAGGATTATGGATCAGGAGGACTTCAGGTCCTTTTCCAGCCTCAATATTTACACTAAAAGCAGGTAAGAAATTTGAAGAACAAGAAGAACATGAAAAAGAAAAAGAAGATAAACGTGAGCCGTTGGATAAGCTACCACCTCCATATCCTAACAATCCACTCCCGGCGGCTCCCCCTCCGGTGGCTGTGGTATCGCCACCAGTACCACCGTTGCCCCAGCTTCCACCACCAACAGCACCAGAATTAGACCGACCTCCGGCCGCATGCAGGAGAAGTAGGACGGATGTATCTGAGAGGGCTTCTCTATATCCCTTAAGGGAGGTAACTGGTGTATAACTGGTGCGCGTCTTGGTGGAGCAGAGACTCCCGGCGTACCCAGCACTGTTTGCTTACCTCTATTCATTCAGTGAATTGTAAACTTTGATTGTAATCCTATTTGGGACTTTTATTTATTATAACAGACAACCTTGTAAAACGCAGACAACCAGAATCCTTACAGCAATTAGGTGGAAATCACGGCGTAAGAAACATTACCACCTCAAAGAGTAAAAACCTCAAAAGAAATGTGACTTGTAACAGGCCAGCAGCTGTGTATTTTCTGTGAAGCACCAGCTAGATTATGAACCTTGAATAGCACAGTTAAAGGGGAAACAGGGGAGGGTCCCGGTCCTCGGCAGAAAAAAAAAGTGTATAAACTGTGTATGGAATTAGTAGGCACCCTCCTGCTTGTGGGACACCCGCCATTGTAATCTCGAATAATAATGCTACTGTACTGAGATCCTCGACTCAGCCTATGCTATTTGCTACAGATTGATTCAGGGTTTTAAGGTTTCAGGGATTGGGCACTAGGGTTGGGTTTCAGGGTAAGGGGTTTCAGGGTTTATGTTTAGGATTTTAAGGTTTTTAGGGTTGGAGTTTTAACGGTTAGGGTTTTAAGGGTTTGGGGGTTAGGGTTTTAAGGGTTTCAGGGTTAGCGTGTTAGGGTATTAGAGTTTTTTGGGTTGTAGTGTTGATACGTTTTTTAGGGTTAGAGTCTTAAGGTTTTATTTTTGGTCAGTTATTTACGGTTAGGGTTTTAAGATCTTTTTTTTTTTTTTTTTTTTTTTTTTTTTTTTTTTCAGGTTAGGTTCTCCAGGTCCAGGGTTTTGAGTATCCTAATTTTGGGGGTTTGGATTTTGAGCATCTTAATTTTGGGGGTTAGGCTTTTGTGTGCCCTAATTTTTTGGGATCGGCTTTCAAGCATCCTAAGTAGTTGGGTTAGGGTTTTGAGCATCTTAATATTTTGGGTCTGGGTAATGAGCATCCTCAGTTTTCAGGATAGGGTTTTGAGCATCTTAATGTTTCCAGGATAGGGTTTGGAGCGTCCTAAGTTTTTGGGATAGGTCTTTGAGCTTCCTAATGTTTTCCGGATAGGGTTTGGAGCATCTTAATGTTTTGGGTTTGGGTTTTGAGCGTCTGAATGTTTTTGGGTTAGGGCTTGGAGCGTCCTGTTTTCGGGATAGGGTTTGGAGCGTCCTAGTGTTTTCGGGATAGGGTTTTGAGCGTCCAAAGTTTTTGGGTTTGGGTTTTGAGCGTCCAAAGTGTTATAAGTTTCCCCCTTAATTAATTTTCAGAGAGCATTGTATTAATCATAGAAAGGAATTTATTGAGCAAGCAAACATCAAGCAAAACAGCACTGGGCAGCCGGGGAGTCTCAGCTCCGCCAACGGCACGCACCTCACCCCCGCCAAGGTCCCTTTTTATATCTTGCTAATTCCGGGATTACGCATCCTGGTATATTCTGCGACTGCGCGCACTGTTGCGCGGAAAATAATTTTTAAGAATTTAAATCTCTTTAAAAAGAAAATTAAGCAAAAGAATTTTCATAGTGTCTAGGCAAGCATTATGCAGCTCCTTACTTCAGCAGGGAGCTTTCGCAACTCCCGCTCCTCAAACAGAACTCGTTTTTATAATACAAAAGACAATGAGGAAACATTTATGGTGTATTACCCTAAGTTTTTGGGTTAGGGTTTTTTGCGTCTTAATGTTTTGGGGTTAGGGTTTGGAGCGCCCTAAGTTTTTGGGCTAGGGCTTTGAGCATTCCTAACGTTTTGGGTTGGGTTTGGGTTTTGAGCATCCTAAGATTTTGGGTTGGGGGTTTTAGGCATAGGTCTTCAGGGGTTTAGTGTGGTAAATAGTTTGGGTTAGGTCTGTAGGGGTTTCGAGGTTTTTTGGATGTTAGGGCTTGAGGCTTTTTTTGTAAGGGCGGTGAGGGTTCCAGTGAGTGCTGGTAAATGCAGTTCTCGAGCACTCGGCCTGTGATTGGCCATGGTGGCTGTGCGGGGAATGCTGGTAGGTGTAGTTTTCCGGCACTGGGAGGCCATGTTGTGTGCCCAGAGCATGCCGGGAGATGTAGTTCTCGGGACTCCAGACTTCCGGGAGGCCATGTTGCGTACCCAGAGTATGCCGGGAAATGTAGTTTTCGGATTCGGGACTTCCGGGAAGCCATGTTGAATGCCCAGAGCGTACCGGGAGATGTAGTTCTCGGGAACTAGGGTTAGGGTTAGGGGCTAGGGCTGGGGCTAGAGTTAGGGTTTCGGGTGAGGGTTGGGGTTGGGGGTTATTGTTAGGGTTAGGGCTAGGGTTAGGGGTTAGGGTTAGGGTTAGGGTGAGAGTATTAGGGTTAGGGTTAGGGGTTAGGGTTAGGGTTAGGGTTAGGGTTAGAGGGTTAGGGTTGTTAGTGTTAGGATTAGGGTTAGGGTTAGGGTTAGGGTTAGGGTTAGGGTTAAGGTTAGGGTTAGGGTTAGGGTTAGGTTTAGGGTTAGGGTTAGGGTTAGGGTTAGGTTAGGTTTAGGTTTAGGTTTAGGGTTTCGGTTAGGGTTAGGGTTCTGTTAGGGTTAGGGTTAGGGTTAGCGTTAGGATTAGGTTTAGTTTTATGGTTAGGGTTAGGTTTAGGGTTTTGTTAGGGTTAGGGTTAGGGTTCCGTTAGGGTTAGGGTTAGGCTTAGGCTTAGGGTTAGGGTTAAGTTAGGGTTAGGTTTAGGGTTAGGTTTAGGGCTAGGGTTAGGTTTAGGGTTAGGTTTAGGGTTAGGTTTAGGGTTAGGGTTAGGTTTAGGGTTAGGGTTAGGGTAAGGTTTAGGGTTCTGTTTGGATTAGGGTTAGGGTTAGGGTTAGGGTTAATGTTAGGAATAGTGTTAGGGTTAGGGTTAGGGTTACGTTAGGGTTAGGTTTAGGGTAAGGGTTAGGGTTAGGTTTAGCTTTAGTGTTCGGGTTAGGGTTAGGGTTAGGGTTAGCATTAGGGTTTGAGCGTTAGGTTTAGATCCGCGGGCAGCCGCTAGGGTTAGGGTTAGGTTTAGGGTTGGGCTAGTGTTAGGGTTAGGTTAGGGTTAGGTTTAGTTTCTGACTACAGTAACTCGATCATCCAATAAAAATCATCCTTATTGTCTTTAGCAAAGCAATGGCTTCTATACCATCAATTAATTGTACATGCCCTTGGAAAAAGCCAAGGCAATACCTCCCTTGCTTGGAGCTGTATCCAAACGCAGTAATGTATACAATCTTTAGCAGCAGCTATTATTAGAGACAGGGAGAAGGAGGAACTTTGCCCACTGAAATTCGAAAATTTATTTGGGATAATGCTTCAGAATTTGAAAAAGATTTTCAAGCATGGTTGCAATTAGTCAACTTTACCCTTTATGCAGAAAATGATCAAATTGTGTCCTTTATACTTACTATAAGTAATGCTACTGTATACAATGTATATCCAATCATTGCATTAGGACTCAATCATAATGGAACTATACTTTATACTAAAGGGCATAAAGTGTGGGCCCATCAAAAGGGAGGAAAGTGGCAAACAATTGATGTAAATGCATGCATTGTGCGTGAACAAAAAAGTTCCATCTGTGAAAGTAACACGCTGGAATCCCAAGACATTTGTCTTGACACTGAGCAAAATATTTGACACGTTGAGATATATCCTAATGAAACCCTTGATACTGTACTTGTATATATTGGGAAAGGTTGTGTTTGCATGAGAAGTCATTGTGATTCTATAGTCGTAGATAATGCTGTGGTAGATACCAGTAATCACTTTAATGTTTGTGTTTGCAATTTTATCAAAATCTCAACCATATCACACTATCAGGTAGACCTGCGCAACAGGTATAAGGCCCTGGAGGCCGAAAGGCAATCGATGGATGGAAAAGGCTATAATCCCTCTCCACCAGAGATATTGGCAGGGTTGGAAAAGCCAACCCCCCCGTATAGTGACCACAGGCAGCAGGAAGAAAAGGTGAGTTTTAGTTGTGGGTGATTTATCAATCAGCGGAACAGAGGGTCCAATATGTAGAAGGGACCCTCCTCTAAGGGAAATCTGCTGCCTTCCTAGGGCCTGGGTTAGGACATCACAAGGAGGCTTCCCAGCTTGGTTCAACAGTCAGACTATTACCGATTGCTCGTCCTATATCTGGGAGGAGAAGGAGTGGCAACGCATAGTCTGTGAGCAATCAAAAGGGACTTCAAGGATTTGTCAATTTGTCAAAACTCAACGAAACGCAACGGAAACCACAAAACACGTCAAAAACACCCCAAAAGCGAACCGAATCAGAAGAAAAAATGTGATTTAACAACCCAAAAAACCCTTAAACCTACCTGATGTTCTCCTAAATGTACACTCCACTCCCAACCACCAGAAAACCCAATGGAAACCCAAAAAAAACAAACGGAGACCTCAAAAGACGTCAAAAACACCCCAAAAAAGAATGGGATAACCCCCCAAAACGAAAGAAAACCCCAAAAAAATAGATCCACCCCAAAAACAGCCTAAACCTACCTGAAGTTCTCCAAAACCCACAATTTACACTTTTCCACCACCATGACAACAGAAAACACAACGAAACCCAACAGAGACGCCAAAACATGTCAAAAACACCCCAAAAAAGAACGGGATCACCCCCAAAACTGGAAGAAAATTCCCCCCCAACGAATTTACAATTTTCATCATGATGACCAACATGAACCAAACGAAAACCCAAAAGGAGACACCAAAACACGTCAAAAACACCCCAAAAAAGAAAGGAATCACCAAAAACTGGAAGAAAATCCCCAAAAAACACAGATCCAATCCCAAAACCAACCTAAACCTACCTGATGTTCTCCAAATCCCAATAATTTACCCTTTTCCACCATGATGACCACGGAAAACGCAACGAAACCCAATGGAGACCCCAAAACACGTCCAAAACACCCCAAAAATGAATTGGATAAGTCCCCCCCCCCAAAAAAAAAAACAGAAGAAAGCAACATATATCGTGAATCCACCCCAAAAGTCCCCCTAAACCTACCTGATGTTCTCCAAAACCCACAATTTACACTTTTCCACCATGATGACAACGGAAAACCCAATGAAACCCAACGGAGACCCCAAAACATGTCAGAAACACCCCAAAAAAGAACGGGATCACCCGAAAATTGGAACAAAATCCCCCAAAACCATAGATCCACTCCAAACACACCCTAAATCTACCTGATGTTCTCCAAAACCCACAATTTAAACTTTTCCACCATGATGACCACGGAAAACCCAATGAAACCCAACGGAGACCCCAAAACACGTCAAAAACACGCCGATAAACAACTGGATCACTAGAAAAAACAGAAGAAAACCCTAAAAACCATGAATCTGCCCCAAAAGTCCTCATAAACCTACCTGATGTTCTCCAAAAGCCACAATTTACACTTTTCCACCATGATGACCACGGAAAACCCAACGAAACCCAACGGAGAACCCAAAACACGTCCAAAACACCCCAAACAAGAACAGGATCACCCCCAAAACCAAAGAAAACCCCAAAAAGCACGGATCCAATCCCAAAACCACTCTAAACGTACCTGATCTTCTCCAAATCCAAATGTCCACTCCCAACCACCATAAAACCCATTAGGAACTCAACGAAACCCCCAAAAACACGTCAAAAACACCCCAAAAAAGAACTGGATCAGAAGAAAAAACACCAAACACTATGAATTTCCCCGCAAAACCACCCTAAACTCACCTGATCTTCTTCAAAACCCACAATCCACTCCCATTTACCTTAATGACCAACGAGAATCCAACTAAAACCCAACGGAGACCCCAAAACAAGTCAAAAACACCCCAAACAAGAACGGGATAACCCCTAAAAAAGAAAGAAAACCCCAAAAACCATAGATCCACCCCAAAACGACACTAAACCTACCTGATGTTCTCCAAAACACGCAATTTACACTTTTCCAACATGATGACCAACAAGAACCCAGCAAAACCCAACGGAGACCCCAAAACACATCAAAAACACACCAAAAAAGAATTGGATAAACCCCCCCCCCCCAAAAAAAAAACAGAAAAAACCCCAAATACCAGTAATCCACCCCAAAAGTCCCCCTAAACCTACCTGATGTTCTCCAAAACCCACAATTTACACTTTTCCACCATGATGACAACGGAAAACGCAACAAAACCCAATGGAGAACCTAAAACACGTCAAAAACACGCCGAAAAACAACTGGATCACTAGAAAAAAACAGAAGAAAACCCCAAATACCATGAATCCAACCCGAATGTCCCCCTAAACCTACCTGATGTTCTCCAAAACCCATAATTTACCATTTTCCACCACGATGACCAACGAGTACACAACAAAACCCAACGGAGACCCCCAAAACACCTAAAAAATTTCCCAAAAAAGAACGGGACCACCTCAAGAAACAGAAAAAAACACCAAAAAACAAGACTCTTCCCCAAAAGTCCCCCTAAACCTACCTGATGTTCTCCAAAACCCACAATTTACACTTTTCCAACATGATGAACAACAAGAACCCAACTAAAACCCAACGGAGACCCCAAAACACGTCATAAACACCCCAAAAAAGAACAGGATCACCCAAAAAAAACAGAAGAAAAGCCCAAATACCAAGAATCCACCCCAAAATTCCCCTAAACGTACCTGAAGTTCTCCAAAACCCGCAATTTACACTTTTCCACCATGATGCCAACGGAAAACCCAACGAAACTCAACGGAGAACCCAAAACACATCAAAAACACCACAAACAAGAACGGAATCACCCCCAAAACTGGAACAAAATCCCCAAAAAGCACGGATCAAATCCCAAAACCACTCTAAACCTACCTGATGTTCTCCAAAACCCACTATTCAGCCTTTTCCACCAAAATGAACAAGGAAAACACAACGAAACAAAACAAAGACCACAAAACACGTCAAAAACACCCCAAACAAGAACGGAATCACCCCCAAAACTGGAAGAAAATCCCCAAAAAACACAGATCCACCCCAAAAAGACAGTAAACCTACCTGATGTTTTCCAAAACCCGCAATTTACACTTTTCCAACATGATGACCACGGAAAACCCAGCAAAACCCAACGGAGAACCCAAAACACGTCAAAAACACCCCAAAAAAGAACTGGATCAGAAGAAAAAACACCAACAACTATGAATTTCCCTGCAAAACCACCCTAAACTCACCTGATCTTCTTCAAAACCCACAATCCACTCCCATTTACCTTAAGGACCAACGAGAATCCAACTAAAACCCAACGGAGACCCCAAAACACGTCAAAAACACGCCAAAAAACAACTGGATCACTAGAAAAAAAACAGAAGAAAACACTAAAAACCATGAATCTGCCCCAGAAGTCCTCATAAACCTACCTGATGTTCTCCAAAACCCACAATTTACACTTTTCCACCATGATGACCACGGAAAACACAACGAAACCCAACGGAGAACCCAAAACACGTCCAAAACACCCCAAACAAGAACAGGATCACCCCCAAAAACGAAAGAAAACCCCAAAAAGCACGGATCCAATCCCAAAACCACTCTAAACGTACCTGATGTTCTCCAAATCCAAATGTCCACTCCCAACCACCATAAAACCCATTAGGAACTCAACGAAACCCAACGGAAAACCCAAAAACACCTCAAAAACACCCCAAAAAAGAACTGGATCAGAAGAAAAAACACCAAACACTATGAATTTCCCCGCAAAACCACCCTAAACTCACCTGATCTTCTTCAAAACCCACAATCCACTCCCATTTACCTTAAGGACCAACGAGAATCCAACTAAAACCCAACGGAGACCCCAAAACAAGTCGAAAACACCCCAAACAAGAACAGGATAACCCCTAAAAAAGAAAGAAAACCCCAAAAACCATAGATCCACCCCAAAAACACACTAAACCTACCTGATGTTCTCCAAATCCCAAAGTCCACTCCCAACAAACTTAAAACACATTAGGAAATCAACGAAACGCAACGGAAACCCCAAAACACGTCAAAAACACCCCAAACAAGAACGGAATCACCTCCAAAACTGGAAGAAAATCCCCCCAAAACATAGATCCACCCCAAAACGACACTAAACCTACCTGATGTTCTCCAAAACACGCAATTTACACTTTTCCAACATGATGACCAACAAGAACCCAACAGAACCCAACGGAGACCCCAAAACAAGTCAAAACCACCCCAAAAATGAATTGGATCACCCCCCCCAGAAAAAAAAGAAGAAAACCCCAAATACCATGAATCCACCCCAAAAGTCCCCCTAAACCTACCTGATGTTCTCCAAAACCCACAATTTACACTTTTCCACCATGATGACCACGGAAAACCCAACGAAACCCAACGGAGAACACAAAACACGTCAAAAACACCCCCCCAAAAAAACGGGATCACCCCATAAATGGAACAAAATCCCCCAAAACCATAGATCCACCCCAAAACGACACTAAACCTACCTGATGTTCTCCAAATCCCAAAGTCCACTCCCAACAAACTTAAAACACATTAGGAAATCAACGAAACGCAACGGAAACCCCAAAACACGTCAAAAACACCACAAAAAAAAAGCAGGATCACCCCCAAAACCGAAAGAAAACCCTAAAAGCCGTTGATCCACCCCAAAAGTCCCCCTAAACCTACCTGGTGTTCTCCAATACCCACAATTTACACATTTTCACCATAATGAACAACAAGAACCCAACAAAAACCAACGGAGACCACAAAATATGTCAAAAACACCCTAAAAAAGAACTAGACCACGCCAAAACCAGAAGAAAACGCTAAAAAAAACAGAAGAATTCAACCAAAACCATAGATTCACCACCCAGAAAAACTTAATCTCACCTGATATTCTCCAAAACCCACAATTTACACTTTTCCAACATGATGACCAACAAGAACCCAACAAAACCCAACGGAGACCCCAAAACACATCAAAAACACACCAAAAAAGAACGGGATCACCCCAGAAAAACAGAAAAAAAAAAAAACAAATACAATGATTCCACCCCAAAAGTCCCCCTAAACCTACCTGATGTTCTCCAATACCCACAATTTACACGTTTTCACCATGATGAACAACAAGAACCCAACAAAAACCAACGGAGACCCCAAAATATGTCAAAAACACCCCAAAAAGGAATGGGACCACCCCAAAACCAGAAGAAAACGCTAAAAAAAAACAGAAGAATTCAACCAAAACCATAGATTCACCACCCAGAAAAACTTAAACTCACCTGCTATTCTCCAAAACCCACAATTTACACTTTTCCACCATGATGCCAACGGAAAACCCAACGAAACTCAACGGAGAACCCAAAACACATCAAAAACACCACAAACAAGAACGGAATCACCCCCAAAACTGGAACAAAATCCCCAAAAAGCACGGATCAAATCCCAAAACCACCCTAAACCTACCTGATGTTCTCCAAAACCCACTATTCAGCCTTTTCCACCAAAATGAACAAGGAAAACACAACGAAACAAAACAGAGACCACAAAACACGTCAAAAACACCCCAAACAAGAACGGAATCACCCCCAAAACTGGAAGAAAATCCCCCAAAAACATAGATCCACCCCAAAAACATCCTAAATCTACCTGATGTTCTCCAAAACCCGCAATTTACACTTTTCCAACATGATGACCAACAAGAACCCAGCAAAACCCAACGGAGACCCCAAAACACGTCAAAAACACCCCAAAAATGAATTCGATCACCCCCCCAAAAAAAACAGAAGAAAACCCCAAATACCATGAATCCACCCCAAAAGTCCCCCTAAACCTACCTGATGTTCTCCGAAACCCACAATTTACACTTTTCCACCATGATGACCACGGAAAACCCAACGAAACCCAACGGAGAACCCAAAACACGTCCAAAACACCCCAAAAAAGAATTGGATCACCCCAAAACTGGAACAAAATCCCCCAAAACCATAGATCCACCCAAAAAACACCCTAAATCTACCTGATGTTCTCCAAAACCCACAATTTACACTTTTCCACCATGATGACCATGGAAAACACAACGAAACCCAACGGAGACCCCAAAACACGTCCAAAACACCCCAAACAAGAACAGGATCACCCCCAAAAACGAAAGAAAACCCCAAAAAGCACGGATCCAATCCCAAAACCACTCTAAACGTACCTGATGTTCTCCAAATCCAAATGTCCACTCCCAACCACCATAAAACCCATTAGGAACTCAACGAAACCCAACGGAAAACCCAAAAACACCTCAAAAACACCCCAAAAAAGAACTGGATCAGAAGAAAAAACACCAAACACTATGAATTTCCCCGCAAAACCACCCTAAACTCACCTGATCTTCTTCAAAACCCACAATCCACTCCCATTTACCTTAAGGACCAACGAGAATCCAACTAAAACCCAACGGAGACCCCAAAACAAGTCGAAAACACCCCAAACAAGAACAGGATAACCCCTAAAAAAGAAAGAAAACCCCAAAAACCATAGATCCACCCCAAAAACACACTAAACCTACCTGATGTTCTCCAAATCCCAAAGTCCACTCCCAACAAACTTAAAACACATTAGGAAATCAACGAAACGCAACGGAAACCCCAAAACACGTCAAAAACACCACAAAAAAAAAGCGGGATCACCCCCAAAACCGAAAGAAAACCCTAAAAGCCGTTGATCCACCCCAAAAGTCACCCTAAACCTACCTGATGTTCTCCAATACCCACAATTTACACGTTTTCACCATGATGAACAACAAGAACCCAACAAAAACCAACGGAGACCCCAAAATATGTCAAAAACACCCCAAAAATGAACGGGACCACCCCAAAACCAGAAGAAAACGCTAAAAAAACAGAAGAATTCAACCAAAACCATAGATTCACCACCCAGAAAAACTTAAACTCACCTGCTATTCTCCAAAACCCACAATTTACACTTTTCCAACATGATGACCACGGAAAACCCAATGAAACCCAACGGAGACCCCAAAACACGTCAAAAACTTGCCAAAAAACAACTGGATCACTAGAAAAAAACAGAAGAAAACCCTAAAAACCATGAATCTGCCCCAAAAGTCCTCATAAACCTACCTGATGTTCTCCAAAACCCACAATTTACACTTTTCCACCATGATGACCACGGAAAACCCAACGAAACCCAACGGAGAACCCAAAACACGTCCAAAACACCCCAAACAAGAACAGGATCACCCCCAAAAACGAAAGAAAACCCCAAAAAGCACGGATCCAATCCCAAAACCACTCTAAACGTACCTGATGTTCTCCAAATCCAAATGTCCACTCCCAACCACCATAAAACCCATTAGGAACTCAACGAAACCCAACGGAAACCCCAAAAACACCTCAAAAACACCCCAAAAAAGAACTGGATCAGAAGAAAAAACACCAAACACTATGAATTTCCCCGCAAAACCACCCTAAACTCACCTGATCTTCTTCAAAACCCACAATCCACTCCCATTTACCTTAAGGACCAACGAGAATCCAACTAAAACCCAACGGAGACCCCAAAACAAGTCAAAAACACCCCAAACAAGAACGGAATCACCCCCAAAACTGGAAGAAAATCCCCCCAAAAACATAGATCCACCCCAAAACGACACTAAACCTACCTGATGTTCTCCAAAACCCACAATTTACACTTTTCCAACATGATGACCAACAAGAACCCAACAAAACCCAACGGAGACCCCAAAACACATCAAAAACACACCAAAAAAGAACGGGATCACCCCAGAAAAACAGAAAAAAAAAAACCCAAACACCATGAATCCACCCCAAAAGTCCCCCTAAACCTACCTGATGTTCTCCAAAACCCACAATTTACCCTTTTCCACCATGATGCCAACGGAAAACCCAACGAAACCCAACGGAGAACCCAAAACACGTCAAAAACACCCCAAACAAGAACGGAATCACCCCCAAAACTGGAAGAAAATCCCCCAAAAACATAGATCCACCCCAAAAACACACTAAACCTACCTGATGTTCTCCAAATCCCAAAGTCCACTCCCAACAAACTTAAAACACATTAGGAAATCAACGAAACGCAACGGAAACCCCAAAACACGTCAAAAACACCACAAAAAAAAGCGGGATCACCCCCAAAACCGAAAGAAAACCCTAAAAGCCGTTGATCCACCCCAAAAGTCCCCCTAAACCTACCTGATGTTCTCCAATACCCACAATATACACGTTTTCACCATGATGAACAACAAGAACCCAACAAAAACCAACGGAGACCCCAAAATATGTCAAAAACACCCCAAAAAGGAATGGGACCACCCCAAAAACAGAAGAAAACGCTAAAAAAACAGAAGAATTCAACCAAAACCATAGATTCACCACCCAGAAAAACTTAAACTCACCTGCTATTCTCCAAAACCCACAATTTACACTTTTCCAACATGATGACCACGGAAAACCCAATGAAACCCAACGGAGACCCCAAAACACGTCAAAAACTTGCCAAAAAACAACTGGATCACTAGAAAAAAACAGAAGAAAACCCTAAAAACCATGAATCTGCCCCAAAAGTCCTCATAAACCTACCTGATGTTCTCCAAAACCCACAATTTACACTTTTCCACCATGATGACCACGGAAAACCCAACGAAACCCAACGGAGAACCCAAAACACGTCCAAAACACCCCAAACAAGAACAGGATCACCCCCAAAAACGAAAGAAAACCCCAAAAAGCACGGATCCAATCCCAAAACCACTCTAAACGTACCTGATGTTCTCCAAATCCAAATGTCCACTCCCAACCACCATAAAACCCATTAGGAACTCAACGAAACCCAACGGAAACCCCAAAAACACCTCAAAAACACCCCAAAAAAGAACTGGATCAGAAGAAAAAACACCAAACACTATGAATTTCCCCGCAAAACCACCCTAAACTCACCTGATCTTCTTCAAAACCCACAATCCACTCCCATTTACCTTAAGGACCAACGAGAATCCAACTAAAACCCAACGGAGACCCCAAAACAAGTCAAAAACACCCCAAACAAGAACGGAATCACCCCCAAAACTGGAAGAAAATCCCCCCAAAAACATAGATCCACCCCAAAACGACACTAAACCTACCTGATGTTCTCCAAAACCCACAATTTACACTTTTCCAACATGATGACCAACAAGAACCCAACAAAACCCAACGGAGACCCCAAAACACATCAAAAACACACCAAAAAAGAACGGGATCACCCCAGAAAAACAGAAAAAAAAAACCCAAACACCATGAATCCACCCCAAAAGTCCCCCTAAACCTACCTGATGTTCTCCAAAACCCACAATTTACCCTTTTCCACCATGATGCCAACGGAAAACCCAACGAAACCCAACGGAGAACCCAAAACACGTCAAAAACACCCCAAACAAGAACGGAATCACCCCCAAAACTGGAAGAAAATCCCCCAAAAACATAGATCCACCCCAAAAACACACTAAACCTACCTGATGTTCTCCAAATCCCAAAGTCCACTCCCAACAAACTTAAAACACATTAGGAAATCAACGAAACGCAACGGAAACCCCAAAACACGTCAAAAACACCACAAAAAAAAGCGGGATCACCCCCAAAACCGAAAGAAAACCCTAAAAGCCGTTGATCCACCCCAAAAGTCCCCCTAAACCTACCTGATGTTCTCCAATACCCACAATTTACACGTTTTCACCATGATGAACAACAAGAACCCAACAAAAACCAACGGAGACCCCAAAATATGTCAAAAACACCCCAAAAAGGAATGGGACCACCCCAAAAACAGAAGAAAACGCTAAAAAAACAGAAGAATTCAACCAAAACCATAGATTCACCACCCAGAAAAACTTAAACTCACCTGCTATTCTCCAAAACCCACAATTTACACTTTTCCAACATGATGACCACGGAAAACCCAATGAAACCCAACGGAGACCCCAAAACACGTCAAAAACTTGCCAAAAAACAACTGGATCACTAGAAAAAAACAGAAGAAAACCCTAAAAACCATGAATCTGCCCCAAAAGTCCTCATAAACCTACCTGATGTTCTCCAAAACCCACAATTTACACTTTTCCACCATGATGACCACGGAAAACCCAACGAAACCCAACGGAGAACCCAAAACACGTCCAAAACACCCCAAACAAGAACAGGATCACCCCCAAAAACGAAAGAAAACCCCAAAAAGCACGGATCCAATCCCAAAACCACTCTAAACGTACCTGATGTTCTCCAAATCCAAATGTCCACTCCCAACCACCGTAAAACCCATTAGGAACTCAACGAAACCCAACGGAAACCCCAAAAACACCTCAAAAACACCCCAAAAAAGAACTGGATCAGAAGAAAAAACACCAAACACTATGAATTTCCCCGCAAAACCACCCTAAACTCACCTGATCTTCTTCAAAACACACAATCCACTCCCATTTCCCTTAACGACCAACGAGAATCCAAATAAACCCAACAGAGACCACAAAAAGGGTCAAAAACACCCCAAACAAGAACGGAATCACCCCCAAAACTGGAAGAAAATCCCCCCAAAAACATAGATCCACCCCAAAACGACACTAAACCTACCTGATGTTCTCCAAAACCCACAATTTACACTTTTCCAACATGATGACCAACAAGAACCCAGCAAAACCCAACGGAGACCCCAAAACACGTCAAAAACACCCCAAACAAGAACGGAATCACCCCCAAAACTGGAAGAAAATCCCCCAAAAACATAGATCCACCCCAAAAGTCCCCCTAAACCTACCTGATGTTCTCCAAATCCCAAAGTCCACTCCCAACAAACTTAAAACACATTAGGAAATCAACGAAACGCAACGGAAACCCCAAAACACGTCAAAAACACCACAAAAAAAAGCGGGATCACCCCCAAAACCGAAAGAAAACCCTAAAAGCCGTTGATCCACCCCAAAAGTCCCCCTAAACCTACCTGATGTTCTCCAATACCCACAATTTACACGTTTTCACCATGATGAACAACAAGAACCCAACAAAAACCAACGGAGACCCCAAAATATGTCAAAAACACCCCAAAAAGGAATGGGACCACCCCAAAAACAGAAGAAAACGCTAAAAAAACAGAAGAATTCAACCAAAACCATAGATTCACCACCCAGAAAAACTTAAACTCACCTGCTATTCTCCAAAACCCACAATTTACACTTTTCCAACATGATGACCACGGAAAACCCAATGAAACCCAACGGAGACCCCAAAACACGTCAAAAACTTGCCAAAAAACAACTGGATCACTAGAAAAAAACAGAAGAAAACCCTAAAAACCATGAATCTGCCCCAAAAGTCCTCATAAACCTACCTGATGTTCTCCAAAACCCACAATTTACACTTTTCCACCATGATGACAACGGAAAACCCAACGAAACCCAACGGAGAACCCAAAACACGTCCAAAACACCCCAAACAAGAACAGGATCACCCCCAAAAACGAAAGAAAACCCCAAAAAGCACGGATCCAATCCCAAAACCACTCTAAACGTACCTGATGTTCTCCAAATCCAAATGTCCACTCCCAACCACCATAAAACCCATTAGGAACTCAACGAAACCCAACGGAAACCCCAAAAACACCTCAAAAACACCCCAAAAAAGAACTGGATCAGAAGAAAAAACACCAAACACTATGAATTTCCCCGCAAAACCACCCTAAACTCACCTGATCTTCTTCAAAACCCACAATCCACTCCCATTTACCTTAAGGACCAACGAGAATCCAACTAAAACCCAACGGAGACCCCAAAACAAGTCAAAAACACCCCAAACAAGAACGGAATCACCCCCAAAACTGGAAGAAAATCCCCCCAAAAACATAGATCCACCCCAAAACGACACTAAACCTACCTGATGTTCTCCAAAACCCACAATTTACACTTTTCCAACATGATGACCAACAAGAACCCAACAAAACCCAACGGAGACCCCAAAACACATCAAAAACACACCAAAAAAGAACGGGATCACCCCAGAAAAACAGAAAAAAAAAACCCCAAACACCATGAATCCACCCCAAAAGTCCCCCTAAACCTACCTGATGTTCTCCAAAACCCACAATTTACCCTTTTCCACCATGATGCCAACGGAAAACCCAACGAAACCCAACGGAGAACCCAAAACACGTCAAAAACACCCCAAACAAGAACGGAATCACCCCCAAAACTGGAAGAAAATCCCCCAAAAACATAGATCCACCCCAAAAACACACTAAACCTACCTGATGTTCTCCAAATCCCAAAGTCCACTCCCAACAAACTTAAAACACATTAGGAAATCAACGAAACGCAACGGAAACCCCAAAACACGTCAAAAACACCACAAAAAAAAGCGGGATCACCCCCAAAACCGAAAGAAAACCCTAAAAGCCGTTGATCCACCCCAAAAGTCCCCCTAAACCTACCTGATGTTCTCCAATACCCACAATTTACACGTTTTCACCATGATGAACAACAAGAACCCAACAAAAACCAACGGAGACCCCAAAATATGTCAAAAACACCCCAAAAAGGAATGGGACCACCCCAAAAACAGAAGAAAACGCTAAAAAAACAGAAGAATTCAACCAAAACCATAGATTCACCACCCAGAAAAACTTAAACTCACCTGCTATTCTCCAAAACCCACAATTTACACTTTTCCAACATGATGACCACGGAAAACCCAATGAAACCCAACGGAGACCCCAAAACACGTCAAAAACTTGCCAAAAAACAACTGGATCACTAGAAAAAAACAGAAGAAAACCCTAAAAACCATGAATCTGCCCCAAAAGTCCTCATAAACCTACCTGATGTTCTCCAAAACCCACAATTTACACTTTTCCAACATGATGACCACGGAAAACCCAACGAAACCCAACGGAGAACCCAAAACACGTCCAAAACACCCCAAACAAGAACAGGATCACCCCCAAAAACGAAAGAAAACCCCAAAAAGCACGGATCCAATCCCAAAACCACTCTAAACGTACCTGATGTTCTCCAAATCCAAATGTCCACTCCCAACCACCATAAAACCCATTAGGAACTCAACGAAACCCAACGGAAACCCCAAAAACACCTCAAAAACACCCCAAAAAAGAACTGGATCAGAAGAAAAAACACCAAACACTATGAATTTCCCCGCAAAACCACCCTAAACTCACCTGATCTTCTTCAAAACCCACAATCCACTCCCATTTCCCTTAACGACCAACGAGAATCCAACTAAAACCCAACGGAGACCCCAAAACAAGTCAAAAACACCCCAAACAAGAACGGAATCACCCCCAAAACTGGAAGAAAATCCCCCCAAAAACATAGATCCACCCCAAAACGACACTAAACCTACCTGATGTTCTCCAAAACCCACAATTTACACTTTTCCAACATGATGACCAACAAGAACCCAGCAAAACACAACGGAGACCCCAAAACACGTCAAAAACACCCCAAACAAGAACGGAATCACCCCCAAAACTGGAAGAAAATCCCCCAAAAACATAGATCCACCCCAAAAGTCCCCCTAAACCTACCTGATGTTCTCCAAATCCCAAAGTCCACTCCCAACAAACTTAAAACACATTAGGAAATCAACGAAACGCAACGGAAACCCCAAAACACGTCAAAAACACCACAAAAAAAAGCGGGATCACCCCCAAAACCGAAAGAAAACCCTAAAAGCCGTTGATCCACCCCAAAAGTCCCCCTAAACCTACCTGATGTTCTCCAATACCCACAATTTACACGTTTTCACCATGATGAACAACAAGAACCCAACAAAAACCAACGGAGACCCCAAAATATGTCAAAAACACCCCAAAAAGGAATGGGACCACCCCAAAAACAGAAGAAAACGCTAAAAAAACAGAAGAATTCAACCAAAACCATAGATTCACCACCCAGAAAAACTTAAACTCACCTGCTATTCTCCAAAACCCACAATTTACACTTTTCCAACATGATGACCACGGAAAACCCAATGAAACCCAACGGAGACCCCAAAACACGTCAAAAACTTGCCAAAAAACAACTGGATCACTAGAAAAAAACAGAAGAAAACCCTAAAAACCATGAATCTGCCCCAAAAGTCCTCATAAACCTACCTGATGTTCTCCAAAACCCACAATTTACACTTTTCCACCATGATGACAACGGAAAACCCAACGAAACCCAACGGAGAACCCAAAACACGTCCAAAACACCCCAAACAAGAACAGGATCACCCCCAAAAACGAAAGAAAACCCCAAAAAGCACGGATCCAATCCCAAAACCACTCTAAACGTACCTGATGTTCTCCAAATCCAAATGTCCACTCCCAACCACCATAAAACCCATTAGGAACTCAACGAAACCCAACGGAAACCCCAAAAACACCTCAAAAACACCCCAAAAAAGAACTGGATCAGAAGAAAAAACACCAAACACTATGAATTTCCCCGCAAAACCACCCTAAACTCACCTGATCTTCTTCAAAACCCACAATCCACTCCCATTTACCTTAAGGACCAACGAGAATCCAACTAAAACCCAACGGAGACCCCAAAACAAGTCAAAAACACCCCAAACAAGAACGGAATCACCCCCAAAACTGGAAGAAAATCCCCCCAAAAACATAGATCCACCCCAAAACGACACTAAACCTACCTGATGTTCTCCAAAACCCACAATTTACACTTTTCCAACATGATGACCAACAAGAACCCAACAAAACCCAACGGAGACCCCAAAACACATCAAAAACACACCAAAAAAGAACGGGATCACCCCAGAAAAACAGAAAAAAAAAAAACCAAACACCATGAATCCACCCCAAAAGTCCCCCTAAACCTACCTGATGTTCTCCAAAACCCACAATTTACCCTTTTCCACCATGATGCCAACGGAAAACCCAACGAAACCCAACGGAGAACCCAAAACACGTCAAAAACACCCCAAACAAGAACGGAATCACCCCCAAAACTGGAAGAAAATCCCCCAAAAACATAGATCCACCCCAAAAACACACTAAACCTACCTGATGTTCTCCAAATCCCAAAGTCCACTCCCAACAAACTTAAAACACATTAGGAAATCAACGAAACGCAACGGAAACCCCAAAACACGTCAAAAACACCACAAAAAAAAGCGGGATCACCCCCAAAACCGAAAGAAAACCCTAAAAGCCGTTGATCCACTCCAAAAGTCACCCTAAACCTACCTGATGTTCTCCAATACCCACAATTTACACGTTTTCACCATGATGAACAACAAGAACCCAACAAAAACCAACGGAGACCCCAAAATATGTCAAAAACACCCCAAAAAGGAATGGGACCACCCCAAAAACAGAAGAAAACGCTAAAAAAACAGAAGAATTCAACCAAAACCATAGATTCACCACCCAGAAAAACTTAAACTCACCTGCTATTCTCCAAAACCCACAATTTACACTTTTCCAACATGATGACCACGGAAAACCCAATGAAACCCAACGGAGACCCCAAAACACGTCAAAAACTTGCCAAAAAACAACTGGATCACTAGAAAAAAACAGAAGAAAACCCTAAAAACCATGAATCTGCCCCAAAAGTCCTCATAAACCTACCTGATGTTCTCCAAAACCCACAATTTACACTTTTCCACCATGATGACAACGGAAAACCCAACGAAACCCAACGGAGAACCCAAAACACGTCCAAAACACCCCAAACAAGAACAGGATCACCCCCAAAAACGAAAGAAAACCCCAAAAAGCACGGATCCAATCCCAAAACCACTCTAAACGTACCTGATGTTCTCCAAATCCAAATGTCCACTCCCAACCACCATAAAACCCATTAGGAACTCAACGAAACCCAACGGAAACCCCAAAAACACCTCAAAAACACCCCAAAAAAGAACTGGATCAGAAGAAAAAACACCAAACACTATGAATTTCCCCGCAAAACCACCCTAAACTCACCTGATCTTCTTCAAAACCCACAATCCACTCCCATTTCCCTTAACGACCAACGAGAATCCAACTAAAACCCAACGGAGACCCCAAAACAAGTCAAAAACACCCCAAACAAGAACGGAATCACCCCCAAAACTGGAAGAAAATCCCCCCAAAAACATAGATCCACCCCAAAACGACACTAAACCTACCTGATGTTCTCCAAAACCCACAATTTACACTTTTCCAACATGATGACCAACAAGAACCCAACAAAACCGAACGGAGACCCCAAAACACATCAAAAACACACCAAAAAAGAACGGGATCACCCCAGAAAAACAGAAAAAAAAAAAACCAAACACCATGAATCCACCCCAAAAGTCCCCCTAAACCTACCTGATGTTCTCCAAAACCCACAATTTACCCTTTTCCACCATGATGCCAACGGAAAACCCAACGAAACCCAACGGAGAACCCAAAACACGTCAAAAACACCCCAAACAAGAACGGAATCACCCCCAAAACTGGAAGAAAATCCCCCAAAAACATAGATCCACCCCAAAAACACACTAAACCTACCTGATGTTCTCCAAATCCCAAAGTCCACTCCCAACAAACTTAAAACACATTAGGAAATCAACGAAACGCAACGGAAACCCCAAAACACGTCAAAAACACCACAAAAAAAAGCGGGATCACCCCCAAAACCGAAAGAAAACCCTAAAAGCCGTTGATCCACCCCAAAAGTCCCCCTAAACCTACCTGATGTTCTCCAATACCCACAATTTACACGTTTTCACCATGATGAACAACAAGAACCCAACAAAAACCAACGGAGACCCCAAAATATGTCAAAAACACCCCAAAAAGGAATGGGACCACCCCAAAAACAGAAGAAAACGCTAAAAAAACAGAAGAATTCAACCAAAACCATAGATTCACCACCCAGAAAAACTTAAACTCACCTGCTATTCTCCAAAACCCACAATTTACACTTTTCCAACATGATGACCACGGAAAACCCAATGAAACCCAACGGAGACCCCAAAACACGTCAAAAACTTGCCAAAAAACAACTGGATCACTAGAAAAAAACAGAAGAAAACCCTAAAAACCATGAATCTGCCCCAAAAGTCCTCATAAACCTACCTGATGTTCTCCAAAACCCACAATTTACACTTTTCCAACATGATGACCACGGAAAACCCAACGAAACCCAACGGAGAACCCAAAACACGTCCAAAACACCCCAAACAAGAACAGGATCACCCCCAAAAACGAAAGAAAACCCCAAAAAGCACGGATCCAATCCCAAAACCACTCTAAACGTACCTGATGTTCTCCAAATCCAAATGTCCACTCCCAACCACCATAAAACCCATTAGGAACTCAACGAAACCCAACGGAAACCCCAAAAACACCTCAAAAACACCCCAAAAAAGAACTGGATCAGAAGAAAAAACACCAAACACTATGAATTTCCCCGCAAAACCACCCTAAACTCACCTGATCTTCTTCAAAACCCACAATCCACTCCCATTTCCCTTAACGACCAACGAGAATCCAAATAAACCCAACAGAGACCACAAAAAGGGTCAAAAACACCCCAAACAAGAACGGAATCACCCCCAAAACTGGAAGAAAATCCCCCCAAAAACATAGATCCACCCCAAAACGACACTAAACCTACCTGATGTTCTCCAAAACCCACAATTTACACTTTTCCAACATGATGACCAACAAGAACCCAGCAAAACACAACGGAGACCCCAAAACACGTCAAAAACACCCCAAACAAGAACGGAATCACCCCCAAAACTGGAAGAAAATCCCCCAAAAACATAGATCCACCCCAAAAACACACTAAACCTACCTGATGTTCTCCAAATCCCAAAGTCCACTCCCAACAAACTTAAAACACATTAGGAAATCAACGAAACGCAACGGAAACCCCAAAACACGTCAAAAACACCACAAAAAAAAGCGGGATCACCCCCAAAACCGAAAGAAAACCCTAAAAGCCGTTGATCCACCCCAAAAGTCCCCCTAAACCTACCTGATGTTCTCCAATACCCACAATTTACACGTTTTCACCATGATGAACAACAAGAACCCAACAAAAACCAACGGAGACCCCAAAATATGTCAAAAACACCCCAAAAAGGAATGGGACCACCCCAAAAACAGAAGAAAACGCTAAAAAAACAGAAGAATTCAACCAAAACCATAGATTCACCACCCAGAAAAACTTAAACTCACCTGCTATTCTCCAAAACCCACAATTTACACTTTTCCAACATGATGACCACGGAAAACCCAATGAAACCCAACGGAGACCCCAAAACACGTCAAAAACTTGCCAAAAAACAACTGGATCACTAGAAAAAAACAGAAGAAAACCCTAAAAACCATGAATCTGCCCCAAAAGTCCTCATAAACCTACCTGATGTTCTCCAAAACCCACAATTTACACTTTTCCACCATGATGACAACGGAAAACCCAACGAAACCCAACGGAGAACCCAAAACACGTCCAAAACACCCCAAACAAGAACAGGATCACCCCCAAAAACGAAAGAAAACCCCAAAAAGCACGGATCCAATCCCAAAACCACTCTAAACGTACCTGATGTTCTCCAAATCCAAATGTCCACTCCCAACCACCATAAAACCCATTAGGAACTCAACGAAACCCAACGGAAACCCCAAAAACACCTCAAAAACACCCCAAAAAAGAACTGGATCAGAAGAAAAAACACCAAACACTATGAATTTCCCCGCAAAACCACCCTAAACTCACCTGATCTTCTTCAAAACCCACAATCCACTCCCATTTCCCTTAACGACCAACGAGAATCCAACTAAAACCCAACGGAGACCCCAAAACAAGTCAAAAACACCCCAAACAAGAACGGAATCACCCCCAAAACTGGAAGAAAATCCCCCCAAAAACATAGATCCACCCCAAAACGACACTAAACCTACCTGATGTTCTCCAAAACCCACAATTTACACTTTTCCAACATGATGACCAACAAGAACCCAACAAAACCGAACGGAGACCCCAAAACACATCAAAAACACACCAAAAAAGAACGGGATCACCCCAGAAAAACAGAAAAAAAAAAAACCAAACACCATGAATCCACCCCAAAAGTCCCCCTAAACCTACCTGATGTTCTCCAAAACCCACAATTTACCCTTTTCCACCATGATGCCAACGGAAAACCCAACGAAACCCAACGGAGAACCCAAAACACGTCAAAAACACCCCAAACAAGAACGGAATCACCCCCAAAACTGGAAGAAAATCCCCCAAAAACATAGATCCACCCCAAAAACACACTAAACCTACCTGATGTTCTCCAAATCCCAAAGTCCACTCCCAACAAACTTAAAACACATTAGGAAATCAACGAAACGCAACGGAAACCCCAAAACACGTCAAAAACACCACAAAAAAAAGCGGGATCACCCCCAAAACCGAAAGAAAACCCTAAAAGCCGTTGATCCACCCCAAAAGTCCCCCTAAACCTACCTGATGTTCTCCAATACCCACAATTTACACGTTTTCACCATGATGAACAACAAGAACCCAACAAAAACCAACGGAGACCCCAAAATATGTCAAAAACACCCCAAAAAGGAATGGGACCACCCCAAAAACAGAAGAAAACGCTAAAAAAACAGAAGAATTCAACCAAAACCATAGATTCACCACCCAGAAAAACTTAAACTCACCTGCTATTCTCCAAAACCCACAATTTACACTTTTCCAACATGATGACCACGGAAAACCCAATGAAACCCAACGGAGACCCCAAAACACGTCAAAAACACCCCAAAAAACAACTGGATCACTAGAAAAAAACAGAAGAAAACCCTAAAAACCATGAATCTGCCCCAAAAGTCCTCATAAACCTACCTGATGTTCTCCAAAACCCACAATTTACACTTTTCCACCATGATGACAACGGAAAACCCAACGAAACCCAACGGAGAACCCAAAACACGTCCAAAACACCCCAAACAAGAACAGGATCACCCCCAAAAACGAAAGAAAACCCCAAAAAGCACGGATCCAATCCCAAAACCACTCTAAACGTACCTGATGTTCTCCAAATCCAAATGTCCACTCCCAACCACCATAAAACCCATTAGGAACTCAACGAAACCCAACGGAAACCCCAAAAACACCTCAAAAACACCCCAAAAAAGAACTGGATCAGAAGAAAAAACACCAAACACTATGAATTTCCCCGCAAAACCACCCTAAACTCACCTGATCTTCTTCAAAACCCACAATCCACTCCCATTTACCTTAAGGACCAACGAGAATCCAACTAAAACCCAACGGAGACCCCAAAACAAGTCAAAAACACCCCAAACAAGAACGGAATCACCCCCAAAACTGGAAGAAAATCCCCCCAAAAACATAGATCCACCCCAAAACGACACTAAACCTACCTGATGTTCTCCAAAACCCACAATTTACACTTTTCCAACATGATGACCAACAAGAACCCAACAAAACCCAACGGAGACCCCAAAACACATCAAAAACACACCAAAAAAGAACGGGATCACCCCAGAAAAACAGAAAAAAAAAAACCCAAACACCATGAATCCACCCCAAAAGTCCCCCTAAACCTACCTGATGTTCTCCAAAACCCACAATTTACCCTTTTCCACCATGATGCCAACGGAAAACCCAACGAAACCCAACGGAGAACCCAAAACACGTCAAAAACACCCCAAACAAGAACGGAATCACCCCCAAAACTGGAAGAAAATCCCCCAAAAACATAGATCCACCCCAAAAACACACTAAACCTACCTGATGTTCTCCAAATCCCAAAGTCCACTCCCAACAAACTTAAAACACATTAGGAAATCAACGAAACGCAACGGAAACCCCAAAACACGTCAAAAACACCACAAAAAAAAGCGGGATCACCCCCAAAACCGAAAGAAAACCCTAAAAGCCGTTGATCCACCCCAAAAGTCCCCCTAAACCTACCTGATGTTCTCCAATACCCACAATTTACACGTTTTCACCATGATGAACAACAAGAACCCAACAAAAACCAACGGAGACCCCAAAATATGTCAAAAACACCCCAAAAAGGAATGGGACCACCCCAAAAACAGAAGAAAACGCTAAAAAAACAGAAGAATTCAACCAAAACCATAGATTCACCACCCAGAAAAACTTAAACTCACCTGCTATTCTCCAAAACCCACAATTTACACTTTTCCAACATGATGACCACGGAAAACCCAATGAAACCCAACGGAGACCCCAAAACACGTCAAAAACTTGCCAAAAAACAACTGGATCACTAGAAAAAAACAGAAGAAAACCCTAAAAACCATGAATCTGCCCCAAAAGTCCTCATAAACCTACCTGATGTTCTCCAAAACCCACAATTTACACTTTTCCACCATGATGCCAACGGAAAACCCAACGAAACCCAACGGAGAACCCAAAACACGTCCAAAACACCCCAAACAAGAACAGGATCACCCCCAAAAACGAAAGAAAACCCCAAAAAGCACGGATCCAATCCCAAAACCACTCTAAACGTACCTGATGTTCTCCAAATCCAAATGTCCACTCCCAACCACCATAAAACCCATTAGGAACTCAACGAAACCCAACGGAAACCCCAAAAACACCTCAAAAACACCCCAAAAAAGAACTGGATCAGAAGAAAAAACACCAAACACTATGAATTTCCCCACAAAACCACCCTAAACTCACCTGATCTTCTTCAAAACCCACAATCCACTCCCATTTCCCTTAACGACCAACGAGAATCCAAATAAACCCAACAGAGACCACAAAAAGGGTCAAAAACACCCCAAACAAGAACGGAATCACCCCCAAAACTGGAAGAAAATCCCCCCAAAAACATAGATCCACCCCAAAACGACACTAAACCTACCTGATGTTCTCCAAAACCCACAATTTACACTTTTCCAACATGATGACCAACAAGAAACCAGCAAAACACAACGGAGACCCCAAAACACGTCAAAAACACCTCAAACAAGAACGGAATCACCCCCAAAACTGGAAGAAAATCCCCCAAAAACATAGATCCACCCCAAAAACACACTAAACCTACCTGATGTTCTCCAAATCCCAAAGTCCACTCCCAACAAACTTAAAACACATTAGGAAATCAACGAAACGCAACGGAAACCCCAAAACACGTCAAAAACACCACAAAAAAAAGCGGGATCACCCCCAAAACCGAAAGAAAACCCTAAAAGCCGTTGATCCACCCCAAAAGTCCCCCTAAACCTACCTGATGTTCTCCAATACCCACAATTTACACGTTTTCACCATGATGAACAACAAGAACCCAACAAAAACCAACGGAGACCCCAAAATATGTCAAAAACACCCCAAAAAGGAATGGGACCACCCCAAAAACAGAAGAAAACGCTAAAAAAACAGAAGAATTCAACCAAAACCATAGATTCACCACCCAGAAAAACTTAAACTCACCTGCTATTCTCCAAAACCCACAATTTACACTTTTCCAACATGATGACCACGGAAAACCCAATGAAACCCAACGGAGACCCCAAAACACGTCAAAAACTTGCCAAAAAACAACTGGATCACTAGAAAAAAACAGAAGAAAACCCTAAAAACCATGAATCTGCCCCAAAAGTCCTCATAAACCTACCTGATGTTCTCCAAAACCCACAATTTACACTTTTCCACCATGATGACAACGGAAAACCCAACGAAACCCAACGGAGAACCCAAAACACGTCCAAAACACCCCAAACAAGAACAGGATCACCCCCAAAAACGAAAGAAAACCCCAAAAAGCACGGATCCAATCCCAAAACCACTCTAAACGTACCTGATGTTCTCCAAATCCAAATGTCCACTCCCAACCACCGTAAAACCCATTAGGAACTCAACGAAACCCAACGGAAACCCCAAAAACACCTCAAAAACACCCCAAAAAAGAACTGGATCAGAAGAAAAAACACCAAACACTATGAATTTCCCCGCAAAACCACCCTAAACTCACCTGATCTTCTTCAAAACCCACAATCCACTCCCATTTACCTTAAGGACCAACGAGAATCCAACTAAAACCCAACGGAGACCCCAAAACAAGTCAAAAACACCCCAAACAAGAACGGAATCACCCCCAAAACTGGAAGAAAATCCCCCCAAAAACATAGATCCACCCCAAAACGACACTAAACCTACCTGATGTTCTCCAAAACCCACAATTTACACTTTTCCAACAAAATGACCAAGAAGAACCCAACAAAACCCAACGGAGACCCCAAAACACATCAAAAACACACCAAAAAAGAACGGGATCACCCCAGAAAAAAAGAAAAAAAAAAAACCAAACACCATGAATCCACCCCAAAAGTCCCCCTAAACCTACCTGATGTTCTCCAAAACCCACAATTTACCCTTTTCCACCATGATGCCAACGGAAAACCCAACGAAACCCAACGGAGAACCCAAAACACGTCAAAAACACCCCAAACAAGAACGGAATCACCCCCAAAACTGGAAGAAAATCCCCCAAAAACATAGATCCACCCCAAAAACACACTAAACCTACCTGATGTTCTCCAAATCCCAAAGTCCACTCCCAACAAGCTTAAAACACATTAGGAAATCAACGAAACGCAACGGAAACCCCAAAACACGTCAAAAACACCACAAAAAAAAGCGGGATCACCCCCAAAACCGAAAGAAAACCCTAAAAGCCGTTGATCCACCCCAAAAGTCCCCCTAAACCTACCTGATGTTCTCCAATACCCACAATTTACACGTTTTCACCATGATGAACAACAAGAACCCAACAAAAACCAACGGAGACCCCAAAATATGTCAAAAACACCCCAAAAAGGAATGGGACCACCCCAAAAACAGAAGAAAACGCTAAAAAAACAGAAGAATTCAACCAAAACCATAGATTCACCACCCAGAAAAACTTAAACTCACCTGCTATTCTCCAAAACCCACAATTTACACTTTTCCAACATGATGACCACGGAAAACCCAATGAAACCCAACGGAGACCCCAAAACACGTCAAAAACTTGCCAAAAAACAACTGGATCACTAGAAAAAAACAGAAGAAAACCCTAAAAACCATGAATCTGCCCCAAAAGTCCTCATAAACCTACCTGATGTTCTCCAAAACCCACAATTTACACTTTTCCAACATGATGACCACGGAAAACCCAACGAAACCCAACGGAGAACCCAAAACACGTCCAAAACACCCCAAACAAGAACAGGATCACCCCCAAAAACGAAAGAAAACCCCAAAAAGCACGGATCCAATCCCAAAACCACTCTAAACGTACCTGATGTTCTCCAAATCCAAATGTCCACTCCCAACCACCGTAAAACCCATTAGGAACTCAACGAAACCCAACGGAAACCCCAAAAACACCTCAAAAACACCCCAAAAAAGAACTGGATCAGAAGAAAAAACACCAAACACTATGAATTTCCCCGCAAAACCACCCTAAACTCACCTGATCTTCTTCAAAACCCACAATCCACTCCCATTTACCTTAAGGACCAACGAGAATCCAACTAAAACCCAACGGAGACCACAAAAAGGGTCAAAAACACCCCAAACAAGAACGGAATCACCCCCAAAACTGGAACAAAATCCCCCCAAAAACATAGATCCACCCCAAAACGACACTAAACCTACCTGATGTTCTCCAAAACCCACAATTTACACTTTTCCAACATGATGACCAACAAGAACCCAGCAAAACACAACGGAGACCCCAAAACACGTCAAAAACACCCCAAACAAGAACGGAATCACCCCCAAAACTGGAAGAAAATCCCCCAAAAACATAGATCCACCCCAAAAGTCCCCCTAAACCTACCTGATGTTCTCCAAATCCCAAAGTCCACTCCCAACAAACTTAAAACACATTAGGAAATCAACGAAACGCAACGGAAACCCCAAAACACGTCAAAAACACCACAAAAAAAAGCGGGATCACCCCCAAAACCGAAAGAAAACCCTAAAAGCCGTTGATCCACCCCAAAAGTCCCCCTAAACCTACCTGATGTTCTCCAATACCCACAATTTACACGTTTTCACCATGATGAACAACAAGAACCCAACAAAAACCAACGGAGACCCCAAAATATGTCAAAAACACCCCAAAAAGGAATGGGACCACCCCAAAAACAGAAGAAAACGCTAAAAAAACAGAAGAATTCAACCAAAACCATAGATTCACCACCCAGAAAAACTTAAACTCACCTGCTATTCTCCAAAACCCACAATTTACACTTTTCCAACATGATGACCACGGAAAACCCAATGAAACCCAACGGAGACCCCAAAACACGTCAAAAACTTGCCAAAAAACAACTGGATCACTAGAAAAAAACAGAAGAAAACCCTAAAAACCATGAATCTGCCCCAAAAGTCCTCATAAACCTACCTGATGTTCTCCAAAACCCACAATTTACACTTTTCCACCATGATGACAACGGAAAACCCAACGAAACCCAACGGAGAACCCAAAACACGTCCAAAACACCCCAAACAAGAACAGGATCACCCCCAAAAACGAAAGAAAACCCCAAAAAGCACGGATCCAATCCCAAAACCACTCTAAACGTACCTGATGTTCTCCAAATCCAAATGTCCACTCCCAACCACCGTAAAACCCATTAGGAACTCAACGAAACCCAACGGAAACCCCAAAAACACCTCAAAAACACCCCAAAAAAGAACTGGATCAGAAGAAAAAACACCAAACACTATGAATTTCCCCGCAAAACCACCCTAAACTCACCTGATCTTCTTCAAAACCCACAATCCACTCCCATTTACCTTAAGGACCAACGAGAATCCAACTAAAACCCAACGGAGACCCCAAAACAAGTCAAAAACACCCCAAACAAGAACGGAATCACCCCCAAAACTGGAAGAAAATCCCCCCGAAAACATAGATCCACCCCAAAACGACACTAAACCTACCTGATGTTCTCCAAAACCCACAATTTACACTTTTCCAACATGATGACCAACAAGAACCCAACAAAACCCAACGGAGACCCCAAAACACATCAAAAACACACCAAAAAAGAACGGGATCACCCCAGAAAAAAAGAAAAAAAAAAAACCAAACACCATGAATCCACCCCAAAAGTCCCCCTAAACCTACCTGATGTTCTCCAAAACCCACAATTTACCCTTTTCCACCATGATGCCAACGGAAAACCCAACGAAACCCAACGGAGAACCCAAAACACGTCAAAAACACCCCAAACAAGAACGGAATCACCCCCAAAACTGGAAGAAAATCCCCCAAAAACATAGATCCACCCCAAAAACACACTAAACCTACCTGATGTTCTCCAAATCCCAAAGTCCACTCCCAACAAACTTAAAACACATTAGGAAATCAACGAAACGCAACGGAAACCCCAAAACACGTCAAAAACACCACAAAAAAAAGCGGGATCACCCCCAAAACCGAAAGAAAACCCTAAAAGCCGTTGATCCACCCCAAAAGTCCCCCTAAACCTACCTGATGTTCTCCAATACCCACAATTTACACGTTTTCACCATGATGAACAACAAGAACCCAACAAAAACCAACGGAGACCCCAAAATATGTCAAAAACACCCCAAAAAGGAATGGGACCACCCCAAAAACAGAAGAAAACGCTAAAAAAACAGAAGAATTCAACCAAAACCATAGATTCACCACCCAGAAAAACTTAAACTCACCTGCTATTCTCCAAAACCCACAATTTACACTTTTCCAACATGATGACCACGGAAAACCCAATGAAACCCAACGGAGACCCCAAAACACGTCAAAAACTTGCCAAAAAACAACTGGATCACTAGAAAAAAACAGAAGAAAACCCTAAAAACCATGAATCTGCCCCAAAAGTCCTCATAAACCTACCTGATGTTCTCCAAAACCCACAATTTACACTTTTCCACCATGATGACAACGGAAAACCCAACGAAACCCAACGGAGAACCCAAAACACGTCCAAAACACCCCAAACAAGAACAGGATCACCCCCAAAAACGAAAGAAAACCCCAAAAAGCACGGATCCAATCCCAAAACCACTCTAAACGTACCTGATGTTCTCCAAATCCAAATGTCCACTCCCAACCACCGTAAAACCCATTAGGAACTCAACGAAACCCAACGGAAACCCCAAAAACACCTCAAAAACACCCCAAAAAAGAACTGGATCAGAAGAAAAAACACCAAACACTATGAATTTCCCCGCAAAACCACCCTAAACTCACCTGATCTTCTTCAAAACCCACAATCCACTCCCATTTACCTTAAGGACCAACGAGAATCCAACTAAAACCCAACGGAGACCCCAAAACAAGTCAAAAACACCCCAAACAAGAACGGAATCACCCCCAAAACTGGAAGAAAATCCCCCCGAAAACATAGATCCACCCCAAAACGACACTAAACCTACCTGATGTTCTCCAAAACCCACAATTTACACTTTTCCAACATGATGACCAACAAGAACCCAACAAAACCCAACGGAGACCCCAAAACACATCAAAAACACACCAAAAAAGAACGGGATCACCCCAGAAAAAAAGAAAAAAAAAAACCCAAACACCATGAATCCACCCCAAAAGTCCCCCTAAACCTACCTGATGTTCTCCAAAACCCACAATTTACCCTTTTCCACCATGATGCCAACGGAAAACCCAACGAAACCCAACGGAGAACCCAAAACACGTCAAAAACACCCCAAACAAGAACGGAATCACCCCCAAAACTGGAAGAAAATCCCCCAAAAACATAGATCCACCCCAAAAACACACTAAACCTACCTGATGTTCTCCAAATCCCAAAGTCCACTCCCAACAAACTTAAAACACATTAGGAAATCAACGAAACGCAACGGAAACCCCAAAACACGTCAAAAACACCACAAAAAAAAGCGGGATCACCCCCAAAACCGAAAGAAAACCCTAAAAGCCGTTGATCCACCCCAAAAGTCCCCCTAAACCTACCTGATGTTCTCCAATACCCACAATTTACACGTTTTCACCATGATGAACAACAAGAACCCAACAAAAACCAACGGAGACCCCAAAATATGTCAAAAACACCCCAAAAAGGAATGGGACCACCCCAAAAACAGAAGAAAACGCTAAAAAAACAGAAGAATTCAACCAAAACCATAGATTCACCACCCAGAAAAACTTAAACTCACCTGCTATTCTCCAAAACCCACAATTTACACTTTTCCAACATGATGACCACGGAAAACCCAATGAAACCCAACGGAGACCCCAAAACACGTCAAAAACTTGCCAAAAAACAACTGGATCACTAGAAAAAAACAGAAGAAAACCCTAAAAACCATGAATCTGCCCCAAAAGTCCTCATAAACCTACCTGATGTTCTCCAAAACCCACAATTTACACTTTTCCACCATGATGACAACGGAAAACCCAACGAAACCCAACGGAGAACCCAAAACACGTCCAAAACACCCCAAACAAGAACAGGATCACCCCCAAAAACGAAAGAAAACCCCAAAAAGCACGGATCCAATCCCAAAACCACTCTAAACGTACCTGATGTTCTCCAAATCCAAATGTCCACTCCCAACCACCGTAAAACCCATTAGGAACTCAACGAAACCCAACGGAAACCCCAAAAACACCTCAAAAACACCCCAAAAAAGAACTGGATCAGAAGAAAAAACACCAAACACTATGAATTTCCCCGCAAAACCACCCTAAACTCACCTGATCTTCTTCAAAACCCACAATCCACTCCCATTTACCTTAAGGACCAACGAGAATCCAACTAAAACCCAACGGAGACCCCAAAACAAGTCAAAAACACCCCAAACAAGAACGGAATCACCCCCAAAACTGGAAGAAAATCCCCCCGAAAACATAGATCCACCCCAAAACGACACTAAACCTACCTGATGTTCTCCAAAACCCACAATTTACACTTTTCCAACATGATGACCAACAAGAACCCAACAAAACCCAACGGAGACCCCAAAACACATCAAAAACACACCAAAAAAGAACGGGATCACCCCAGAAAAAAAGAAAAAAAAAAAACCAAACACCATGAATCCACCCCAAAAGTCCCCCTAAACCTACCTGATGTTCTCCAAAACCCACAATTTACCCTTTTCCACCATGATGCCAACGGAAAACCCAACGAAACCCAACGGAGAACCCAAAACACGTCAAAAACACCCCAAACAAGAACGGAATCACCCCCAAAACTGGAAGAAAATCCCCCAAAAACATAGATCCACCCCAAAAACACACTAAACCTACCTGATGTTCTCCAAATCCCAAAGTCCACTCCCAACAAACTTAAAACACATTAGGAAATCAACGAAACGCAACGGAAACCCCAAAACACGTCAAAAACACCACAAAAAAAAGCGGGATCACCCCCAAAACCGAAAGAAAACCCTAAAAGCCGTTGATCCACCCCAAAAGTCCCCCTAAACCTACCTGATGTTCTCCAATACCCACAATTTACACGTTTTCACCATGATGAACAACAAGAACCCAACAAAAACCAACGGAGACCCCAAAATATGTCAAAAACACCCCAAAAAGGAATGGGACCACCCCAAAAACAGAAGAAAACGCTAAAAAAACAGAAGAATTCAACCAAAACCATAGATTCACCACCCAGAAAAACTTAAACTCACCTGCTATTCTCCAAAACCCACAATTTACACTTTTCCAACATGATGACCACGGAAAACCCAATGAAACCCAACGGAGACCCCAAAACACGTCAAAAACTTGCCAAAAAACAACTGGATCACTAGAAAAAAACAGAAGAAAACCCTAAAAACCATGAATCTGCCCCAAAAGTCCTCATAAACCTACCTGATGTTCTCCAAAACCCACAATTTACACTTTTCCACCATGATGACCACGGAAAACCCAACGAAACCCAACGGAGAACCCAAAACACGTCCAAAACACCCCAAACAAGAACAGGATCACCCCCAAAAACGAAAGAAAACCCCAAAAAGCACGGATCCAATCCCAAAACCACTCTAAACGTACCTGATGTTCTCCAAATCCAAATGTCCACTCCCAACCACCGTAAAACCCATTAGGAACTCAACGAAACCCAACGGAAACCCCAAAAACACCTCAAAAACACCCCAAAAAAGAACTGGATCAGAAGAAAAAACACCAAACACTATGAATTTCCCCGCAAAACCACCCTAAACTCACCTGATCTTCTTCAAAACCCACAATCCACTCCCATTTCCCTTAACGACCAACGAGAATCCAAATAAACCCAACAGAGACCACAAAAAGGGTCAAAAACACCCCAAACAAGAACGGAATCACCCCCAAAACTGGAAGAAAATCCCCCCAAAAACATAGATCCACCCCAAAACGACACTAAACCTACCTGATGTTCTCCAAAACCCACAATTTACACTTTTCCAACATGATGACCAACAAGAACCCAGCAAAACACAACGGAGACCCCAAAACACGTCAAAAACACCCCAAACAAGAACGGAATCACCCCCAAAACTGGAAGAAAATCCCCCAAAAACATAGATCCACCCCAAAAACACACTAAACCTACCTGATGTTCTCCAAAACCCGCAATTTACACTTTTCCAACATGATGACCAACAAGAACCCAGCAAAACCCAACGGAGACCCCAAAACACGTCAAAAACACCCCAAAAATGAATTCGATCACCCCCCCAAAAAAAACAGAAGAAAACCCCAAATACCAGGAATCCACCCCAAAAGTCCCCCTAAACCTACCTGATGTTCTCCAAAACCCACAATTTACACTTTTCCACCATGATGACCACGGAAAACCCAACGAAACCCAACGGAGAACCCAAAACACATCAAAAACACCACAAACAAGAACGGAATCACCCCCAAAACTGGAACAAAATCCCCAAAAAGCACGGATCAAATCCCAAAACCACCCTAAACCTACTTGATGTTCTCTAAAACCGACTATTCAGCCTTTTCCACCAAAATGAACAAGGAAAACACAACGAAACAAAACAGAGACCACAAAACACGTCAAAAACACCCCAAACAAGAACGGAATCACCCCCAAAACTGGAAGAAAATCCCCCAAAAACATAGATCCACCCAAAAAACACCCTAAATCTACCTGATGTTCTCCAAAACCGACAATATACACTTTTCCACCATGATGACCACGAGAAACCCAATGAAACCCAACGGAGACCCCAAAACACGTCAAAAACACGCCAAAAAACAACTGGATCAGTAGAAAAAAACAGAAGAAAACCCTAAAAACCATGAATCTGCCCCACAAGTCCTCATAAACCTACCTGATGTTCTCCAAAACCCACAATTTACACTTTTCCAACATGATGACCAACAAGAAACCAGCAAAACCCAACGGAGACCCCAAAACACGTCAAAAACACCCCAAAAATGAATTCGATTACCCCCCCAAAAAAAACAGAAGAAAACCCCAAATACCATGAATCCACCCCAAAAGTCCCCCTAAACCTATCTGATGTTCTCCAAAACCCACAATTTACACTTTTCCACCATGATGACCACGGAAAACCCAACGAAACCCAACGGAGAACCCAAAACACGTCCAAAACACCCCAAAAAAAGAATTGGATCACCCCAAAACTGGAACAAAATCCCCCAAAACCATAGATCCACCCAAAAAACACCCTAAATCTACCTGATGTTCTTCAAAAACCACAATTTACACTTTTCCAACATGATGACCACGAAAAACCCAATGAAACCCAACGGAGACCCCAAAACACGTCAAAAACATGCCAAAAAACAACTGGATCACTAGAAAAAACAGAAGAAAACCCTAAAAACCATGAATCTGCCCCAAAAGTCCTCATAAACCTACCTGATGTTCTCCAAAACCCACAATTTACACTTTTCCACCATGATGACCACGGAAAACCCAACGAAACCCAACGGAGAACCCAAAACACGTCCAAAACACCCCAAACAAGAACAGGATCACCCCCAAAAACGAAAGAAAACCCCAAAAAGCACGGATCCAATCCCAAAACCACTCTAAACGTACCTGATGTTCTCCAAATCCAAATGTCCACTCCCAACCACCATAAAACCCATTAGGAACTCAACGAAACCCAACGGAAACCCCAAAAACACCTCAAAAACACCCCAAAAAAGAACTGGATCAGAAGAAAAAACACCAAACACTATGAATTTCCCCGCAAAACCACCCTAAACTCACCTGATCTTCTTCAAAACCCACAATCCACTCCCATTTACCTTAAGGACCAACGAGAATCCAACTAAAACCCAACGGAGACCACAAAAAGGGTCAAAAACACCCCAAACAAGAACGGAATCACCCCCAAAACTGGAAGAAAATCCCCCCAAAAACATAGATCCACCCCAAAACGACACTAAACCTACTTGATGTTCTCCAAAACCCACAATTTACACTTTTCCAACATGATGACCAACAAGAACCCAACAAAACCCAACGGAGACCCCAAAACACATCAAAAACACACCAAAAAAGAACGGGATCACCCCAGAAAAACAGAAAAAAAAAAAAACCAAATACCATGAATCCGCCCGAAAAGTCCCCCTAAACCTACCTGATGTTCTCCAAAACCCACAATTTACCATTTTCCACCATGATGCCAACGGAAAACCCAACGAAACCCAACGGAGAACCCAAAACACATCAAAAACACCACAAACAAGAACGGAATCACCCCCAAAACTGGAACAAAATCCCCAAAAAGCACGGATCAAATCCCAAAACCACCCTAAACCTACCTGATGTTCTCCAAAACCCACTATTCAGCATTTTCCACCAAAATGAACAAGGAAAACACAACGAAACAAAACAGAGACCACAAAACACGTCAAAAACACCCCAAACAAGAACGGAATCAACCCCAAAACTGGAAGAAAATCCCCCAAAAACATAGATCCACCCAAAAAACACCCTAAATCTACCTGATGTTCTCCAAAACCCACAATTTACACTTTTCCACCATGATGACCACGAGAAACCCAATGAAACCCAACGGAGACCCCAAAACACGTCAAAAACACGCCAAAAAACAACTGGATCAGTAGAAAAAAACAGAAGAAAACCCTAAAAACCATGAATATGCCCCACAAGTCCTCATAAACCTACCTGATGTTCTCCAAAACCCACAATTTACACTTTTCCAACATGATGACCAACAAGAACCCAACAAAACCCAACGGAGACCCCAAAACACATCAAAAACACACAAAAAAAGAACGGGATCACCCCAGAAAAACAGAAAAAAAAACAAATACCATGAATCCACCCCAAAAGTCCCCCTAAACCTACCTGATGTTCTCCAAAACCCACAATTTACACTTTTCCACCATGATGACCACGGAAAACCCAACGAAACCCAACGGAGAACCCAAAACACGTCCAAAACACCCCAAAAAAAGAATTGGATCACCCCAAAACTGGAACAAAATCCCCCAAAACCATAGATCCACCCAAAAAACACCCTAAATCTACCTGATGTTCTTCAAAAACCACAATTTACACTTTTCCAACATGATGACCACGAAAAACCCAATGAAACCCAACGGAGACCCCAAAACACGTCAAAAACATGCCAAAAAACAACTGGATCACTAGAAAAAACAGAAGAAAACCCTAAAAACCATGAATCTGCCCCAAAAGTCCTCATAAACCTACCTGATGTTCTCCAAAACCCACAATTTACACTTTTCCACCATGATGACCACGGAAAACCCAACGAAACCCAACGGAGAACCCAAAACACGTCCAAAACACCCCAAACAAGAACAGGATCACCCCCAAAAACGAAAGAAAACCCCAAAAAGCACGGATCCAATCCCAAAACCACTCTAAACGTACCTGATGTTCTCCAAATCCAAATGTCCACTCCCAACCACCATAAAACCCATTAGGAACTCAACGAAACCCAACGGAAACCCCAAAAACACCTCAAAAACACCCCAAAAAAGAACTGGATCAGAAGAAAAAACACCAAACACTATGAATTTCCCCGCAAAACCACCCTAAACTCACCTGATCTTCTTCAAAACCCACAATCCACTCCCATTTACCTTAAGGACCAACGAGAATCCAACTAAAACCCAAAGGAGACCACAAAACAAGTCAAAAACACCCCAAACAAGAACGAAATCACACCCAAAACTGGAAGAAAATCCCCCCAAAAACATAGATCCACCCCAAAACGACACTAAACCTACTTGATGTTCTCCAAAACCCACAATTTACACTTTTCCAACATGATGACCAACAAGAACCCAGCAAAACCCAACGGAGACCCCAAAACACATCAAAAACACACCAAAAAAGAACGGGATCACCCCAGAAAAACAGAAAAAAAAAAAACAAATACCATGAATCCACCCCAAAAGTCCCCCTAAACCTACCTGATGTTCTCCGAAACCCACAATTTACCCTTTTCCACCATGATGCCAACGGAAAACCCAACGAAACCCAACGGAGAACCCAAAACACATCAAAAACACCACAAACAAGAACGGAATCACCCCCAAAACTGGAACAAAATCCCCAAAAAGCACGGATCAAATCCCAAAACCACCCTAAACCTACCTGATGTTCTCCAAAACCCACTATTCAGCATTTTCCACCAAAATGAACAAGGAAAACACAACGAAACAAAACAGAGACCACAAAACACGTCAAAAACACCCCAAACAAGAACGGAATCAACCCCAAAACTGGAAGAAAATCCCCCAAAAACATAGATCCACCCAAAAAACACCCTAAATCTACCTGATGTTCTCCAAAACCCACAATATACACTTTTCCACCATGATGACCACGAGAAACCCAATGAAACCCAACGGAGACCCCAAAACACGTCAAAAACACGCCAAAAAACAACTGGATCAGTAGAAAAAAACAGAAGAAAACCCTAAAAACCATGAATCTGCCCCACAAGTCCTCATAAACCTACCTGATGTTCTCCAAAACCCACAATTTACACTTTTCCAACATGATGACCAACAAGAACCCAACAAAACCCAACGGAGACCCCAAAACACATCAAAAACACACAAAAAAAGAACGGGATCACCCCAGAAAAACAGAAAAAAAAAAAACAAATACCATGAATCCACCCCAAAAGTCCCCCTAAACCTACCTGATGTTCTCCAAAACCCACAATTTACCCTTTTCCACCATGATGCCAACGGAAAACCCAACGAAACCCAACGGAGAACCCAAAACACATCAAAAACACCACAAACAAGAACGGAATCACCCCCAAAACTGGAACAAAATCCCCAAAAAGCACGGATCAAATCCCAAAACCACCCTAAACCTACCTGATGTTCTCCAAAACCCACTATTCAGCCTTTTCCACCAAAATGAACAAGGAAAACACAACGAAACAAAACAGAGACCACAAAACACGTCAAAAACACCCCAAACAAGAACGGAATCACCCCCAAAACTGGAAGAAAATCCCCCAAAAACATAGATCCACCCCAAAAAGACACTAAACCTACCTGATGTTCTCCAAAACCCGCAATTTACACTTTTCCAACATGATGACCAACAAGAACCCAGCAAAACCCAACGGAGACCCCAAAACACGTCAAAAACACCCCAAAAATGAATTCGATCACCCCCCCCAAAAAAACAGAAGAAAACCCCAAATACCATGAATCCACCCCAAAAGTCCCCCTAAACCTACCTGATGTTCTCCAAAACCCACAATTTACACTTTTCCACCATGATGACCACGAAAAACCCAATGAAACCCAACGGAGACCCCAAAACACGTCAAAAACATGCCAAAAAACAACTGGATCACTAGAAAAAACAGAAGAAAACCCTAAAAACCATGAATCTGCCCCAAAAGTCCTCATAAACCTACCTGATGTTCTCCAAAACCCGCAATTTACACTTTTCCAACATGATGACCAACAAGAAACCAGCAAAACCCAACGGAGACCCCAAAACACGTCAAAAACACCCCAAAAATGAATTCGATCACCCCCCCAAAAAAAACAGAAGAAAACCCCAAATACCAGGAATCCACCCCAAAAGTCCCCCTAAACCTACCTGATGTTCTCCAAAACCCACAATTTACACTTTTCCACCATGATGACCACGGAAAACCCAACGAAACCCAACGGAGAACCCAAAACACGTCCAAAACACCCCAAAAGAGAATTGGATCACCCCAAAACTGGAACAAAATCCACCAAAAACATAGATCCACCAAAAAACACCCTAAATCTACCTGATGTTCTCCAAAACCCACAATTTACACTTTTCCACCATGATGACCACGAAAAACCCAATGAAACCCAACGGAGACCCCAAAACACGTCAAAAACATGCCAAAAAACAACTGGATCACTAGAAAAAACAGAAGAAAACCCTAAAAACCATGAATCTGCCCCAAAAGTCCTCATAAACCTACCTGATGTTCTCCAAAACCCACAATTTACACTTTTCCACCATGATGACCACGGAAAACCCAACGAAACCCAACGGAGAACCCAAAACACGTCCAAAACACCCCAAACAAGAACAGGATCACCCCCAAAAACGAAAGAAAACCCCAAAAAGCACGGATCCAATCCCAAAACCACTCTAAACGTACCTGATGTTCTCCAAATCCAAATGTCCACTCCCAACCACCATAAAACCCATTAGGAACTCAACGAAACCCAACGGAAACCCCAAAAACACCTCAAAAACACCCCAAAAAAGAACTGGATCAGAAGAAAAAACACCAAACACTATGAATTTCCCCGCAAAACCACCCTAAACTCACCTGATCTTCTTCAAAACCCACAATCCACTCCCATTTACCTTAAGGACCAACGAGAATCCAACTAAAACCCAACGGAGACCCCAAAACAAGTCAAAAACACCCCAAACAAGAACGGAATCACCCCCAAAACTGGAAGAAAATCCCCCAAAAACATAGATCCACCCCAAAAACACACTAAACCTACCTGATGTTCTCCAAAACCCGCAATTTACACTTTTCCAACATGATGACCAACAAGAACCCAGCAAAACCCAACGGAGACCCCAAAACACGTCAAAAACACCCCAAAAATGAATTCGATCACCCCCCCAAAAAAAACAGAAGAAAACCCCAAATACCAGGAATCCACCCCAAAAGTCCCCCTAAACCTACCTGATGTTCTCCAAAACCCACAATTTACACTTTTCCACCATGATGACCACGGAAAACCCAACGAAACCCAACGGAGAACCCAAAACACATCAAAAACACCACAAACAAGAACGGAATCACCCCCAAAACTGGAACAAAATCCCCAAAAAGCACGGATCAAATCCCAAAACCACCCTAAACCTACTTGATGTTCTCTAAAACCGACTATTCAGCCTTTTCCACCAAAATGAACAAGGAAAACACAACGAAACAAAACAGAGACCACAAAACACGTCAAAAACACCCCAAACAAGAACGGAATCACCCCCAAAACTGGAAGAAAATCCCCCAAAAACATAGATCCACCCAAAAAACACCCTAAATCTACCTGATGTTCTCCAAAACCCACAATATACACTTTTCCACCATGATGACCACGAGAAACCCAATGAAACCCAACGGAGACCCCAAAACACGTCAAAAACACGCCAAAAAACAACTGGATCAGTAGAAAAAAACAGAAGAAAACCCTAAAAACCATGAATCTGCCCCACAAGTCCTCATAAACCTACCTGATGTTCTCCAAAACCCACAATTTACACTTTTCCAACATGATGACCAACAAGAAACCAGCAAAACCCAACGGAGACCCCAAAACACGTCAAAAACACCCCAAAAATGAATTCGATCACCCCCCCAAAAAAAACAGAAGAAAACCCCAAATACCAGGAATCCACCCCAAAAGTCCCCCTAAACCTACCTGATGTTCTCCAAAACCCACAATTTACACTTTTCCACCATGATGACCACGGAAAACCCAACGAAACCCAACGGAGAACCCAAAACACGTCCAAAACACCCCAAAAAAAGAATTGGATCACCCCAAAACTGGAACAAAATCCCCCAAAACCATAGATCCACCCAAAAAAACACCCTAAATCTACCTGATGTTCTCCAAAAACCACAATTTACACTTTTCCACCATGATGACCACGAAAAACCCAATGAAACCCAACGGAGACCCCAAAACACGTCAAAAACATGCCAAAAAACAACTGGATCACTAGAAAAAACAGAAGAAAACCCTAAAAACCATGAATCTGCCCCAAAAGTCCTCATAAACCTACCTGATGTTCTCCAAAACCCACAATTTACACTTTTCCACCATGATGACCACGGAAAACCCAACGAAACCCAACGGAGAACCCAAAACACGTCCAAAACACCCCAAACAAGAACAGGATCACCCCCAAAAACGAAAGAAAACCCCAAAAAGCACGGATCCAATCCCAAAACCACTCTAAACGTACCTGATGTTCTCCAAATCCAAATGTCCACTCCCAACCACCATAAAACCCATTAGGAACTCAACGAAACCCAACGGAAACCCCAAAAACACCTCAAAAACACCCCAAAAAAGAACTGGATCAGAAGAAAAAACACCAAACACTATGAATTTCCCCGCAAAACCACCCTAAACTCACCTGATCTTCTTCAAAACCCACAATCCACTCCCATTTACCTTAAGGACCAACGAGAATCCAACTAAAACCCAACGGAGACCCCAAAACAAGTCAAAAACACCCCAAACAAGAACGGAATCACACCCAAAACTGGAAGAAAATCCCCCCAAAAACATAGATCCACCCCAAAACGACACTAAACCTACTTGATGTTCTCCAAAACCCACAATTTACACTTTTCCAACATGATGACCAACAAGAACCCAACAAAACCCAACGGAGACCCCAAAACACATCAAAAACACACCAAAAAAGAACGGGATCACCCCAGAAAAACAGAAAAAAAAAAAAACCAAATACCATGAATCCGCCCCAAAAGTCCCCCTAAACCTACCTGATGTTCTCCAAAACCCACAATTTACCCTTTTCCACCATGATGCCAACGGAAAACCCAACGAAACCCAACGGAGAACCCAAAACACATCAAAAACACCACAAACAAGAACGGAATCACCCCCAAAACTGGAACAAAATCCCCAAAAAGCACGGATCAAATCCCAAAACCACCCTAAACCTACCTGATGTTCTCCAAAACCCACTATTCAGCCTTTTCCACCAAAATGAACAAGGAAAACACAACGAAACAAAACAGAGACCACAAAACACGTCAAAAACACCCCAAACAAGAACGGAATCAACCCCAAAACTGGAAGAAAATCCCCCAAAAACATAGATCCACCCAAAAAACACCCTAAATCTACCTGATGTTCTCCAAAACCCACAATTTACACTTTTCCACCATGATGACCACGAGAAACCCAATGAAACCCAACGGAGACCCCAAAACACGTCAAAAACACGCCAAAAAACAACTGGATCAGTAGAAAAAAACAGAAGAAAACCCTAAAAACCATGAATATGCCCCACAAGTCCTCATAAACCTACCTGATGTTCTCCAAAACCCACAATTTACACTTTTCCAACATGATGACCAACAAGAACCCAACAAAACCCAACGGAGACCCCAAAACACATCAAAAACACACAAAAAAAGAACGGGATCACCCCAGAAAAACAGAAAAAAAAACAAATACCATGAATCCACCCCAAAAGTCCCCCTAAACCTACCTGATGTTCTCCAAAACCCACAATTTACACTTTTCCACCATGATGCCAACGGAAAACCCAACGAAACCCAACGGAGAACCCAAAACACATCAAAAACACCACAAACAAGAACGGAATCACCCCCAAAACTGGAACAAAATCCCCAAAAAGCACGGATCAAATCCCAAAACCACCCTAAACCTACCTGATATCCTCCAAAACCCACTATTCAGACTTTTCCACCAAAATGAACAAGGAAAACACAACGAAACAAAACAGAGACCACAAAACACGTCAAAAACACCCCAAACAAGAACGGAATCACCCCCAAAACTGGAAGAAAATCCCCCAAAAACATAGATCCACCCCAAAAAGACACTAAACCTACCTGATGTTCTCCAAAACCCGCAATTTACACTTTTCCAACATGATGACCAACAAGAACCCAGCAAAACCCAACGGAGACCCCAAAACACGTCAAAAACACCCCAAAAATGAATTCGATCACCCCCCCAAAAAAAACAGAAGAAAACCCCAAATACCAGGAATCCACCCCAAAAGTCCCCCTAAACCTACCTGATGTTCTCCAAAACCCACAATTTACACTTTTCCACCATGATGACCACGAAAAACCCAATGAAACCCAACGGAGACCCCAAAACACGTCAAAAACATGCCAAAAAACAACTGGATCACTAGAAAAAACAGAAGAAAACCCTAAAAACCATGAATCTGCCCCACAAGTCCTCATAAACCTACCTGATGTTCTCCAAAACCCGCAATTTACACTTTTCCAACATGATGACCAACAAGAAACCAGCAAAACCCAACGGAGACCCCAAAACACGTCAAAAACACCCCAAAAATGAATTCGATCACCCCCCCAAAAAAAACAGAAGAAAACCCCAAATACCAGGAATCCACCCCAAAAGTCCCCCTAAACCTACCTGATGTTCTCCAAAACCCACAATTTACACTTTTCCACCATGATGACCACGGAAAACCCAACGAAACCCAACGGAGAACCCAAAACACGTCCAAAACACCCCAAAAGAGAATTGGATCACCCCAAAACTGGAACAAAATCCACCAAAAACATAGATCCACCAAAAAACACCCTAAATCTACCTGATGTTCTCCAAAACCCACAATTTACACTTTTCCACCATGATGACCACGAAAAACCCAATGAAACCCAACGGAGACCCCAAAACACGTCAAAAACATGCCAAAAAACAACTGGATCACTAGAAAAAACAGAAGAAAACCCTAAAAACCATGAATCTGCCCCAAAAGTCCTCATAAACCTACCTGATGTTCTCCAAAACCCACAATTTACACTTTTCCACCATGATGACCACGGAAAACCCAACGAAACCCAACGGAGAACCCAAAACACGTCCAAAACACCCCAAACAAGAACAGGATCACCCCCAAAAACGAAAGAAAACCCCAAAAAGCATGGATCCAATCCCCAAACAACTCTAAACGTACCTGATGTTCTCCAAATCCAAATGTCCACTCCCAACCACCATAAAACCCATTAGGAACTCAACGAAACCCAACGGAAACCCCAAAAACACCTCAAAAACACCCCAAAAAAGAACTGGATCAGAAGAAAAAACACCAAACACTATGAATTTCCCCGCAAAACCACCCTAAACTCACCTGATCTTCTTCAAAACCCACAATCCACTCCCATTTACCTTAAGGACCAACGAGAATCCAACTAAAACCCAACGGAGACCCCAAAACAAGTCAAAAACACCCCAAACAAGAACGGAATCACCCCCAAAACTGGAAGAAAATCCCCCCAAAAACATAGATCCACCCCAAAAGTCCCCCTAAACCTACCTGATGTTCTCCAAAACCCACAATTTACACTTTTCCACCATGATGCCAACGGAAAACCCAACAAAACCCAACGGAGAACCCAAAACACATCAAAAACACCACAAACAAGAACGGAATCACCCCCAAAACTGGAACAAAATCCCCAAAAAGCACGGATCAAATCCCAAAACCACCCTAAACCTACCTGATGTTCTCCAAAACCCACTATTCAGCCTTTTCCACCAAAATGAACAAGGAAAACACAACGAAACAAAACAGAGACCACAAAACACGTCAAAAACACCCCAAACAAGAACGGAATCACCCCCAAAACTGGAAGAAAATCCCCCAAAAGCATAGATCCACCCCAAAAAGACACTAAACCTACCTGATGTTCTCCAAAACCCGCAATTTACACTTTTCCAACATGATGACCAACAAGAACCCAGCAAAACCCAACGGAGACCCCAAAACACGTCAAAAACACCCCAAAAATGAATTCGATCACCCCCCCAAAAAAAACAGAAGAAAACCCCAAATACCAGGAATCCACCCCAAAAGTCCCCCTAAACCTACCTGATGTTCTCCAAAACCCACAATTTACACTTTTCCACCATGATGACCACGGAAAACCCAACGAAACCCAACGGAGAACCCAAAAGACGTCCAAAACACCCCAAACAAGAACAGGATCACCCCCAAAAACGAAAGAAAACCCCAAAAAGCACGGATCCAATCCCAAAACCACTCTAAACGTACCTGATGTTCTCCAAATCCAAATGTCCACTCCCAACCACCATAAAACCCATTAGGAACTCAACGAAACCCAACGGAAACCCCAAAAACACCTCAAAAACACCCCAAAAAAGAACTGGATCAGAAGAAAAAACACCAAACACTATGAATTTCCCCGCAAAACCACCCTAAACTCACCTGATCTTCTTCAAAACCCACAATCCACTCCCATTTACCTTAAGGACCAACGAGAATCCAACTAAAACCCAACGGAGACCACAAAAAGGGTCAAAAACACCCCAAACAAGAACGGAATCACCCCCAAAACTGGAAGAAAATCCCCCCAAAAACATAGATCCACCCCAAAACGACACTAAACCTACCTGATGTTCTCCAAAACCCACAATTTACACTTTTCCAACATGATGACCAACAAGAACCCAACAAAACCCAACGGAGACCCCAAAACACATCAAAAACACACCAAAAAAGAACGGGATCACCCCAGAAAAACAGAAAAAAAAAACAAATACCAGGAATCCACCCCAAAAGTCCCCCTAAACCTACCTGATGTTCTCCGAAACCCACAATTTACCCTTTTCCACCATGATGCCAACGGAAAACCCAACGAAACCCAACGGAGAACCCAAAACACATCAAAAACACCACAAACAAGAACGGAATCACCCCCAAAACTGGAACAAAATCCCCAAAAAGCACGGATCAAATCCCAAAACCACCCTAAACCTACCTGATATCCTCCAAAACCCACTATTCAGCCTTTTCCACCAAAATGAACAAGGAAAACACAACGAAACAAAACAGAGACCACAAAACACGTCAAAAACACCCCAAACAAGAACGGAATCACCCCCAAAACTGGAAGAAAATCCCCCCAAAACATAGATCCACCCCAAAAAGACACTAAACCTACCTGATGTTCTCCAAAACCCGCAATTTACACTTTTCCAACATGATGACCAACAAGAACCCAGCAAAACCCAACGGAGACCCCAAAACACGTCAAAAACACCCCAAAAATGAATTCGATCACCCCCCCAAAAAAAACAGAAGAAAACCCCAAATACCATGAATCCACCCCAAAAGTCCCCCTAAACCTACCTGATGTTCTCCAAAACCCACAATTTACACTTTTCCACCATGATGACCACGAAAAACCCAATGAAACCCAACGGAGACCCCAAAACACGTCAAAAACATGCCAAAAAACAACTGGATCACTAGAAAAAAAAACAGAAGAAAACCCTAAAAACCATGAATCTGCCCCAAAAGTCCTCATAAACCTACCTGATGTTCTCCAAAACCCACAATTTACACTTTTCCACCATGATGACCACGGAAAACCCAACGAAACCCAACGGAGAACCCAAAAGACGTCCAAAACACCCCAAACAAGAACAGGATCACCCCCAAAAACGAAAGAAAACCCCAAAAAGCACGGATCCAATCCCAAAACCACTCTAAACGTACCTGATGTTCTCCAAATCCAAATGTCCACTCCCAACCACCATAAAACCCATTAGGAACTCAACGAAACCCAACGGAAACCCCAAAAACACCTCAAAAACACCCCAAAAAAGAACTGGATCAGAAGAAAAAACACCAAACACTATGAATTTCCCCGCAAAACCACCCTAAACTCACCTGATCTTCTTCAAAACCCACAATCCACTCCCATTTACCTTAAGGACCAACGAGAATCCAACTAAAACCCAACGGAGACCACAAAACAAGTCAAAAACACCCCAAACAAGAACGGAATCACCCCCAAAACTGGAAGAAAATCCCCCCAAAAACATAGATCCACCCCAAAACGACACTAAACCTACCTGATGTTCTCCAAAACCCACAATTTACACTTTTCCAACATGATGACCAACAAGAACCCAACAAAACCCAACGGAGACCCCAAAACACATCAAAAACACACCAAAAAAGAACGGGATCACCCCAGAAAAACAGAAAAAAAAAACAAATACCAGGAATCCACCCCAAAAGTCCCCCTAAACCTACCTGATGTTCTCCGAAACCCACAATTTACCCTTTTCCACCATGATGCCAACGGAAAACCCAACGAAACCCAACGGAGAACCCAAAACACATCAAAAACACCACAAACAAGAACGGAATCACCCCCAAAACTGGAACAAAATCCCCAAAAAGCACGGATCAAATCCCAAAACCACCCTAAACCTACCTGATATCCTCCAAAACCCACTATTCAGCCTTTTCCACCAAAATGAACAAGGAAAACACAACGAAACAAAACAGAGACCACAAAACACGTCAAAAACACCTCAAACAAGAATGGAATCACCCCCAAAACTGGAAGAAAATCCCCCAAAAACATAGATCCACCCCAAAAAGACACTAAACCTACCTGATGTTCTCCAAAACCCGCAATTTACACTTTTCCAACATGATGACCAACAAGAACCCAGCAAAACCCAACGGAGACCCCAAAACACGTCAAAAACACCCCAAAAATGAATTCGATCACCCCCCCCAAAAAAACCGAAGAAAACCCCAAATACCATGACTCCACCCCAAAAGTCCCCCTAAACCTACCTGATGTTCTCCAAAACCCACAATTTACACTTTTCCACCATGATGACCACGAAAAACCCAATGAAACCCAACGGAGACCCCAAAACACGTCAAAAACATGCCAAAAAACAACTGGATCACTAGAAAAAACAGAAGAAAACCCTAAAAACCATGAATCTGCCCCAAAAGTCCTCATAAACCTACCTGATGTTCTCCAAAACCCACAATTTACACTTTTCCACCATGATGACCACGGAAAACCCAACGAAACCCAACGGAGAACCCAAAACACGTCCAAAACACCCCAAACAAGAACAGGATCACCCCCAAAAACGAAAGAAAACCCCAAAAAGCACGGATCCAATCCCAAAACCACTCTAAACGTACCTGATGTTCTCCAAATCCAAATGTCCACTCCCAACCACCATAAAACCCATTAGGAACTCAACGAAACCCAACGGAAACCCCAAAAACACCTCAAAAACACCCCAAAAAAGAACTGGATCAGAAGAAAAAACACCAAACACTATGAATTTCCCCGCAAAACCACCCTAAACTCACCTGATCTTCTTCAAAACCCACAATCCACTCCCATTTACCTTAAGGACCAACGAGAATCCAACTAAAACCCAACGGAGACCCCAAAACAAGTCAAAAACACCCCAAACAAGAACGGAATCACCCCCAAAACTGGAAGAAAATCCCCCCAAAAACATAGATCCACCCCAAAACGACACTAAACCTACCTGATGTTCTCCAAAACCCACAATTTACACTTTTCCAACATGATGACCAACAAGAACCCAACAAAACCCAACGGAGACCCCAAAACACATCAAAAACACACCAAAAAAGAACGGGATCACCCCAGAAAAACAGAAAAAAAAAACAAATACCAGGAATCCACCCCAAAAGTCCCCCTAAACCTACCTGATGTTCTCCGAAACCCACAATTTACCCTTTTCCACCATGATGCCAACGGAAAACCCAACGAAACCCAACGGAGAACCCAAAACACATCAAAAACACCACAAACAAGAACGGAATCACCCCCAAAACTGGAACAAAATCCCCAAAAAGCACGGATCAAATCCCAAAACCACCCTAAACCTACCTGATGTCCTCCAAAACCCACTATTCAGCCTTTTCCACCAAAATGAACAAGGAAAACACAACGAAACAAAACAGAGACCACAAAACACGTCAAAAACACCCCAAACAAGAACGGAATCACCCCCAAAACTGGAAGAAAATCCCCCAAAAACAGAGATCCACCCCAAAAAGACACTAAACCTACCTGATGTTCTCCAAAACCCGCAATTTACACTTTTCCAACATGATGACCAACAAGAACCCAGCAAAACCCAACGGAGACCCCAAAACACGTCAAAAACACCCCAAAAATGAATTCGATCACCCCCCCCAAAAAAACAGAAGAAAACCCCAAATACCATGAATCCACCCCAAAAGTCCCCCTAAACCTACCTGATGTTCTCCAAAACCCACAATTTACACTTTTCCACCATGATGACCACGAAAAACCCAACGAAACCCAACGGAGAACCCAAAACACATCAAAAACACCACAAACAAGAACGGAATCACCCCCAAAACTGGAACAAAATCCCCAAAAAGCACGGATCAAATCCCAAAACCACCCTAAACCTACCTGATATCCTCCAAAACCCACTATTCAGCCTTTTCCACCAAAATGAACAAGGAAAACACAACGAAACAAAACAGAGACCACAAAACACGTCAAAAACACCCCAAACAAGAACGGAATCACCCCCAAAACTGGAAGAAAATCCCCCCAAAACATAGATCCACCCCAAAAAGACACTAAACCTACCTGATGTTCTCCAAAACCCGCAATTTACACTTTTCCAACATGATGACCAACAAGAACCCAGCAAAACCCAACGGAGACCCCAAAACACGTCAAAAACACCCCAAAAATGAATTCGATCACCCCCCCAAAAAAAACAGAAGAAAACCCCAAATACCATGAATCCACCCCAAAAGTCCCCCTAAACCTACCTGATGTTCTCCAAAACCCACAATTTACACTTTTCCACCATGATGACCACGAAAAACCCAATGAAACCCAACGGAGACCCCAAAACACGTCAAAAACATGCCAAAAAACAACTGGATCACTAGAAAAAACAGAAGAAAACCCTAAAAACCATGAATCTGCCCCAAAAGTCCTCATAAACCTACCTGATGTTCTCCAAAACCCACAATTTACACTTTTCCACCATGATGACCACGGAAAACCCAACGAAACCCAACGGAGAACCCAAAAGACGTCTAAAACACCCCAAACAAGAACAGGATCACCCCCAAAAACGAAAGAAAACCCCAAAAAGCACGGATCCAATCCCAAAACCACTCTAAACGTACCTGATGTTCTCCAAATCCAAATGTCCACTCCCAACCACCATAAAACCCATTAGGAACTCAACGAAACCCAACGGAAACCCCAAAAACACCTCAAAAACACCCCAAAAAAGAACTGGATCAGAAGAAAAAACACCAAACACTATGAATTTCCCCGCAAAACCACCCTAAACTCACCTGATCTTCTTCAAAACCCACAATCCACTCCCATTTACCTTAAGGACCAACGAGAATCCAACTAAAACCCAACGGAGACCCCAAAACAAGTCAAAAACACCCCAAACAAGAACGGAATCACCCCCAAAACTGGAAGAAAATCCCCCCAAAAACATAGATCCACCCCAAAAGTCCCCCTAAACCTACCTGATGTTCTCCAAAACCCACAATTTACACTTTTCCACCATGATGCCAACGGAAAACCCAACGAAACCCAACGGAGAACCCAAAACACATCAAAAACACCACAAACAAGAACGGAATCACCCCCAAAACTGGAACAAAATCCCCAAAAAGCACGGATCAAATCCCAAAACCACCCTAAACCTACCTGATGTCCTCCAAAACCCACTATTCAGCCTTTTCCACCAAAATGAACAAGGAAAACACAACGAAACAAAACAGAGACCACAAAACACGTCAAAAACACCCCAAACAAGAATGGAATCACCCCCAAAACTGGAAGAAAATCCCCCAAAAACATAGATCCACCCCAAAAAGACACTAAACCTACCTGATGTTCTCCAAAACCCGCAATTTACACTTTTCCAACATGATGACCAACAAGAACCCAGCAAAACCCAACGGAGACCCCAAAACACGTCAAAAACACCCCAAAAATGAATTCGATCACCCCCCCAAAAAAAACAGAAGAAAACCCCAAATACCATGAATCCACCCCAAAAGTCCCCCTAAACCTACCTGATGTTCTCCAAAACCCACAATTTACACTTTTCCACCATGATGACCACGAAAAACCCAATGAAACCCAACGGAGACCCCAAAACACGTCAAAAACATGCCAAAAAACAACTGGATCACTAGAAAAAACAGAAGAAAACCCTAAAAACCATGAATCTGCCCCAAAAGTCCTCATAAACCTACCTCATGTTCTCCAAAACCCACAATTTACACTTTTCCACCATGATGACCACGGAAAACCCAACGAAACCCAACGGAGAACCCAAAAGACGTCTAAAACACCCCAAACAAGAACAGGATCACCCCCAAAAACGAAAGAAAACCCCAAAAAGCACGGATCCAATCCCAAAACCACTCTAAACGTACCTGATGTTCTCCAAATCCAAATGTCCACTCCCAACCACCATAAAACCCATTAGGAACTCAACGAAACCCAACGGAAACCCCAAAAACACCTCAAAAACACCCCAAAAAAGAACTGGATCAGAAGAAAAAACACCAAACACTATGAATTTCCCCGCAAAACCACCCTAAACTCACCTGATCTTCTTCAAAACCCACAATCCACTCCCATTTACCTTAAGGACCAACGAGAATCCAACTAAAACCCAACGGAGACCCCAAAACAAGTCAAAAACACCCCAAACAAGAACGGAATCACCCCCAAAACTGGAAGAAAATCCCCCCAAAAACATAGATCCACCCCAAAAGTCCCCCTAAACCTACCTGATGTTCTCCGAAACCCACAATTTACCCTTTTCCACCATGATGCCAACGGAAAACCCAACGAAACCCAACGGAGAACCCAAAACACATCAAAAACACCACAAACAAGAACGGAATCACCCCCAAAACTGGAACAAAATCCCCAAAAAGCACGGATCAAATCCCAAAACCACCCTAAACCTACCTGATGTCCTCCAAAACCCACTATTCAGCCTTTTCCACCAAAATGAACAAGGAAAACACAACGAAACAAAACAGAGACCACAAAACACGTCAAAAACACCCCAAACAAGAACGGAATCACCCCCAAAACTGGAAGAAAATCCCCCAAAAACATAGATCCACCCCAAAAAGACACTAAACCTACCTGATGTTCTCCAAAACCCGCAATTTACACTTTTCCACCATGATGACCAACAAGAACCCAGCAAAACCCAACGGAGACCCCAAAACACGTCAAAAACACCCCAAAAATGAATTCGATCACCCCCCCCAAAAAAACAGAAGAAAACCCCAAATACCATGAATCCACCCCAAAAGTCCCCCTAAACCTACCTGATGTTCTCCAAAACCCACAATTTACACTTTTCCACCATGATGACCACGAAAAACCCAATGAAACCCAACGGAGACCCCAAAACACGTCAAAAACATGCCAAAAAACAACTGGATCACTAGAAAAAACAGAAGAAAACCCTAAAAACCATGAATCTGCCCCAAAAGTCCTCATAAACCTACCTGATGTTCTCCAAAACCCACAATTTACACTTTTCCACCATGATGACCACGGAAAACCCAACGAAACCCAACGGAGAACCCAAAACACGTCAAAAACACCCCAAACAAGAACAGGATCACCCCCAAAACCAAAGAAAACCCCAAAAAGCACGGATCCAATCCCAAAACCACTCTAAACGTACCTGATCTTCTCCAAATCCAAATGTCCACTCCCAACCACCATAAAACCCATTAGGAACTCAACGAAACCCAACGGAAACCCCAAAAACACCTCAAAAACACCCCAAAAAAGAACTGGATCAGAAGAAAAAACACCAAACACTATGAATTTCCCCGCAAAACCACCCTAAACTCACCTGATCTTCTTCAAAACCCACAATCCACTCCCATTTACCTTAAGGACCAACGAGAATCCAACTAAAACCCAACGGAGACCCCAAAACAAGTCAAAAACACCCCAAACAAGAACGGAATCACCCCCAAAACTGGAAGAAAATCCCCCCAAAAACATAGATCCACCCCAAAACGACACTAAACCTACTTGATGTTCTCCAAAACCCACAATTTACACTTTTCCAACATGATGACCAACAAGAACCCAGCAAAACCCAACGGAGACCCCAAAACACATCAAAAACACACCAAAAAAGAACGGGATCACCCCAGAAAAACAGAAAAAAAAAAACCCAAACACCATGAATCCACCCCAAAAGTCCCCCTAAACCTACCTGATGTTCTCCAAAACCCACAATTTACCCTTTTCCACCATGATGCCAACGGAAAACCCAACGAAACCCAACGGAGAACCCAAAACACATCAAAAACACCACAAACAAGAACGGAATCACCCCCAAAACTGGAACAAAATCCCCAAAAAGCACGGATCAAATCCCAAAACCACCCTAAACCTACCTGATGTCCTCCAAAACCCACTATTCAGCCTTTTCCACCAAAATGAACAAGGAAAACACAACGAAACAAAACAGAGACCACAAAACACGTCAAAAACACCCCAAACAAGAACGGAATCACCCCCAAAACTGGAAGAAAATCCCCCAAAAACATAGATCCACCCCAAAAAGACACTAAACCTACCTGATGTTCTCCAAAACCCGCAATTTACACTTTTCCAACATGATGACCAACAAGAACCCAGCAAAACCCAACGGAGACCCCAAAACACGTCAAAAACACCCCAAAAATGAATTCGATCACCCCCCCCAAAAAAACAGAAGAAAACCCCAAATACCATGAATCCACCCCAAAAGTCCCCCTAAACCTACCTGATGTTCTCCAAAACCCACAATTTACACTTTTCCACCATGATGACCACGAAAAACCCAATGAAACCCAACGGAGACCCCAAAACACGTCAAAAACATGCCAAAAAACAACTGGATCACTAGAAAAAACAGAAGAAAACCCTAAAAACCATGAATCTGCCCCAAAAGTCCTCATAAACCTACCTGATGTTCTCCAAAACCCACAATTTACACTTTTCCAACATGATGACCACGGAAAACCCAACGAAACCCAACGGAGAACCCAAAACACGTCAAAAACACCCCAAACAAGAACAGGATCACCCCCAAAAACGAAAGAAAACCCCAAAAAGCACGGATCCAATCCCAAAACCACTCTAAACGTACCTGATGTTCTCCAAATCCAAATGTCCACTCCCAACCACCATAAAACCCATTAGGAACTCAACGAAACCCAACGGAAACCCCAAAAACACCTCAAAAACACCCCAAAAAAGAACTGGATCAGAAGAAAAAACACCAAACACTATGAATTTCCCCGCAAAACCACCCTAAACTCACCTGATCTTCTTCAAAACCCACAATCCACTCCCATTTACCTTAAGGACCAACGAGAATCCAACTAAAACCCAACGGAGACCACAAAACAAGTCAAAAACACCCCAAACAAGAACGGAATCACCCCCAAAACTGGAAGAAAATCCCCCCAAAAACATAGATCCACCCCAAAACGACAATAAACCTACTTGATGTTCTCCAAAACCCACAATTTACACTTTTCCAACATGATGACCAACAAGAACCCAGCAAAACCCAACGGAGACCCCAAAACACATCAAAAACACACCAAAAAAGAACGGGATCACCCCAGAAAAACAGAAAAAAAAAAACCCAAACACCATGAATCCACCCCAAAAGTCCCCCTAAACCTACCTGATGTTCTCCAAAACCCACAATTTACCCTTTTCCACCATGATGCCAACGGAAAACCCAACGAAACCCAACGGAGAACCCAAAACACATCAAAAACACCACAAACAAGAACGGAATCACCCCCAAAACTGGAACAAAATCCCCAAAAAGCACGGATCAAATCCCAAAACCACCCTAAACCTACCTGATGTCCTCCAAAACCCACTATTCAGCCTTTTCCACCAAAATGAACAAGGAAAACACAACGAAACAAAACAGAGACCACAAAACACGTCAAAAACACCCCAAACAAGAACGGAATCACCCCCAAAACTGGAAGAAAATCCCCCAAAAACATAGATCCACCCCAAAAAGACACTAAACCTACCTGATGTTCTCCAAAACCCGCAATTTACACTTTTCCAACATGATGACCAACAAGAACCCAGCAAAACCCAACGGAGACCCCAAAACACGTCAAAAACACCCCAAAAATGAATTCGATCACCCCCCCCAAAAAAACAGAAGAAAACCCCAAATACCATGAATCCACCCCAAAAGTCCCCCTAAACCTACCTGATGTTCTCCAAAACCCACAATTTACACTTTTCCACCATGATGACCACGAAAAACCCAACGAAACCCAACGGAGACCCCAAAACACGTCAAAAACATGCCAAAAAACAACTGGATCACTAGAAAAAACAGAAGAAAACCCTAAAAACCATGAATCTGCCCCAAAAGTCCTCATAAACCTACCTCATGTTCTCCAAAACCCACAATTTACACTTTTCCACCATGATGACCACGGAAAACCCAACGAAACCCAACGGAGAACCCAAAACACGTCCAAAACACCCCAAACAAGAACAGGAGCACCCCCAAAAACGAAAGAAAACCCCAAAAAGCACGGATCCAATCCCAAAACCACTCTAAACGTACCTGATGTTCTCCAAATCCAAATGTCCACTCCCAACCACCATAAAACCCATTAGGAACTCAACGAAACCCAACGGAAACCCCAAAAACACCTCAAAAACACCCCAAAAAAGAACTGGATCAGAAGAAAAAACACCAAACACTATGAATTTCCCCGCAAAACCACCCTAAACTCACCTGATCTTCTTCAAAACCCACAATCCACTCCCATTTACCTTAAGGACCAACGAGAATCCAACTAAAACCCAACGGAGACCACAAAACAAGTCAAAAACACCCCAAACAAGAACGGAATCACCCCCAAAACTGGAAGAAAATCCCCCCAAAAACATAGATCCACCCCAAAAGTCCCCCTAAACCTACCTGATGTTCTCCAAAACCCACAATTTACACTTTTCCAACATGATGCCAACGGAAAAACCAACGAAACCCAACGGAGACCCCAAAACACATCAAAAACACACCAAAAAAGAACGGGATCACCCCAGAAAAACAGAAAAAAAAAAAACAAATACCATGAATCCACCCCAAAAGTCCCCCTAAACCTACCTGATGTTCTCCAAAACCCACAATTTACCCTTTTCCACCATGATGCCAACGGAAAACCCAACGAAACCCAACGGAGAACCCAAAACACATCAAAAACACCACAAACAAGAACGGAATCACCCCCAAAACTGGAACAAAATCCCCAAAAAGCACGGATCAAATCCCAAAACCACCCTAAACCTACCTGATGTCCTCCAAAACCCACTATTCAGCCTTTTCCACCAAAATGAACAAGGAAAACACAACGAAACAAAACAGAGACCACAAAACACGTCAAAAACACCCCAAACAAGAACGGAATCACCCCCAAAACTGGAAGAAAATCCCCCAAAAACATAGATCCACCCCAAAAAGACACTAAACCTACCTGATGTTCTCCAAAACCCGCAATTTACACTTTTCCAACATGATGACCAACAAGAACCCAGCAAAACCCAACGGAGACCCCAAAACACGTCAAAAACACCCCAAAAATGAATTCGATCACCCCCCCCAAAAAAACAGAAGAAAACCCCAAATACCATGAATCCACCCCAAAAGTCCCCCTAAACCTACCTGATGTTCTCCAAAACCCGCAATTTACACTTTTCCACCATGATGACCACGAAAAACCCAACGAAACCCAACGGAGACCCCAAAACACGTCAAAAACATGCCAAAAAACAACTGGATCACTAGAAAAAAACAGAAGAAAACCCTAAAAACCATGAATCTGCCCCAAAAGTCCTCATAAACCTACCTGATGTTCTCCAAAACCCACAATTTACACTTTTCCACCATGATGACCACGGAAAACCCAACGAAACCCAACGGAGAACCCAAAACACGTCCAAAACACCCCAAACAAGAACAGGATCACCCCCAAAAACGAAAGAAAACCCCAAAAAGCACGGATCCAATCCCAAAACCACTCTAAACGTACCTGATGTTCTCCAAATCCAAATGTCCACTCCCAACCACCATAAAACCCATTAGGAACTCAACGAAACCCAACGGAAACCCCAAAAACACCTCAAAAACACCCCAAAAAAGAACTGGATCAGAAGAAAAAACACCAAACACTATGAATTTCCCCGCAAAACCACCCTAAACTCACCTGATCTTCTTCAAAACCCACAATCCACTCCCATTTACCTTAAGGACCAACGAGAATCCAACTAAAACCCAACGGAGACCCCAAAACAAGTCAAAAACACCCCAAACAAGAACGGAATCACCCCCAAAACTGGAAGAAAATCCCCCCAAAAACATAGATCCACCCCAAAACGACACTAAACCTACCTGATGTTCTCCAAAACCCACAATTTACACTTTTCCAACATGATGACCAACAAGAACCCAGCAAAACCCAACGGAGACCCCAAAACACATCAAAAACACACCAAAAAAGAACGGGATCACCCCAGAAAAACAGAAAAAAAAAAAAACAAATACCATGAATCCACCCCAAAAGTCCCCCTAAACCTACCTGATGTTCTCCGAAACCCACAATTTACCCTTTTCCACCATGATGCCAACGGAAAACCCAACGAAACCCAACGGAGAACCCAAAACACATCAAAAACACCACAAACAAGAACGGAATCACCCCCAAAACTGGAACAAAATCCCCAAAAAGCACGGATCAAATCCCAAAACCACCCTAAACCTACCTGATGTCCTCCAAAACCCACTATTCAGCCTTTTCCACCAAAATGAACAAGGAAAACACAACGAAACAAAACAGAGACCACAAAACACGTCAAAAACACCCCAAACAAGAACGGAATCACCCCCAAAACTGGAAGAAAATCCCCCAAAAACATAGATCCACCCCAAAAAGACACTAAACCTACCTGATGTTCTCCAAAACCCGCAATTTACACTTTTCCAACATGATGACCAACAAGAACCCAGCAAAACCCAACGGAGACCCCAAAACACGTCAAAAACACCCCAAAAATGAATTCGATCACCCCCCCCAAAAAAACAGAAGAAAACCCCAAATACCATGAATCCACCCCAAAAGTCCCCCTAAACCTACCTGATGTTCTCCAAAACCCACAATTTACACTTTTCCACCATGATGACCACGAAAAACCCAACGAAACCCAACGGAGACCCCAAAACACGTCAAAAACATGCCAAAAAACAACTGGATCACTAGAAAAAACAGAAGAAAACCCTAAAAACCATGAATCTGCCCCAAAAGTCCTCATAAACCTACCTGATGTTCTCCAAAACCCACAATTTACACTTTTCCACCATGATGACCACGGAAAACCCAACGAAACCCAACGGAGAACCCAAAACACGTCCAAAACACCCCAAACAAGAACAGGATCACCCCCAAAAACGAAAGAAAACCCCAAAAAGCACGGATCCAATCCCAAAACCACTCTAAACGTACCTGATGTTCTCCAAATCCAAATGTCCACTCCCAACCACCATAAAACCCATTAGGAACTCAACGAAACCCAACGGAAACCCCAAAAACACCTCAAAAACACCCCAAAAAAGAACTGGATCAGAAGAAAAAACACCAAACACTATGAATTTCCCCGCAAAACCACCCTAAACTCACCTGATCTTCTTCAAAACCCACAATCCACTCCCATTTACCTTAAGGACCAACGAGAATCCAACTAAAACCCAACGGAGACCACAAAACAAGTCAAAAACACCCCAAACAAGAACGGAATCACCCCCAAAACTGGAAGAAAATCCCCCCAAAAACATAGATCCACCCCAAAAGTCCCCCTAAACCTACCTGATGTTCTCCAAAACCCACAATTTACACTTTTCCAACATGATGACCAACAAGAACCCAACAAAACCCAACGGAGACCCCAAAACACATCAAAAACACACCAAAAAAGAACGGGATCACCCCAGAAAAACAGAAAAAAAAAAACAAATACCAGGAATCCACCCCAAAAGTCCCCCTAAACCTACCTGATGTTCTCCGAAACCCACAATTTACCCTTTTCCACCATGATGCCAACGGAAAACCCAACGAAACCCAACGGAGAACCCAAAACACATCAAAAACACCACAAACAAGAACGGAATCACCCCCAAAACTGGAACAAAATCCCCAAAAAGCACGGATCAAATCCCAAAACCACCCTAAACCTACCTGATGTCCTCCAAAACCCACTATTCAGCCTTTTCCACCAAAATGAACAAGGAAAACACAACGAAACAAAACAGAGACCACAAAACACGTCAAAAACACCCCAAACAAGAACGGAATCACCCCCAAAACTGGAAGAAAATCCCCCAAAAACATAGATCCACCCCAAAAAGACACTAAACCTACCTGATGTTCTCCAAAACCCGCAATTTACACTTTTCCAACATGATGACCAACAAGAACCCAGCAAAACCCAACGGAGACCCCAAAACACGTCAAAAACACCCCAAAAATGAATTCGATCACCCCCCCAAAAAAAACAGAAGAAAACCCCAAATACCATGAATCCACCCCAAAAGTCCCCCTAAACCTACCTGATGTTCTCCAAAACCCACAATTTACACTTTTCCACCATGATGACCACGAAAAACCCAACGAAACCCAACGGAGACCCCAAAACACGTCAAAAACATGCCAAAAAACAACTGGATCACTAGAAAAAAACAGAAGAAAACCCTAAAAACCATGAATCTGCCCCAAAAGTCCTCATAAACCTACCTGATGTTCTCCAAAACCCACAATTTACACTTTTCCAACATGATGACCACGGAAAACCCAACGAAACCCAACGGAGAACCCAAAACACGTCCAAAACACCCCAAACAAGAACAGGATCACCCCCAAAAACGAAAGAAAACCCCAAAAAGCACGGATCCAATCCCAAAACCACTCTAAACGTACCTGATGTTCTCCAAATCCAAATGTCCACTCCCAACCACCATAAAACCCATTAGGAACTCAACGAAACCCAACGGAAACCCCAAAAACACCTCAAAAACACCCCAAAAAAGAACTGGATCAGAAGAAAAAACACCAAACACTATGAATTTCCCCGCAAAACCACCCTAAACTCACCTGATCTTCTTCAAAACCCACAATCCACTCCCATTTACCTTAAGGACCAACGAGAATCCAACTAAAACCCAACGGAGACCCCAAAACAAGTCAAAAACACCCCAAACAAGAACGGAATCACCCCCAAAACTGGAAGAAAATCCCCCCAAAAACATAGATCCACCCCAAAACGACACTAAACCTACCTGATGTTCTCCAAAACCCACAATTTACACTTTTCCAACATGATGACCAACAAGAACCCAACAAAACCCAACGGAGACCCCAAAACACATCAAAAACACCACAAACAAGAACGGAATCACCCCCAAAACTGGAACAAAATCCCCAAAAAGCACGGATCAAATCCCAAAACCACCCTAAACCTACCTGATGTCCTCCAAAACCCACTATTCAGCCTTTTCCACCAAAATGAACAAGGAAAACACAACGAAACAAAACAGAGACCACAAAACACGTCAAAAACACCCCAAACAAGAACGGAATCACCCCCAAAACTGGAAGAAAATCCCCCAAAAACATAGATCCACCCCAAAAAGACACTAAACCTACCTGATGTTCTCCAAAACCCGCAATTTACACTTTTCCAACATGATGACCAACAAGAACCCAGCAAAACCCAACGGAGACCCCAAAACACGTCAAAAACACCCCAAAAATGAATTAGATCACCCCCCCCAAAAAAACAGAAGAAAACCCCAAATACCATGAATCCACCCCAAAAGTCCCCCTAAACCTACCTGATGTTCTCCAAAACCCACAATTTACACTTTTCCACCATGATGACCACGGAAAACCCAACGAAACCCAACGGAGAACCCAAAACACGTCCAAAACACCCCAAACAAGAACAGGATCACCCCCCAAAACGAAAGAAAACCCCAAAAAGCACGGATCCAATCCCAAAACCACTCTAAACGTACCTGATGTTCTCCAAATCCAAATGTCCACTCCCAACCACCATAAAACCCATTAGGAACTCAACGAAACCCAACGGAAACCCCAAAACACGTCAAAAACACGCCGAAAAACAACTGGATCACTAGAAAAAATAGAAGAAAACCCTAAAAACCATGAATCTGCCCCAAAAGTCCTCATAAACCTACCCGATGTTCTCCAAAACCCACAATTTACACTTTTCCACCATGATGACCACGGAAAACCCAACGAAACCCAACGGAGAACCCAAAACACGTCCAAAACACCCCAAACAAGAACAGGATCACCCCCAAAAACGAAAGAAAACCCCAAAAAGCACGGATCCAATCCCAAAACCACTCTAAACGTACCTGATGTTCTCCAAATCCAAATGTCCACTCCCAACCACCATAAAACCCATTAGGAACTCAACGAAACCCAACGGAAACCCCAAAAACACCTCAAAAACACCCCAAAAAAGAACTGGATCAGAAGAAAAAACACCAAACACTATGAATTTCCCCGCAAAACCACCCTAAACTCACCTGATCTTCTTCAAAACCCACAATCCACTCCCATTTACCTTAAGGACCAACGAGAATCCAACTAAAACCCAACGGAGACCCCAAAACAAGTCAAAAACACCCCAAACAAGAACGGAATCACCCCCAAAACTGGAAGAAAATCCCCCCAAAAACATAGATCCACCCCAAAAGTCCCCCTAAACCTACCTGATGTTCTCCAAAACCCACAATTTACACTTTTCCAACATGATGACCAACAAGAACCCAACAAAACCCAACGGAGACCCCAAAACACATCAAAAACACACCAAAAAAGAACGGGATCACCCCAGAAAAACAGAAAAAAAAAACAAATACCATGAATCCACCCCAAAAGTCCCCCTAAACCTACCTGATGTTCTCCGAAACCCACAATTTACCCTTTTCCACCATGATGCCAACGGAAAACCCAACGAAACCCAACGGAGAACCCAAAACACATCAAAAACACCACAAACAAGAACGGAATCACCCCCAAAACTGGAACAAAATCCCCAAAAAGCACGGATCAAATCCCAAAACCACCCTAAACCTACCTGATGTTCTCCAAAACCCAATATTCAGCCTTTTCCACCAAAATGAACAAGGAAAACACAACGAAACAAAACAGAGACCACAAAACACGTCAAAAACACCCCAAACAAGAACGGAATCACCCCCAAAACTGGAAGAAAATCCCCCAAAAACATAGATCCACCCCAAAAAGACACTAAACCTACCTGATGTTCTCCAAAACCCGCAATTTACACTTTTCCAACATGATGACCAACAAGAACCCAGCAAAACCCAACGGAGACCCCAAAACACGTCAAAAACACCCCAAAAATGAATTCGATCACCCCCCCCAAAAAAAACAGAAGAAAACCCCAAATACCATGAATCCACCCCAAAAGTCCCCCTAAACCTACCTGATGTTCTCCAAAACCCACAATTTACACTTTTCCACCATGATGACCACGAAAAACCCAATGAAACCCAACGGAGACCCCAAAACACGTCAAAAACATGCCAAAAAACAACTGGATCACTAGAAAAAACAGAAGAAAACCCCAAATACCAGGAATCCACCCCAAAAGTCCCCCTAAACCTACCTGATGTTCTCCAAAACCCACAATTTACACTTTTCCAACATGATGACCACGAAAAACCCAACGAAACCCAACGGAGACCCCAAAACACGTCAAAAACATGCCAAAAAACAACTGGATCACTAGAAAAAAACAGAAGAAAACCCTAAAAACCATGAATCTGCCCCAAAAGTCCTCATAAACCTACCTGATGTTCTCCAAAACCCACAATTTACACTTTTCCACCATGATGACCACGGAAAACCCAACGAAACCCAACGGAGAACCCAAAACACGTCCAAAACACCCCAAACAAGAACAGGATCACCCCCAAAAACGAAAGAAAACCCCAAAAAGCACGGATCCAATCCCAAAACCACTCTAAACGTACCTGATGTTCTCCAAATCCAAATGTCCACTCCCAACCACCATAAAACCCATTAGGAACTCAACGAAACCCAACGGAAACCCCAAAAACACCTCAAAAACACCCCAAAAAAGAACTGGATCAGAAGAAAAAACACCAAACACTATGAATTTCCCCGCAAAACCACCCTAAACTCACCTGATCTTCTTCAAAACCCACAATCCACTCCCATTTACCTTAAGGACCAACGAGAATCCAACTAAAACCCAACGGAGACCCCAAAACAAGTCAAAAACACCCCAAACAAGAACGGAATCACCCCCAAAACTGGAAGAAAATCCCCCCAAAAACATAGATCCACCCCAAAAGTCCCCCTAAACCTACCTGATGTTCTCCAAAACCCACAATTTACACTTTTCCACCATGATGCCAACGGAAAACCCAACGAAACCCAACGGAGAACCCAAAACACATCAAAAACACCACAAACAAGAACGGAATCACCCCCCAAACTGGAACAAAGTCCCCAAAAAGCACGGATCAAATCCCAAAACCACCCTAAACCTACCTGATGTTCTCCAAAACCCACTATTCAGCCTTTTCCACCAAAATGAACAAGGAAAACACAACGAAACAAAACAGAGACCACAAAACACGTCAAAAACACCACAAACAAGAACGGAATCACCCCCAAAACTGGAACAAAATCCCCCAAAAACATAGATCCACCCCAAAAAGACACTAAACCTACCTGATGTTCTCCAAAACCCGCAATTTACACTTTTCCAACATGATGACCAACAAGAACCCAGCAAAACCCAACGGAGACCCCAAAACACGTCAAAAACACCCCAAAAATGAATTCGATCACCCCCCCCAAAAAAACAGAAGAAAACCCCAAATACCATGAATCCACCCCAAAAGTCCCCCTAAACCTACCTGATGTTCTCCAAAACCCACAATTTACACTTTTCCACCATGATGACCACGAAAAACCCAATGAAACCCAACGGAGACCCCAAAACACGTCAAAAACATGCCAAAAAACAACTGGATCACTAGAAAAAACAGAAGAAAACCCTAAAAACCATGAATCTGCCCCAAAAGTCCTCATAAACCTACCTGATGTTCTCCAAAAACCACAATTTACACTTTTCCAACATGATGACCACGGAAAACCCAACGAAACCCAACGGAGAACCCAAAACACGTCCAAAACACCCCAAACAAGAACAGGATCACCCCCAAAAACGAAAGAAAACCCCAAAAAGCACGGATCCAATCCCAAAACCACTCTAAACGTACCTGATGTTCTCCAAATCCAAATGTCCACTCCCAACCACCATAAAACCCATTAGGAACTCAACGAAACCCAACGGAAACCCCAAAAACACCTCAAAAACACCCCAAAAAAGAACTGGATCAGAAGAAAAAACACCAAACACTATGAATTTCCCCGCAAAACCACCCTAAACTCACCTGATCTTCTTCAAAACCCACAATCCACTCCCATTTACCTTAAGGACCAACGAGAATCCAACTAAAACCCAACGGAGACCCCAAAACAAGTCAAAAACACCCCAAACAAGAACGGAATCACCCCCAAAACTGGAAGAAAATCCCCCCAAAAACATAGATCCACCCCAAAACGACACTAAACCTACCTGATGTTCTCCAAAACCCACAATTTACACTTTTCCAACATGATGACCAACAAGAACCCAACAAAACCCAACGGAGACCCCAAAACACATCAAAAACACACCAAAAAAGAACGGGATCACCCCAGAAAAACAGAAAAAAAAAAACAAATACCATGAATCCACCCCAAAAGTCCCCCTAAACCTACCTGATGTTCTCCGAAACCCACAATTTACCCTTTTCCACCATGATGCCAACGGAAAACCCAACGAAACCCAACGGAGAACCCAAAACACATCAAAAACACCACAAACAAGAACGGAATCACCCCCAAAACTGGAACAAAATCCCCAAAAAGCACGGATCAAATCCCAAAACCACCCTAAACCTACCTGATGTTCTCCAAAACCCAATATTCAGCCTTTTCCACCAAAATGAACAAGGAAAACACAACGAAACAAAACAGAGACCACAAAACACGTCAAAAACACCCCAAACAAGAACGGAATCACCCCCAAAACTGGAAGAAAATCCCCCAAAAACATAGATCCACCCCAAAAAGACACTAAACCTACCTGATGTTCTCCAAAACCCGCAATTTACACTTTTCCAACATGATGACCAACAAGAACCCAGCAAAACCCAACGGAGACCCCAAAACACGTCAAAAACACCCCAAAAATGAATTCGATCACCCCCCCCAAAAAAAACAGAAGAAAACCCCAAATACCATGAATCCACCCCAAAAGTCCCCCTAAACCTACCTGATGTTCTCCAAAACCCACAATTTACACTTTTCCACCATGATGACCACGAAAAACCCAATGAAACCCAACGGAGACCCCAAAACACGTCAAAAACATGCCAAAAAACAACTGGATCACTAGAAAAAACAGAAGAAAACCCCAAATACCAGGAATCCACCCCAAAAGTCCCCCTAAACCTACCTGATGTTCTCCAAAACCCACAATTTACACTTTTCCACCATGATGACCACGAAAAACCCAATGAAACCCAACGGAAACCCCAAAACACGTCAAAAACATGCCAAAAAACAACTGGATCACTAGAAAAAACAGAAGAAAACCCTAAAAACCATGAATCTGCCCCAAAAGTCCTCATAAACCTACCTGATGTTCTCCAAAACCCACAATTTACACTTTTCCAACATGATGACCACGAAAAACCCAATGAAACCCAACGGAAACCCCAAAACACGTCAAAAACATGCCAAAAAACAACTGGATCACTAGAAAAAACAGAAGAAAACCCTAAAAACCATGAATCTGCCCCAAAAGTCCTCATAAACCTACCTGATGTTCTCCAAAACCCACAATTTACACTTTTCCACCATGATGACCACGGAAAACCCAACGAAACCCAACGGAGAACCCAAAACACGTCCAAAACACCCCAAACAAGAACAGGAGCACCCCCAAAAACGAAAGAAAACCCCAAAAAGCACGGATCCAATCCCAAAACCACTCTAAACGTACCTGATGTTCTCCAAATCCAAATGTCCACTCCCAACCACCATAAAACCCATTAGGAACTCAACGAAACCCAACGGAAACCCCAAAAACACCTCAAAAACACCCCAAAAAAGAACTGGATCAGAAGAAAAAACACCAAACACTATGAATTTCCCCGCAAAACCACCCTAAACTCACCTGATCTTCTTCAAAACCCACAATCCACTCCCATTTACCTTAAGGACCAACGAGAATCCAACTAAAACCCAACGGAGACCCCAAAACAAGTCAAAAACACCCCAAACAAAAACGGAATCACCCCCAAAACTGGAAGAAAATCCCCCCAAAAACATAGATCCACCCCAAAAGTCCCCCTAAACCTACCTGATGTTCTCCAAAACCCACAATTTACCCTTTTCCACCATGATGCCAACGGAAAACCCAACGAAACCCAACGGAGAACCCAAAACACATCAAAAACACCACAAACAAGAACGGAATCACCCCCAAAACTGGAACAAAATCCCCAAAAAGCACGGATCAAATCCCAAAACCACCCTAAACCTACCTGATGTCCTCCAAAACCCACTATTCAGACTTTTCCACCAAAATGAACAAGGAAAACACAACGAAACAAAACAGAGACCACAAAACACGTCAAAAACACCCCAAACAAGAACGGAATCACCCCCAAAACTGGAAGAAAATCCCCCAAAAACATAGATCCACCCCAAAAAGACACTAAACCTACCTGATGTTCTCCAAAACCCGCAATTTACACTTTTCCAACATGATGACCAACAAGAACCCAGCAAAACCCAACGGAGACCCCAAAACACGTCAAAAACACCCCAAAAATGAATTCGATCACCCCCCCCAAAAAAACAGAAGAAAACCCCAAATACCATGAATCCACCCCAAAAGTCCCCCTAAACCTACCTGATGTTCTCCAAAACCCACAATTTACACTTTTCCACCATGATGACCACGAAAAACCCAATGAAACCCAACGGAGACCCCAAAACACGTCAAAAACATGCCAAAAAACAACTGGATCACTAGAAAAAACAGAAGAAAACCCTAAAAACCATGAATCTGCCCCAAAAGTCCTCATAAACCTACCTGATGTTCTCCAAAAACCACAATTTACACTTTTCCACCATGATGACCACGGAAAACCCAACGAAACCCAACGGAGAACCCAAAACACGTCCAAAACACCCCAAACAAGAACAGGATCACCCCCAAAAACGAAAGAAAACCCCAAAAAGCACGGATCCAATCCCAAAACCACTCTAAACGTACCTGATGTTCTCCAAATCCAAATGTCCACTCCCAACCACCATAAAACCCATTAGGAACTCAACGAAACCCAACGGAAACCCCAAAAACACCTCAAAAACACCCCAAAAAAGAACTGGATCAGAAGAAAAAACACCAAACACTATGAATTTCCCCGCAAAACCACCCTAAACTCACCTGATCTTCTTCAAAACCCACAATCCACTCCCATTTACCTTAAGGACCAACGAGAATCCAACTAAAACCCAACGGAGACCCCAAAACAAGTCAAAAACACCCCAAACAAGAACGGAATCACCCCCAAAACTGGAAGAAAATCCCCCCAAAAACATAGATCCACCCCAAAAGTCCCCCTAAACCTACCTGATGTTCTCCAAAACCCACAATTTACACTTTTCCACCATGATGCCAACGGAAAACCCAACGAAACCCAACGGAGAACCCAAAACACATCAAAAACACCACAAACAAGAACGGAATCACCCCCCAAACTGGAACAAAGTCCCCAAAAAGCACGGATCAAATCCCAAAACCACCCTAAACCTACCTGATGTTCTCCAAAACCCACTATTCAGCCTTTTCCACCAAAATGAACAAGGAAAACACAACGAAACAAAACAGAGACCACAAAACACGTCAAAAACACCCCAAACAAGAACGGAATCACCCCCAAAACTGGAAGAAAATCCCCCAAAAACATAGATCCACCCCAAAAAGACACTAAACCTACCTGATGTTCTCCAAAACCCGCAATTTACACTTTTCCAACATGATGACCAACAAGAACCCAGCAAAACCCAACGGAGACCCCAAAACACGTCAAAAACACCCCAAAAATGAATTCGATCACCCCCCCCAAAAAAACAGAAGAAAACCCCAAATACCATGAATCCACCCCAAAAGTCCCCCTAAACCTACCTGATGTTCTCCAAAACCCACAATTTACACTTTTCCACCATGATGACCACGAAAAACCCAATGAAACCCAACGGAGACCCCAAAACACGTCAAAAACATGCCAAAAAACAACTGGATCACTAGAAAAAAGAGAAGAAAACCCTAAAAACCATGAATCTGCCCCAAAAGTCCTCATAAACCTACCTGATGTTCTCCAAAACCCACAATTTACACTTTTCCAACATGATGACCACGGAAAACCCAACGAAACCCAACGGAGAACCCAAAACACGTCCAAAACACCCCAAACAAGAACAGGATCACCCCCAAAAACGAAAGAAAACCCCAAAAAGCACGGATCCAATCCCCAAACCACTCTAAACGTACCTGATGTTCTCCAAATCCAAATGTCCACTCCCAACCACCATAAAACCCATTAGGAACTCAACGAAACCCAACGGAAACCCCAAAAACACCTCAAAAACACCCCAAAAAAGAACTGGATCAGAAGAAAAAACACCAAACACTATGAATTTCCCCGCAAAACCACCCTAAACTCACCTGATCTTCTTCAAAACCCACAATCCACTCCCATTTACCTTAAGGACCAACGAGAATCCAACTAAAACCCAACGGAGACCCCAAAACAAGTCAAAAACACCCCAAACAAGAACGGAATCACCCCCAAAACTGGAAGAAAATCCCCCCAAAAACATAGATCCACCCCAAAACGACAATAAACCTACTTGATGTTCTCCAAAACCCACAATTTACACTTTTCCAACATGATGACCAACAAGAACCCAGCAAAACCCAACGGAGACCCCAAAACACATCAAAAACACACCAAAAAAGAACGGGATCACCCCAGAAAAACAGAAAAAAAAAAAACAAATACCATGAATCCACCCCAAAAGTCCCCCTAAACCTACCTGATGTTCTCCGAAACCCACAATTTACCCTTTTCCACCATGATGCCAACGAAAAACCCAACGAAACCCAACGGAGAACCCAAAACACATCAAAAACACCACAAACAAGAACGGAATCACCCCCAAAACTGGAACAAAATCCCCAAAAAGCACGGATCAAATCCCAAAACCACCCTAAACCTACCTGATGTCCTCCAAAACCCACTATTCAGCCTTTTCCACCAAAATGAACAAGGAAAACACAACGAAACAAAACAGAGACCACAAAACACGTCAAAAACACCCCAAACAAGAACGGAATCACCCCCAAAACTGGAAGAAAATCCCCCAAAAACATAGATCCACCCCAAAAAGACACTAAACCTACCTGATGTTCTCCAAAACCCGCAATTTACACTTTTCCAACATGATGACCAACAAGAACCCAGCAAAACCCAACGGAGACCCCAAAACACGTCAAAAACACCCCAAAAATGAATTCGATCACCCCCCCCAAAAAAACAGAAGAAAACCCCAAATACCATGAATCCACCCCAAAAGTCCCCCTAAACCTACCTGATGTTCTCCAAAACCCACAATTTACACTTTTCCACCATGATGACCACGAAAAACCCAATGAAACCCAACGGAGACCCCAAAACACGTCAAAAACATGCCAAAAAACAACTGGATCACTAGAAAAAACAGAAGAAAACCCCAAATACCAGGAATCCACCCCAAAAGTCCCCCTAAACCTACCTGATGTTCTCCAAAACCCACAATTTACACTTTTCCACCATGATGACCACGAAAAACCCAATGAAACCCAACGGAGACCCCAAAACACGTCAAAAACATGCCAAAAAACAACTGGATCACTAGAAAAAACAGAAGAAAACCCTAAAAACCATGAATCTGCCCCAAAAGTCCTCATAAACCTACCTGATGTTCTCCAAAACCCACAATTTACACTTTTCCACCATGATGACCACGGAAAACCCAACGAAACCCAACGGAGAACCCAAAACACGTCCAAAACACCCCAAACAAGAACAGGAGCACCCCCAAAAACGAAAGAAAACCCCAAAAAGCACGGATCCAATCCCAAAACCACTCTAAACGTACCTGATGTTCTCCAAATCCAAATGTCCACTCCCAACCACCATAAAACCCATTAGGAACTCAACGAAACCCAACGGAAACCCCAAAAACACCTCAAAAACACCCCAAAAAAGAACTGGATCAGAAGAAAAAACACCAAACACTATGAATTTCCCCGCAAAACCACCCTAAACTCACCTGATCTTCTTCAAAACCCACAATCCACTCCCATTTACCTTAAGGACCAACGAGAATCCAACTAAAACCCAACGGAGACCACAAAACAAGTCAAAAACACCCCAAACAAGAACGGAATCACCCCCAAAACTGGAAGAAAATCCCCCAAAAAACATAGATCCACCCCAAAACGACACTAAACCTACCTGATGTTCTCCAAAACCCACAATTTACACTTTTCCAACATGATGACCAACAAGAACCCAACAAAACCCAACGGAGACCCCAAAACACATCAAAAACACACCAAAAAAGAACGGGATCACCCCAGAAAAACAGAAAAAAAAAACAAATACCATGAATCCACCCCAAAAGTCCCCCTAAACCTACCTGATGTTCTCCGAAACCCACAATTTACCCTTTTCCACCATGATGCCAACGGAAAACCCAACGAAACCCAACGGAGAACCCAAAACACATCAAAAACACCACAAACAAGAACGGAATCACCCCCAAAACTGGAACAAAATCCCCAAAAAGCACGGATCAAATCCCAAAACCACCCTAAACCTACCTGATATCCTCCAAAACCCACTATTCAGCCTTTTCCACCAAAATGAACAAGGAAAACACAACGAAACAAAACAGAGACCACAAAACACGTCAAAAACACCTCAAACAAGAACGGAATCACCCCCAAAACTGGAAGAAAATCCCCCAAAAACATAGATCCACCCCAAAAAGACACTAAACCTACCTGATGTTCTCCAAAACCCGCAATTTACACTTTTCCAACATGATGACCAACAAGAACCCAGCAAAACCCAACGGAGACCCCAAAACACGTCAAAAACACCCCAAAAATGAATTCGATCACCCCCCCCAAAAAAACAGAAGAAAACCCCAAATACCATGAATCCACCCCAAAAGTCCCCCTAAACCTACCTGATGTTCTCCAAAAACCACAATTTACACTTTTCCACCATGATGACCACGAAAAACCCAACGAAACCCAACGGAGACCCCAAAACACGTCAAAAACATGCCAAAAAACAACTGGATCACTAGAAAAAACAGAAGAAAACCCTAAAAACCATGAATCTGCCCCAAAAGTCCTCATAAACCTACCTCATGTTCTCCAAAACCCACAATTTACACTTTTCCACCATGATGACCACGGAAAACCCAACGAAACCCAACGGAGAACCCAAAACACGTCCAAAACACCCCAAACAAGAACAGGATCACCCCCAAAAACGAAAGAAAACCCCAAAAAGCACGGATCCAATCCCAAAACCACTCTAAACGTACCTGATGTTCTCCAAATCCAAATGTCCACTCCCAACCACCATAAAACCCATTAGGAACTCAACGAAAACCAACGGAAACCCCAAAAACACCTCAAAAACACCCCAAAAAAGAACTGGATCAGAAGAAAAAACACCAAACACTATGAATTTCCCCGCAAAACCACCCTAAACTCACCTGATCTTCTTCAAAACCCACAATCCACTCCCATTTACCTTAAGGACCAACGAGAATCCAACTAAAACCCAACGGAGACCACAAAAAGGGTCAAAAACACCCCAAACAAGAACGGAATCACCCCCAAAACTGGAAGAAAATCCCCCAAAAAACATAGATCCACCCCAAAACGACACTAAACCTACCTGATGTTCTCCAAAACCCACAATTTACACTTTTCCAACATGATGACCAACAAGAACCCAACAAAACCCAACGGAGACCCCAAAACACATCAAAAACACACCAAAAAAGAACGGGATCACCCCAGAAAAACAGAAAAAAAAAACAAATACCATGAATCCACCCCAAAAGTCCCCCTAAACCTACCTGATGTTCTCCGAAACCCACAATTTACCCTTTTCCACCATGATGCCAACGGAAAACCCAACGAAACCCAACGGAGAACCCAAAACACATCAAAAACACCACAAACAAGAACGGAATCACCCCCAAAACTGGAACAAAATCCCCAAAAAGCACGGATCAAATCCCAAAACCACCCTAAACCTACCTGATATCCTCCAAAACCCACTATTCAGCCTTTTCCACCAAAATGAACAAGGAAAACACAACGAAACAAAACAGAGACCACAAAACACGTCAAAAACACCTCAAACAAGAACGGAATCACCCCCAAAACTGGAAGAAAATCCCCCAAAAACATAGATCCACCCCAAAAAGACACTAAACCTACCTGATGTTCTCCAAAACCCGCAATTTACACTTTTCCAACATGATGACCAACAAGAACCCAGCAAAACCCAACGGAGACCCCAAAACACGTCAAAAACACCCCAAAAATGAATTCGATCACCCCCCCCAAAAAAACAGAAGAAAACCCCAAATACCATGAATCCACCCCAAAAGTCCCCCTAAACCTACCTGATGTTCTCCAAAACCCACAATTTACACTTTTCCACCATGATGACCACGAAAAACCCAACGAAACCCAACGGAGACCCCAAAACACGTCAAAAACATGCCAAAAAACAACTGGATCACTAGAAAAAACAGAAGAAAACCCTAAAAACCATGAATCTGCCCCAAAAGTCCTCATAAACCTACCTCATGTTCTCCAAAACCCACAATTTACACTTTTCCACCATGATGACCACGGAAAACACAACGAAACCCAACGGAGAACCCAAAACACGTCCAAAACACCCCAAACAAGAACAGGATCACCCCCAAAAACGAAAGAAAACCCCAAAAAGCACGGATCCAATCCCAAAACCACTCTAAACGTACCTGATGTTCTCCAAATCCAAATGTCCACTCCCAACCACCATAAAACCCATTAGGAACTCAACGAAACCCAACGGAAACCCCAAAAACACCTCAAAAACACCCCAAAAAAGAACTGGATCAGAAGAAAAAACACCAAACACTATGAATTTCCCCGCAAAACCACCCTAAACTCACCTGATCTTCTTCAAAACCCACAATCCACTCCCATTTACCTTAAGGACCAACGAGAATCCAACTAAAACCCAACGGAGACCACAAAAAGGGTCAAAAACACCCCAAACAAGAACGGAATCACCCCCAAAACTGGAAGAAAATCCCCCCAAAAACATAGATCCACCCCAAAACGACACTAAACCTACTTGATGTTCTCCAAAACCCACAATTTACACTTTTCCAACATGATGACCAACAAGAACCCAACAAAACCCAACGGAGACCCCAAAACACATCAAAAACACACCAAAAAAGAACGGGATCACCCCAGAAAAACAGAAAAAAAAAACAAATACCATGAATCCACCCCAAAAGTCCCCCTAAACCTACCTGATGTTCTCCGAAACCCACAATTTACCCTTTTCCACCATGATGCCAACGGAAAACCCAACGAAACCCAACGGAGAACCCAAAACACATCAAAAACACCACAAACAAGAACGGAATCACCCCCAAAACTGGAACAAAATCCCCAAAAAGCACGGATCAATTCCCAAAACCACCCTAAACCTACCTGATATCCTCCAAAACCCACTATTCAGCCTTTTCCACCAAAATGAACAAGGAAAACACAACGAAACAAAACAGAGACCACAAAACACGTCAAAAACACCTCAAACAAGAACGGAATCACCCCCAAAACTGGAAGAAAATCCCCCAAAAACATAGATCCACCCCAAAAAGACACTAAACCTACCTGATGTTCTCCAAAACCCGCAATTTACACTTTTCCAACATGATGACCAACAAGAACCCAGCAAAACCCAACGGAGACCCCAAAACACGTCAAAAACACCCCAAAAATGAATTCGATCACCCCCCCCAAAAAAACAGAAGAAAACCCCAAATACCATGAATCCACCCCAAAAGTCCCCCTAAACCTACCTGATGTTCTCCAAAACCCACAATTTACACTTTTCCAAGATGATGACCACGAAAAACCCAACGAAACCCAACGGAGACCCCAAAACACGTCAAAAACATGCCAAAAAACAACTGGATCACTAGAAAAAACAGAAGAAAACCCTAAAAACCATGAATCTGCCCCAAAAGTCCTCATAAACCTACATGATGTTCTCCAAAACCCACAATTTACACTTTTCCACCATGATGACCACGGAAAACCCAACGAAACCCAACGGAGAACCCAAAACACGTCCAAAACACCCCAAACAAGAACAGGATCACCCCCAAAAACGAAAGAAAACCCCAAAAAGCACGGATCCAATCCCAAAACCACTCTAAACGTACCTGATGTTCTCCAAATCCAAATGTCCACTCCCAACCACCATAAAACCCATTAGGAACTCAACGAAACCCAACGGAAACCCCAAAACACGTCAAAAACACGCCGAAAACAACTGGATCACTAGAAAAAATAGAAGAAAACCCTAAAAACCATGAATCTGCCCCAAAAGTCCTCATAAACCTACCTCATGTTCTCCAAAACCCACAATTTACACTTTTCCACCATGATGACCACGGAAAACCCAACGAAACCCAACGGAGAACCCAAAACACGTCCAAAACACCCCAAACAAGAACAGGATCACCCCCAAAAACGAAAGAAAACCCTCAAAAGCACGGATCCAATCCCAAAACCACTCTAAACGTACCTGATGTTCTCCAAATCCAAATGTCCACTCCCAACCACCATAAAACCCATTAGGAACTCAACGAAACCCAACGGAAACCCCAAAAACACCTCAAAAACACCCCAAAAAAGAACTGGATCAGAAGAAAAAACACCAAACACTATGAATTTCCCCGCAAAACCACCCTAAACTCACCTGATCTTCTTCAAAACCCACAATCCACTCCCATTTACCTTAAGGACCAACGAGAATCCAACTAAAACCCAACGGAGACCCCAAAACAAGTCAAAAACACCCCAAACAAGAACGGAATCACCCCCAAAACTGGAAGAAAATCCCCCCAAAAACATAGATCCACCCCAAAACGACACTAAACCTACCTGATGTTCTCCAAAACCCACAATTTACACTTTTCCAACATGATGACCAACAAGAACCCAACAAAACCCAACGGAGACCCCAAAACACATCAAAAACACACCAAAAAAGAACGGGATCACCCCAGAAAAACAGAAAAAAAAAAAACAAATACCAGGAATCCACCCCAAAAGTCCCCCTAAACCTACCTGATGTTCTCCGAAACCCACAATTTACCCTTTTCCACCATGATGCCAACGGAAAACCCAACGAAACCCAACGGAGAACCCAAAACACATCAAAAACACCACAAACAAAAACGGAATCACCCCCAAAACTGGAACAAAATCCCCAAAAAGCACGGATCAAATCCCAAAACCACCCTAAACCTACCTGATGTCCTCCAAAACCCACTATTCAGCCTTTTCCACCAAAATGAACAAGGAAAACACAACGAAACAAAACAGAGACCACAAAACACGTCAAAAACACCCCAAACAAGAACGGAATCACCCCCAAAACTGGAAGAAAATCCCCCAAAAACATAGATCCACCCCAAAAAGACACTAAACCTACCTGATGTTCTCCAAAACCCGCAATTTACACTTTTCCAACATGATGACCAACAAGAACCCAGCAAAACCCAACGGAGACCCCAAAACACGTCAAAAACACCCCAAAAATGAATTCGATCACCCCCCCCAAAAAAACAGAAGAAAACCCCAAATACCATGAATCCACCCCAAAAGTCCCCCTAAACCTACCTGATGTTCTCCAAAACCCACAATTTACACTTTTCCACCATGATGACCACAAAAAACCCAATGAAACCCAACGGAGACCCCAAAACACGTCAAAAACATGCCAAAAAACAACTGGATCACTAGAAAAAACAGAAGAAAACCCTAAAAACCATGAATCTGCCCCAAAAGTCCTCATAAACCTACCTGATGTTCTCCAAAACCCACAATTTACACTTTTCCACCATGATGACCACGGAAAACCCAACGAAACCCAACGGAGAACCCAAAACACGTCCAAAACACCCCAAACAAGAACAGGATCACCCCCAAAAACGAAAGAAAACCCCAAAAAGCACGGATCCAATCCCAAAACCACTCTAAACGTACCTGATGTTCTCCAAATCCAAATGTCCACTCCCAACCACCATAAAACCCATTAGGAACTCAACGAAACCCAACGGAAACCCCAAAAACACCTCAAAAACACCCCAAAAAAGAACTGGATCAGAAGAAAAAACACCAAACACTATGAATTTCCCCGCAAAACCACCCTAAACTCACCTGATCTTCTTCAAAACCCACAATCCACTCCCATTTACCTTAAGGACCAACGAGAATCCAAATAAAACCCAACGGAGACCACAAAAAGGGTCAAAAACACCCCAAACAAGAACGGAATCACCCCAAAACTGGAAGAAAATCCCCCCAAAAACATAGATCCACCCCAAAACGACAATAAACCTACTTGATGTTCTCCAAAACCCACAATTTACACTTTTCCAACATGATGACCAACAAGAACCCAACAAAACCCAACGGAGACCCCAAAACACATCAAAAACACACCAAAAAAGAACGGGATCACCCCAGAAAAACAGAAAAAAAAAAACAAATACCATGAATCCACCCCAAAAGTCCCCCTAAACCTACCTGATGTTCTCCAAAACCCACAATTTACACTTTTCCACCATGATGCCAACGGAAAACCCAACGAAACCCAACGGAGAACCCAAAACACATCAAAAACACCACAAACAAGAACGGAATCACCCCCAAAACTGGAACAAAATCCCCAAAAAGCACGGATCAAATCCCAAAACCACCCTAAACCTACCTGATGTTCTCCAAAACCCACTATTCAGCCTTTTCCACCAAAATGAACAAGGAAAACACAACGAAACAAAACAGAGACCACAAAACACGTCAAAAACACCCCAAACAAGAACGGAATCACCCCCAAAACTGGAAGAAAATCCCCCAAAAACATAGATCCACCCCAAAAAGACACTAAACCTACCTGATGTTCTCCAAAACCCGCAATTTACACTTTTCCAACATGATGACAAACAAGAAACCAGCAAAACCCAACGGAGACCCCAAAACACATCAAAAACACACCAAAAAAGAACGGGATCACCCCCCCAAAAAAAACAGAAGAAAACCCCAATACCAGGAATCCACCCCAAAAGTCCCCCTAAACCTACCTGATGTTCTCCAAAACCCACAATTTACACTTTTCCACCATGATGACCACGGAAAACCCAACGAAACCCAACGGAGAACCCAAAACACGTCCAAAACACCCCAAAAGAGAATTGGATCACCCCAAAACTGGAACAAAATCCACTAAAAACATAGATCCACCAAAAAACACCCTAAATCTACCTGATGTTCTCCAAAACCCACAATTTACACTTTTCCACCATGATGACCACGAAAAACCCAATGAAACCCAACGGAGACCCCAAAACACGTCAAAAACATGCCAAAAAACAACTGGATCACTAGAAAAAAACAGAAGAAAACCCTAAAAACCATGAATCTGCCCCAAAAGTCCTCATAAACCTACCTCATGTTCTCCAAAAACCACAATTTACACTTTTCCACCATGATGACCACGGAAAAACACAACGAAAACCCAACGGAGAACCCAAAACACGTCCAAAACACCCCCAAACAAGAACAGGATCACCCCCAAAAACGAAAGAAAACCCCAAAAAGCACGGAATCCAATCCCAAAACCACTCTAAACGTACCTGATGTTCTCCAAATCCAAATGTCCACTCCCAACCACCATAAAACCCATTAGGAACTCAACGAAACCCAACGGAAACCCCAAAAACACCTCAAAAACACCCAAAAAAGAACTGGATCAGAAGAAAAAACACCAAACACTATGAATTTCCCCGCAAAACCACCCTAAACTCACCTGATCTTCTTCAAAACCCACAATCCACTCCCATTTACCTTAAGGACCAACGAGAATCCAACTAAAACCCAACGGAGACCACAAAAAGGGTCAAAAACACCCCAAACAAGAACGGAATCACCCCAAAACTGGAAGAAAATCCCCCCAAAAACATAGATCCACCCCAAAACGACAATAAACCTACTTGATGTTCTCCAAAACCCACAATTTACACTTTTCCAACATGATGACCAACAAGAACCCAACAAAACCCAACGGAGACCCCAAAACACATCAAAAACACACCAAAAAAGAACGGGATCACCCCAGAAAAACAGAAAAAAAAAAACAAATACCAGGAATCCACCCCAAAAGTCCCCCTAAACCTACCTGATGTTCTCCGAAACCCACAATTTACCCTTTTCCACCATGATGCCAACGGAAAACCCAACGAAACCCAACGGAGAACCCAAAACACATCAAAAACACCACAAACAAGAACGGAATCACCCCCAAAACTGGAACAAAATCCCCAAAAAGCACGGATCAAATCCCAAAACCACCCTAAACCTACCTGATATCCTCCAAAACCCACTATTCAGCCTTTTCCACCAAAATGAACAAGGAAAACACAACGAAACAAAACAGAGACCACAAAACACGTCAAAAACACCTCAAACAAGAACGGAATCACCCCCAAAACTGGAAGAAAATCCCCCAAAAACATAGATCCACCCCAAAAAGACACTAAACCTACCTGATGTTCTCCAAAACCCGCAATTTACACTTTTCCAACATGATGACCAACAAGAACCCAGCAAAACCCAACGGAGACCCCAAAACACGTCAAAAACACCCCAAAAATGAATTCGATCACCCCCCCCAAAAAAACAGAAGAAAACCCCAAATACCATGAATCCACCCCAAAAGTCCCCCTAAACCTACCTGATGTTCTCCAAAACCCACAATTTACACTTTTCCACCATGATGACCACGAAAAACCCAACGAAACCCAACGGAGACCCCAAAACACGTCAAAAACATGCCAAAAAACAACTGGATCACTAGAAAAAACAGAAGAAAACCCTAAAAACCATGAATCTGCCCCAAAAGTCCTCATAAACCTACCTCATGTTCTCCAAAACCCACAATTTACACTTTTCCACCATGATGACCACGGAAAACCCAACGAAACCCAACGGAGAACCCAAAACACGTCCAAAACACCCCAAACAAGAACAGGATCACCCCCAAAAACGAAAGAAAACCCCAAAAAGCACGGATCCAATCCCAAAACCACTCTAAACGTACCTGATGTTCTCCAAATCCAAATGTCCACTCCCAACCACCATAAAACCCATTAGGAACTCAACGAAACCCAACGGAAACCCCAAAACACGTCAAAAACACGCCGAAAACAACTGGATCACTAGAAAATTAGAAGAAAACCCTAAAAACCATGAATCTGCCCCAGAAGTCGTCATAAACCTACCCGATGTTCTCCAAAACCCACAATTTACACTTTTCCACCATGATGACCACGGAAAACCCAACGAAACCCAACGGAGAACCCAAAACACGTCCAAAACACCCCAAACAAGAACAGGATCACCCCCAAAAACGAAAGAAAACCCTCAAAAGCACGGATCCAATCCCAAAACCACTCTAAACGTACCTGATGTTCTCCAAATCCAAATGTCCACTCCCAACCACCATAAAACCCATTAGGAACTCAACGAAACCCAACGGAAACCCCAAAAACACCTCAAAAACACCCCAAAAAAGAACTGGATCAGAAGAAAAAACACCAAACACTATGAATTTCCCCGCAAAACCACCCTAAACTCACCTGATCTTCTTCAAAACCCACAATCCACTCCCATTTACCTTAAGGACCAACGAGAATCCAACTAAAACCCAACGGAGACCACAAAAAGGGTCAAAAACACCCCAAACAAGAACGGAATCACCCCCAAAACTGGAAGAAAATCCCCCCAAAAACATAGATCCACCCCAAAACGACACTAAACCTACCTGATGTTCTCCAAAACCCACAATTTACACTTTTCCAACATGATGAACAACAAGAACCCAACAAAACCCAACGGAGACCCCAAAACACATCAAAAACACACCAAAAAAGAACGGGATCACCCCAGAAAAACAGAAAAAAAAAAAAACAAATACCAGGAATCCACCCCAAAAGTCCCCCTAAACCTACCTGATGTTCTCCGAAACCCACAATTTACCCTTTTCCACCATGATGCCAACGGAAAACCCAACGAAACCCAACGGAGAACCCAAAACACATCAAAAACACCACAAACAAGAACGGAATCACCCCCAAAACTGGAACAAAATCCCCAAAAAGCACGGATCAAATCCCAAAACCACCCTAAACCTACCTGATGTCCTCCAAAACCCACTATTCAGCCTTTTCCACCAAAATGAACAAGGAAAACACAACGAAACAAAACAGAGACCACAAAACACGTCAAAAACACCCCAAACAAGAACGGAATCACCCCCAAAACTGGAAGAAAATCCCCCAAAAACATAGATCCACCCCAAAAAGACACTAAACCTACCTGATGTTCTCCAAAACCTGCAATTTACACTTTTCCAACATGATGACCAACAAGAACCCAGCAAAACCCAACGGAGACCCCAAAACACGTCAAAAACACCCCAAAAATGAATTCGATCACCCCCCCCAAAAAAACAGAAGAAAACCCCAAATACCATGAATCCACCCCAAAAGTCCCCCTAAACCTACCTGATGTTCTCCAAAACCCACAATTTACACTTTTCCACCATGATGACCACGAAAAACCCAACGAAACCCAACGGAGACCCCAAAACACGTCAAAAACATGCCAAAAAACAACTGGATCACTAGAAAAAACAGAAGAAAACCCTAAAAACCATGAATCTGCCCCAAAAGTCCTCATAAACCTACCTGATGTTCTCCAAAACCCACAATTTACACTTTTCCACCATGATGACCACGGAAAACCCAACGAAACCCAACGGAGAACCCAAAACACGTCCAAAACACCCCAAACAAGAACAGGATCACCCCCAAAAACGAAAGAAAACCCCAAAAAGCACGGATCCAATCCCAAAACCACTCTAAACGTACCTGATGTTCTCCAAATCCAAATGTCCACTCCCAACCACCATAAAACCCATTAGGAACTCAACGAAACCCAACGGAAACCCCAAAAACACCTCAAAAACACCCCAAAAAAGAACTGGATCAGAAGAAAAAACACCAAACACTATGAATTTCCCCGCAAAACCACCCTAAACTCACCTGATCTTCTTCAAAACCCACAATCCACTCCCATTTACCTTAAGGACCAACGAGAATCCAACTAAAACCCAACGGAGACCACAAAAAGGGTCAAAAACACCCCAAACAAGAACGGAATCACCCCAAAACTGGAAGAAAATCCCCCCAAAAACATAGATCCACCCCAAAACGACAATAAACCTACTTGATGTTCTCCAAAACCCACAATTTACACTTTTCCAACATGATGACCAACAAGAACCCAACAAAACCCAACGGAGACCCCAAAACACATCAAAAACACACCAAAAAAGAACGGGATCACCCCAGAAAAACAGAAAAAAAAAAACAAATACCATGAATCCACCCCAAAAGTCCCCCTAAACCTACCTGATGTTCTCCAAAACCCACAATTTACCCTTTTCCACCATGATGCCAACGGAAAACCCAACGAAACCCAACGGAGAACACAAAACACATCAAAAACTCCACAAACAAGAACGGAATCACCCCCAAAACTGGAACAAAATCCCCAAAAAGCACGGATCAAATCCCAAAACCACCCTAAACCTACCTGCTGTTCTCCAAAACCCACTATTCAGCCTTTTCCACCAAAATGAACAAGGAAAACACAACGAAACAAAACAGAGACCACAAAACACGTCAAAAACACCCCAAACAAGAACGGAATCACCCCCAAAACTGGAAGAAAATCCCCCAAAAACATAGATCCACCCCAAAAAGACACTAAACCTACCTGATGTTCTCCAAAACCCGCAATTTACACTTTTCCAACATGATGACCAACAAGAAACCAGCAAAACCCAACGGAGACCCCAAAACACATCAAAAACACACCAAAAAAGAACGGGATCACCCCCCCAAAAAAAACAGAAGAAAACCCCAAATACCAGGAATCCACCCCAAAAGTCCCCCTAAACCTACCTGATGTTCTCCAAAACCCACAATTTACACTTTTCCACCATGATGACCACGGAAAACCCAACGAAACCCAACGGAGAACCCAAAACACGTCCAAAACACCCCAAAAGAGAATTGGATCACTCCAAAACTGGAACAAAATCCACCAAAAACATAGATCCACCAAAAAACACCCTAAATCTACCTGATGTTCTCCAAAAACCACAATTTACACTTTTCCACCATGATGACCACGAAAAACCCAATGAAACCCAACGGAGACCCCAAAACACGTCAAAAACATGCCAAAAAACAACTGGATCACTAGAAAAAACAGAAGAAAACCCTAAAAACCATGAATCTGCCCCAAAAGTCCTCATAAACCTACCTGATGTTCTCCAAAACCCACAATTTACACTTTTCCACCATGATGACCACGGAAAACCCAACGAAACCCAACGGAGAACCCAAAACACGTCCAAAACACCCCAAACAAGAACAGGATTACCCCCAAAAACGAAAGAAAACCCCAAAAAGCACGGATCCAATCCCAAAACCACTCTAAACGTACCTGATGTTCTCCAAAACCCACTATTCAGCCTTTTCCACCAAAATGAACAAGGAAAACACAACGAAACAAAACAGAGACCACAAAACACGTCAAAAACACCCCAAACAAGAACGGAATCACCCCCAAAACTGGAAGAAAATCCCCCAAAAACATAGATCCACCCCAAAAAGACACTAAACCTACCTGATGTTCTCCAAAACCCGCAATTTACACTTTTCCAACATGATGACCAACAAGAACCCAGCAAAAACCAACGGAGACCCCAAAACACGTCAAAAACACCCCAAAAATGAATTCGATCACCCCCCCCAAAAAAACAGAAGAAAACCCCAAATACCATGAATCCACCCCAAAAGTCCCCCTAAACCTACCTGATGTTCTCCAAAACCCACAATTTACACTTTTCCACCATGATGACCACGGAAAACCCAACGAAACCCAACGGAGAACCCAAAACACGTCCAAAACACCCCAAACAAGAACAGGATCACCCCCAAAAACGAAAGAAAACCCCAAAAAGCACGGATCCAATCCCAAAACCACTCTAAACGTACCTGATGTTCTCCAAATCCAAATGTCCACTCCCAACCACCATAAAACCCATTAGGAACTCAACGAAACCCAACGGAAACCCCAAAACACGTCAAAAACACGCCGAAAACAACTGGATCACTAGAAAAAATAGAAGAAAACCCTAAAAACCATGAATCTGCCCCAGAAGTCGTCATAAACCTACCCGATGTTCTCCAAAACCCACAATTTACACTTTTCCACCATGATGACCACGGAAAACCCAACGAAACCCAACGGAGAACCCAAAACACGTCCAAAACACCCCAAACAAGAACAGGATCACCCCCAAAAACGAAAGAAAACCCTCAAAAGCACGGATCCAATCCCAAAACCACTCTAAACGTACCTGATGTTCTCCAAATCCAAATGTCCACTCCCAACCACCATAAAACCCATTAGGAACTCAACGAAACCCAACGGAAACCCCAAAAACACCTCAAAAACACCCCAAAAAAGAACTGGATCAGAAGAAAAAACACCAAACACTATGAATTTCCCCGCAAAACCACCCTAAACTCACCTGATCTTCTTCAAAACCCACAATCCACTCCCATTTACCTTAAGGACCAACGAGAATCCAACTAAAACCCAACGGAGACCACAAAAAGGGTCAAAAACACCCCAAACAAGAACGGAATCACCCCCAAAACTGGAAGAAAATCCCCCCAAAAACATAGATCCACCCCAAAACGACACTAAACCTACCTGATGTTCTCCAAAACCCACAATTTACACTTTTCCAACATGATGAACAACAAGAACCCAACAAAACCCAACGGAGACCCCAAAACACATCAAAAACACACCAAAAAAGAACGGGATCACCCCAGAAAAACAGAAAAAAAAAAAACAAATACCAGGAATCCACCCCAAAAGTCCCCCTAAACCTACCTGATGTTCTCCGAAACCCACAATTTACCCTTTTCCACCATGATGCCAACGGAAAACCCAACGAAACCCAACGGAGAACCCAAAACACATCAAAAACACCACAAACAAAAACGGAATCACCCCCAAAACTGGAACAAAATCCCCAAAAAGCACGGATCAAATCCCAAAACCACCCTAAACCTACCTGATGTCCTCCAAAACCCACTATTCAGCCTTTTCCACCAAAATGAACAAGGAAAACACAACGAAACAAAACAGAGACCACAAAACACGTCAAAAACACCCCAAACAAGAACGGAATCACCCCCAAAACTGGAAGAAAATCCCCCAAAAACATAGATCCACCCCAAAAAGACACTAAACCTACCTGATGTTCTCCAAAACCCGCAATTTACACTTTTCCAACATGATGACCAACAAGAACCCAGCAAAACCCAACGGAGACCCCAAAACACGTCAAAAACACCCCAAAAATGAATTCGATCACCCCCCCCAAAAAAACAGAAGAAAACCCCAAATACCATGAATCCACCCCAAAAGTCCCCCTAAACCTACCTGATGTTCTCCAAAACCCACAATTTACACTTTTCCACCATGATGACCACGAAAAACCCAATGAAACCCAACGGAGACCCCAAAACACGTCAAAAACATGCCAAAAAACAACTGGATCACTAGAAAAAACAGAAGAAAACCCTAAAAACCATGAATCTGCCCCAAAAGTCCTCATAAACCTACCTGATGTTCTCCAAAACCCACAATTTACACTTTTCCACCATGATGACCACGGAAAACCCAACGAAACCCAACGGAGAACCCAAAACACGTCCAAAACACCCCAAACAAGAACAGGATCACCCCCAAAAACGAAAGAAAACCCCAAAAAGCACGGATCCAATCCCAAAACCACTCTAAACGTACCTGATGTTCTCCAAATCCAAATGTCCACTCCCAACCACCATAAAACCCATTAGGAACTCAACGAAACCCAACGGAAACCCCAAAAACACCTCAAAAACACCCCAAAAAAGAACTGGATCAGAAGAAAAAACACCAAACACTATGAATTTCCCCGCAAAACCACCCTAAACTCACCTGATCTTCTTCAAAACCCACAATCCACTCCCATTTACCTTAAGGACCAACGAGAATCCAACTAAAACCCAACGGAGACCACAAAAAGGGTCAAAAACACCCCAAACAAGAACGGAATCACCCCAAAACTGGAAGAAAATCCCCCCAAAAACATAGATCCACCCCAAAACGACAATAAACCTACTTGATGTTCTCCAAAACCCACAATTTACACTTTTCCAACATGATGACCAACAAGAACCCAACAAAACCCAACGGAGAACCCAAAACACATCAAAAACACACCAAAAAAGAACGGGATCACCCCAGAAAAACAGAAAAAAAAAAACAAATACCATGAATCCACCCCAAAAGTCCCCCTAAACCTACCTGATGTTCTCCAAAACCCACAATTTACCCTTTTCCACCATGATGCCAACGGAAAACCCAACGAAACCCAACGGAGAACCCAAAACACATCAAAAACTCCACAAACAAGAACGGAATCACCCCCAAAACTGGAACAAAATCCCCAAAAAGCACGGATCAAATCCCAAAACCACCCTAAACCTACCTGCTGTTCTCCAAAACCCACTATTCAGCCTTTTCCACCAAAATGAACAAGGAAAACACAACGAAACAAAACAGAGACCACAAAACACGTCAAAAACACCCCAAACAAGAACGGAATCACCCCCAAAACTGGAAGAAAATCCCCCAAAAACATAGATCCACCCCAAAAAGACACTAAACCTACCTGATGTTCTCCAAAACCCGCAATTTACACTTTTCCAACATGATGACCAACAAGAACCCAGCAAAACCCAACGGAGACCCCAAAACACATCAAAAACACACCAAAAAAGAACGGGATCACCCCCCCAAAAAAAACAGAAGAAAACCCCAAATACCATGAATCCACCCCAAAAGTCCCCCTAAACCTACCTGATGTTCTCCAAAACCCACAATTTACACTTTTCCACCATGATGACCACGGAAAACCCAACGAAACCCAACGGAGAACCCAAAACACGTCCAAAACACCCCAAAAGAGAATTGGATCACTCCAAAACTGGAACAAAATCCACCAAAAACATAGATCCACCAAAAAACACCCTAAATCTACCTGATGTTCTCCAAAAACCACAATTTACACTTTTCCACCATGATGACCACGAAAAACCCAATGAAACCCAACGGAGACCCCAAAACACGTCAAAAACATGCCAAAAAACAACTGGATCACTAGAAAAAACAGAAGAAAACCCTAAAAACCATGAATCTGCCCCAAAAGTCCTCATAAACCTACCTGATGTTCTCCAAAACCCACAATTTACACTTTTCCACCATGATGACCACGGAAAACCCAACGAAACCCAACGGAGAACCCAAAACACGTCCAAAACACCCCAAACAAGAACAGGATCACCCCCAAAAACGAAAGAAAACCCCAAAAAGCACGGATCCAATCCCAAAACCACTCTAAACGTACCTGATGCTCTCCAAAACCCACTATTCAGCCTTTTCCACCAAAATGAACAAGGAAAACACAACGAAACAAAACAGAGACCACAAAACACGTCAAAAACACCCCAAACAAGAACGGAATCACCCCCAAAACTGGAAGAAAATCCCCCAAAAACATAGATCCACCCCAAAAAGACACTAAACCTACCTGATGTTCTCCAAAACCCGCAATTTACACTTTTCCAACATGATGACCAACAAGAACCCAGCAAAACCCAACGGAGACCCCAAAACACGTCAAAAACACCCCAAAAATGAATTCGATCACCCCCCCCAAAAAAACAGAAGAAAACCCCAAATACCAGGAATCCACCCCAAAAGTCCCCCTAAACCTACCTGATGTTCTCCAAAACCCACAATTTACACTTTTCCACCATGATGACCACGAAAAACCCAATGAAACCCAACGGAGACCCCAAAACACGTCAAAAACATGCCAAAAAACAACTGGATCACTAGAAAAAACAGAAGAAAACCCTAAAAACCATGAATCTGCCCCAAAAGTCCTCATAAACCTACCTGATGTTCTCCAAAACCCACAATTTACACTTTTCCACCATGATGACCACGGAAAACCCAACGAAACCCAACGGAGAACCCAAAACACGTCCAAAACACCCCAAACAAGAACAGGATCACCCCCAAAAACGAAAGAAAACCCCAAAAAGCACGGATCCAATCCCAAAACCACTCTAAACGTACCTGATGTTCTCCAAATCCAAATGTCCACTCCCAACCACCATAAAACCCATTAGGAACTCAACGAAACCCAACGGAAACCCCAAAAACACCTCAAAAACACCCCAAAAAAGAACTGGATCAGAAGAAAAAACACCAAACACTATGAATTTCCCCGCAAAACCACCCTAAACTCACCTGATCTTCTTCAAAACCCACAATCCACTCCCATTTACCTTAAGGACCAACGAGAATCCAACTAAAACCCAACGGAGACCACAAAAAGGGTCAAAAACACCCCAAACAAGAACGGAATCACCCCCAAAACTGGAAGAAAATCCCCCCAAAAACATAGATCCACCCCAAAACGACACTAAACCTACCTGATGTTCTCCAAAACCCACAATTTACACTTTTCCAACATGATGAACAACAAGAACCCAACAAAACCCAACGGAGACCCCAAAACACATCAAAAACACACCAAAAAAGAACGGGATCACCCCAGAAAAACAGAAAAAATAAACAAATACCAGGAATCCACCCCAAAAGTCCCCCTAAACCTACCTGATGTTCTCCGAAACCCACAATTTACCCTTTTCCACCATGATGCCAACGGAAAACCCAACGAAACCCAACGGAGAACCCAAAACACATCAAAAACACCACAAACAAGAACGGAATCACCCCCAAAACTGGAACAAAATCCCCAAAAAGCACGGATCCAATCCCAAAACCACCCTAAACCTACCTGATGTTCTCCAAAACCCACTATTCAGCCTTTTCCACCAAAATGAACAAGGAAAACACAACGAAACAAAACAGAGACCACAAAACACGTCAAAAACACCCCAAACAAGAACGGAATCACACCCAAAACTGGAAGAAAATCCCCCAAAAACATAGATCCACCCCAAAAAGACACTAAACCTACCTGATGTTCTCCAAAACCCGCAATTTACACTTTTCCAACATGATGACCAACAAGAACCCAGCAAAACCCAACGGAGACCCCAAAACACGTCAAAAACACCCCAAAAATGAATTCGATCACCCCCCAAAAAACAACAGAATAAAACCCCAAATACCAGGAATCCACCCCAAAAGTCCCCCTAAACCTACCTGATGTTCTCCAAAACCCACAATTTACACTTTTCCACCATGATGACCACGGAAAACCCAACGAAACCCAACGGAGAACCCAAAACACGTCCAAAACACCCCAAAAGAGAATTGGATCACCCCAAAACTGGAACAAAATCCCCCAAAAACATAGATCCACCAAAAAACACCCTAAATCTACCTGATGTTCTCCAAAAACCACAATTTACACTTTTCCACCATGATGACCACGAAAAACCCAATGAAACCCAACGGAGACCCCAAAACACGTCAAAAACATGCCAAAAAACAACTGGATCACTAGAAAAAACAGAAGAAAACCCTAAAAACCATGAATCTGCCCCAAAAGTCCTCATAAACCTACCTGATGTTCTCCAAAACCCACAATTTACACTTTTCCACCATGATGACAACGGAAAACCCAACGAAACCCAACGGAGAACCCAAAACACGTCCAAAACACCCCAAACAAGAACAGGATCACCCCCAAAAACGAAAGAAAACCCCAAAAAGCACGGATCCAATCCCAAAACCACTCTAAACGTACCTGATGTTCTCCAAATCCAAATGTCCACTCCCAACCACCATAAAACCCATTAGGAACTCAACGAAACCCAACGGAAACCCCAAAAACACCTCAAAAACACCCCAAAAAAGAACTGGATCAGAAGAAAAAACACCAAACACTATGAATTTCCCCGCAAAACCACCCTAAACTCACCTGATCTTCTTCAAAACCCACAATCCACTCCCATTTACCTTAAGGACCAACGAGAATCCAACTAAAACCCAACGGAGACCCCAAAACAAGTCAAAAACACCCCAAACAAGAACGGAATCACCCCCAAAACTGGAAGAAAATCCCCCCAAAAACATAGATCCACCCCAAAACGACACTAAACCTACTTGATGTTCTCCAAAACCCACAATTTACACTTTTCCAACATGATGACCAACAAGAATCCAGCAAAACCCAACGGAGACCCCAAAACACATCAAAAAAACACCAAAAAAGAACGGGATCACCCCAGAAAAACAGAAAAAAAAAAACAAATACCATGAATCCACCCCAAAAGTCCCCCTAAACCTACCTGATGTTCTCCAAAACCCACAATTTACCCTTTTCCACCATGATGCCAACGGAAAACCCAACGAAACCCAACGGAGAACCCAAAACACATCAAAAACACCTCAAACAAGAACGGAATCACCCCCAAAACTGGAACAAAATCCCCAAAAAGCACGGATCAAATCCCAAAACCACCCTAAACCTACCTGATGTCCTCCAAAACCCACTATTCAGCCTTTTCCACCAAAATGAACAAGGAAAACACAACGAAACAAAACAGAGACCACAAAACACGTCAAAAACACCCCAAACAAGAACGGAATCACCCCCAAAACTGGAAGAAAATCCCCCAAAAACATAGATCCACCCCAAAAAGACACTAAACCTACCTGATGTTCTCCAAAACCCGCAATTTACACTTTTCCAACATGATGACCAACAAGAACCCAGCAAAACCCAACGGAGACCCCAAAACACGTCAAAAACACCCCAAAAATGAATTCGATCACCCCCCCCAAAAAAACAGAAGAAAACCCCAAATACCATGAATCCACCCCAAAAGTCCCCCTAAACCTACCTGATGTTCTCCAAAACCCACAATTTACACTTTTCCACCATGATGACCACGAAAAACCCAATGAAACCCAACGGAGACCCCAAAACACGTCAAAAACATGCCAAAAAACAACTGGATCACTAGAAAAAACAGAAGAAAACCCTAAAAACCATGAATCTGCCCCAAAAGTCCTCATAAACCTACCTGATGTTCTCCAAAACCCACAATTTACACTTTTCCAACATGATGACCACGGAAAACCCAACGAAACCCAACGGAGAACCCAAAACACGTCCAAAACACCCCAAACAAGAACAGGATCACCCCCAAAAACGAAAGAAAACCCCAAAAAGCACGGATCCAATCCCAAAACCACTCTAAACGTACCTGATGTTCTCCAAATCCAAATGTCCACTCCCAACCACCATAAAACCCATTAGGAACTCAACGAAACCCAACGGAAACCCCAAAAACACCTCAAAAACACCCCAAAAAAGAACTGGATCAGAAGAAAAAACACCAAACACTATGAATTTCCCCGCAAAACCACCCTAAACTCACCTGATCTTCTTCAAAACCCACAATCCACTCCCATTTACCTTAAGGACCAACGAGAATCCAACTAAAACCCAACGGAGACCACAAAACAAGTCAAAAACACCCCAAACAAGAACGGAATCACCCCCAAAACTGGAAGAAAATCCCCCCAAAAACATAGATCCACCCCAAAACGACACTAAACCTACCTGATGTTCTCCAAAACCCACAATTTACACTTTTCCAACATGATGACCAACAAGAACCCAGCAAAACCCAACGGAGACCCCAAAACACATCAAAAGCACACCAAAAAAGAACGGGATCACCCCAGAAAAACAGAAAAAAAAAACAAATACCATGAATCCACCCCAAAAGTCCCCCTAAACCTACCTGATGTTCTCCAAAACCCACAATTTACCCTTTTCCACCATGATGCCAACGGAAAACCCAACGAAACCCAACGGAGAACCCAAAACACATCAAAAACACCACAAACAAGAACGGAATCACCCCCAAAACTGGAACAAAATCCCCAAAAAGCACGGATCAAATCCCAAAACCACCCTAAACCTACCTGATGTCCTCCAAAACCCACTATTCAGCCTTTTCCACCAAAATGAACAAGGAAAACACAACGAAACAAAACAGAGACCACAAAACACGTCAAAAACACCCCAAACAAGAACGGAATCACCCCCAAAACTGGAAGAAAATCCCCCAAAAACATAGATCCACCCCAAAAAGACACTAAACCTACCTGATGTTCTCCAAAACCCGCAATTTACACTTTTCCAACATGATGACCAACAAGAACCCAGCAAAACCCAACGGAGACCCCAAAACACGTCAAAAACACCCCAAAAATGAATTCGATCACCCCCCCCAAAAAAACAGAAGAAAACCCCAAATACCATGAATCCACCCCAAAAGTCCCCCTAAACCTACCTGATGTTCTCCAAAAACCACAATTTACACTTTTCCACCATGATGACCACGAAAAACCCAATGAAACCCAACGGAGACCCCAAAACACGTCAAAAACATGCCAAAAAACAACTGGATCACTAGAAAAAACAGAAGAAAACCCTAAAAACCATGAATCTGCCCCAAAAGTCCTCATAAACCTACCTGATGTTCTCCAAAACCCACAATTTACACTTTTCCACCATGATGACCACTGAAAACCCAACGAAACCCAACGGAGAACCCAAAACACGTCCAAAACACCCCAAACAAGAACAGGATCACCCCCAAAAACGAAAGAAAACCCCAAAAAGCACGGATCCAATCCCAAAACCACTCTAAACGTACCTGATGTTCTCCAAATCCAAATGTCCACTCCCAACCACCATAAAACCCATTAGGAACTCAACGAAACCCAACGGAAACCCCAAAAACACCTCAAAAACACCCCAAAAAAGAACTGGATCAGAAGAAAAAACACCAAACACTATGAATTTCCCCGCAAAACCACCCTAAACTCACCTGATCTTCTTCAAAACCCACAATCCACTCCCATTTACCTTAAGGACCAACGAGAATCCAACTAAAACCCAACGGAGACCCCAAAACAAGTCAAAAACACCCCAAACAAGAACGGAATCACCCCCAAAACTGGAAGAAAATCCCCCCAAAAACATAGATCCACCCCAAAACGACACTAAACCTACCTGATGTTCTCCAAAACCCACAATTTACACTTTTCCAACATGATGACCAACAAGAACCCAGCAAAACCCAACGGAGACCCCAAAACACATCAAAAGCACACCAAAAAAGAACGGGATCACCCCAGAAAAACAGAAAAAAAAAACAAATACCATGAATCCACCCCAAAAGTCCCCCTAAACCTACCTGATGTTCTCCAAAACCCACAATTTACCCTTTTCCACCATGATGCCAACGGAAAACCCAACGAAACCCAACGGAGAACCCAAAACACATCAAAAACACCACAAACAAGAACGGAATCACCCCCAAAACTGGAACAAAATCCCCAAAAAGCACGGATCAAATCCCAAAACCACCCTAAACCTACCTGATGTCCTCCAAAACCCACTATTCAGCCTTTTCCACCAAAATGAACAAGGAAAACACAACGAAACAAAACAGAGACCACAAAACACGTCAAAAACACCCCAAACAAGAACGGAATCACCCCCAAAACTGGAAGAAAATCCCCCAAAAACATAGATCCACCCCAAAAAGACACTAAACCTACCTGATGTTCTCCAAAACCCGCAATTTACACTTTTCCAACATGATGACCAACAAGAACCCAGCAAAACCCAACGGAGACCCCAAAACACGTCAAAAACACCCCAAAAATGAATTCGATCACCCCCCCCAAAAAAACAGAAGAAAACCCCAAATACCATGAATCCACCCCAAAAGTCCCCCTAAACCTACCTGATGTTCTCCAAAACCCACAATTTACACTTTTCCACCATGATGACCACGAAAAACCCAATGAAACCCAACGGAGACCCCAAAACACGTCAAAAACATGCCAAAAAACAACTGGATCACTAGAAAAAAACAGAAGAAAACCCTAAAAACCATGAATCTGCCCCAAAAGTCCTCATAAACCTACCTCATGTTCTCCAAAACCCACAATTTACACTTTTCCAACATGATGACCACGGAAAACCCAACGAAACCCAACGGAGAACCCAAAACACGTCCAAAACACCCCAAAAGAGAATTGGATCACCCCAAAACTGGAACAAAATCCCCCAAAAACATAGATCCACCAAAAAACACCCTAAATCTACCTGATGTTCTCCAAAAACCACAATTTACACTTTTCCACCATGATGACCACGAAAAACCCAATGAAACCCAACGGAGACCCCAAAACACGTCAAAAACATGCCAAAAAACAACTGGATCACTAGAAAAAACAGAAGAAAACCCTAAAAACCATGAATCTGCCCCAAAAGTCCTCATAAACCTACCTCATGTTCTCCAAAACCCACAATTTACACTTTTCCACCATGATGACCACTGAAAACCCAACGAAACCCAACGGAGAACCCAAAACACGTCCAAAACACCCCAAACAAGAACAGGATCACCCCCAAAAACGAAAGAAAACCCCAAAAAGCACGGATCCAATCCCAAAACCACTCTAAACGTACCTGATGTTCTCCAAATCCAAATGTCCACTCCCAACCACCATAAAACCCATTAGGAACTCAACGAAACCCAACGGAAACCCCAAAAACACCTCAAAAACACCCCAAAAAAGAACTGGATCAGAAGAAAAAACACCAAACACTATGAATTTCCCCGCAAAACCACCCTAAACTCACCTGATCTTCTTCAAAACCCACAATCCACTCCCATTTACCTTAAGGACCAACGAGAATCCAACTAAAACCCAACGGAGACCCCAAAACAAGTCAAAAACACCCCAAACAAGAACGGAATCACCCCCAAAACTGGAAGAAAATCCCCCCAAAAACATAGATCCACCCCAAAACGACACTAAACCTACTTGATGTTCTCCAAAACCCACAATTTACACTTTTCCAACATGATGACCAACAAGAATCCAGCAAAACCCAACGGAGACCCCAAAACACATCAAAAAAACACCAAAAAAGAACGGGATCACCCCAGAAAAACAGAAAAAAAAAAACAAATACCATGAATCCACCCCAAAAGTCCCCCTAAACCTACCTGATGTTCTCCAAAACCCACAATTTACCCTTTTCCACCATGATGCCAACGGAAAACCCAACGAAACCCAACGGAGAACCCAAAACACATCAAAAACACCTCAAACAAGAACGGAATCACCCCCAAAACTGGAACAAAATCCCCAAAAAGCACGGATCAAATCCCAAAACCACCCTAAACCTACCTGATGTCCTCCAAAACCCACTATTCAGCCTTTTCCACCAAAATGAACAAGGAAAACACAACGAAACAAAACAGAGACCACAAAACACGTCAAAAACACCCCAAACAAGAACGGAATCACCCCCAAAACTGGAAGAAAATCCCCCAAAAACATAGATCCACCCCAAAAAGACACTAAACCTACCTGATGTTCTCCAAAACCCGCAATTTACACTTTTCCAACATGATGACCAACAAGAACCCAGCAAAACCCAACGGAGACCCCAAAACACGTCAAAAACACCCCAAAAATGAATTCGATCACCCCCCCCAAAAAAACAGAAGAAAACCCCAAATACCATGAATCCACCCCAAAAGTCCCCCTAAACCTACCTGATGTTCTCCAAAACCCACAATTTACACTTTTCCACCATGATGACCACGAAAAACCCAATGAAACCCAACGGAGACCCCAAAACACGTCAAAAACATGCCAAAAAACAACTGGATCACTAGAAAAAACAGAAGAAAACCCTAAAAACCATGAATCTGCCCCAAAAGTCCTCATAAACCTACCTCATGTTCTCCAAAACCCACAATTTACACTTTTCCAACATGATGACCACGGAAAACCCAACGAAACCCAACGGAGAACCCAAAACACGTCCAAAACACCCCAAACAAGAACAGGATCACCCCCAAAAACGAAAGAAAACCCCAAAAAGCACGGATCCAATCCCAAAACCACTCTAAACGTACCTGATGTTCTCCAAATCCAAATGTCCACTCCCAACCACCAGAAAACCCATTAGGAACTCAACGAAACCCAACGGAAACCCCAAAAACACCTCAAAAACACCCCAAAAAAGAACTGGATCAGAAGAAAAAACACCAAACACTATGAATTTCCCCGCAAAACCACCCTAAACTCACCTGATCTTCTTCAAAACCCACAATCCACTCCCATTTACCTTAAGGACCAACGAGAATCCAACTAAAACCCAACGGAGACCCCAAAACAAGTCAAAAACACCCCAAACAAGAACGGAATCACCCCCAAAACTGGAAGAAAATCCCCCCAAAAACATAGATCCACCCCAAAACGACACTAAACCTACCTGATGTTCTCCAAAACCCACAATTTACACTTTTCCAACATGATGACCAACAAGAACCCAGCAAAACCCAACGGAGACCCCAAAACACATCAAAAGCACACCAAAAAAGAACGGGATCACCCCAGAAAAACAGAAAAAAAAAAACAAATACCATGAATCCACCCCAAAAGTCCCCCTAAACCTACCTGATGTTCTCCAAAACCCACAATTTACCCTTTTCCACCATGATGCCAACGGAAAACCCAACGAAACCCAACGGAGAACCCAAAACACATCAAAAACACCACAAACAAGAACGGAATCACCCCCAAAACTGGAACAAAATCCCCAAAAAGCACGGATCAAATCCCAAAACCACCCTAAACCTACCTGATGTCCTCCAAAACCCACTATTCAGCCTTTTCCACCAAAATGAACAAGGAAAACACAACGAAACAAAACAGAGACCACAAAACACGTCAAAAACACCCCAAACAAGAACGGAATCACCCCCAAAACTGGAAGAAAATCCCCCAAAAACATAGATCCACCCCAAAAAGACACTAAACCTACCTGATGTTCTCCAAAACCCGCAATTTACACTTTTCCAACATGATGACCAACAAGAACCCAGCAAAACCCAACGGAGACCCCAAAACACGTCAAAAACACCCCAAAAATGAATTCGATCACCCCCCCCAAAAAAACAGAAGAAAACCCCAAATACCATGAATCCACCCCAAAAGTCCCCCTAAACCTACCTGATGTTCTCCAAAACCCACAATTTACACTTTTCCACCATGATGACCACGAAAAACCCAATGAAACCCAACGGAGACCCCAAAACACGTCAAAAACATGCCAAAAAACAACTGGATCACTAGAAAAAACAGAAGAAAACCCTAAAAACCATGAATCTGCCCCAAAAGTCCTCATAAACCTACCTCATGTTCTCCAAAACCCACAATTTACACTTTTCCAACATGATGACCACGGAAAACACAACGAAACCCAACGGAGAACCCAAAACACGTCCAAAACACCCCAAACAAGAACAGGATCACCCCCAAAAACGAAAGAAAACCCCAAAAAGCACGGATCCAATCCCAAAACCACTCTAAACGTACCTGATGTTCTCCAAATCCAAATGTCCACTCCCAACCACCATAAAACCCATTAGGAACTCAACGAAACCCAACGGAAACCCCAAAAACACCTCAAAAACACCCCAAAAAAGAACTGGATCAGAAGAAAAAACACCAAACACTATGAATTTCCCCGCAAAACCACCCTAAACTCACCTGATCTTCTTCAAAACCCACAATCCACTCCCATTTACCTTAAGGACCAACGAGAATCCAACTAAAACCCAACGGAGACCACAAAAAGGGTCAAAAACACCCCAAACAAGAACGGAATCACCCCCAAAACTGGAAGAAAATCCCCCCAAAAACATAGATCCACCCCAAAACGACACTAAACCTACCTGATGTTCTCCAAAACCCACAATTTACACTTTTCCAACATGATGACCAACAAGAACCCAACAAAACCCAACGGAGACCCCAAAACACGTCAAAAACACACCAAAAAAGAACGGGATCACCCCAGAAAAACAGAAAAAAAAAAACAAATACCATGAATCCACCCCAAAAGTCCCCCTAAACCTACCTGATGTTCTCCAAAACCCACAATTTACCCTTTTCCACCATGATGCCAACGGAAAACCCAACGAAACCCAACGGAGAACCCAAAACACATCAAAAACACCACAAACAAGAACGGAATCACCCCCAAAACTGGAACAAAATCCCCAAAAAGCACGGATCAAATCCCAAAACCACCCTAAACCTACCTGATGTCCTCCAAAACCCACTATTCAGCCTTTTCCACCAAAATGAACAAGGAAAACACAACGAAACAAAACAGAGACCACAAAACACGTCAAAAACACCCCAAACAAGAACGGAATCACCCCCAAAACTGGAAGAAAATCCCCCAAAAACATAGATCCACCCCAAAAAGACACTAAACCTACCTGATGTTCTCCAAAACCCGCAATTTACACTTTTCCAACATGATGACCAACAAGAACCCAGCAAAACCCAACGGAGACCCCAAAACACGTCAAAAACACCCCAAAAATGAATTCGATCACCCCCCCCAAAAAAACAGAAGAAAACCCCAAATACCAGGAATCCACCCCAAAAGTCCCCCTAAACCTACCTGATGTTCTCCAAAACCCACAATTTACACTTTTCCACCATGATGACCACGGAAAACCCAACGAAACCCAACGGAGACCCCAAAACACGTCCAAAACACCCCAAAAGAGAATTGGATCACCCCAAAACTGGAACAAAATCCCCCAAAAACATAGATCCACCAAAAAACACCCTAAATCTACCTGATGTTCTCCAAAAACCACAATTTACACTTTTCCACCATGATGACCACGAAAAACCCAATGAAACCCAACGGAGACCCCAAAACACGTCAAAAACATGCCAAAAAACAACTGGATCACTAGAAAAAACAGAAGAAAACCCTAAAAACCATGAATCTGCCCCAAAAGTCCTCATAAACCTACCTGATGTTCTCCAAAACCCACAATTTACACTTTTCCAACATGATGACCACGGAAAACCCAACGAAACCCAACGGAGAACCCAAAACACGTCCAAAACACCCCAAACAAGAACAGGATCACCCCCAAAAACGAAAGAAAACCCCAAAAAGCACGGATCCAATCCCAAAACCACTCTAAACGTACCTGATGTTCTCCAAATCCAAATGTCCACTCCCAACCACCATAAAACCCATTAGGAACTCAACGAAACCCAACGGAAACCCCAAAAAACACCTCAAAAACACCCCAAAAAAGAACTGGATCAGAAGAAAAAACACCAAACACTATGAATTTCCCCGCAAAACCACCCTAAACTCACCTGATCTTCTTCAAAACCCACAATCCACTCCCATTTACCTTAAGGACCAACGAGAATCCAACTAAAACCCAACGGAGACCACAAAACAAGTCAAAAACACCCCAAACAAGAACGGAATCACCCCCAAAACTGGAAGAAAATCCCCCCAAAAACATAGATCCACCCCAAAACGACACTAAACCTACCTGATGTTCTCCAAAACCCACAATTTACACTTTTCCAACATGATGACCAACAAGAACCCAGCAAAACCCAACGGAGACCCCAAAACACATCAAAAGCACACCAAAAAAGAACGGGATCACCCCAGAAAAACAGAAAAAAAAAACAAATACCATGAATCCACCCCAAAAGTCCCCCTAAACCTACCTGATGTTCTCCAAAACCCACAATTTACCCTTTTCCACCATGATGCCAACGGAAAACCCAACGAAACCCAACGGAGAACCCAAAACACATCAAAAACACCCCAAACAAGAACGGAATCACCCCCAAAACTGGAACAAAGTCCCCAAAAAGCACGGATCAAATCCCAAAACCACCCTAAACCTACCTGATGTCCTCCAAAACCCACTATTCAGCCTTTTCCACCAAAATGAACAAGGAAAACACAACGAAACAAAACAGAGACCACAAAACACGTCAAAAACACCCCAAACAAGAACGGAATCACCCCCAAAACTGGAAGAAAATCCCCCAAAAACATAGATCCACCCCAAAAAGACACTAAACCTACCTGATGTTCTCCAAAACCCGCAATTTACACTTTTCCAACATGATGACCAACAAGAACCCAGCAAAACCCAACGGAGACCCCAAAACACGTCAAAAACACCCCAAAAATGAATTCGATCACCCCCCCCAAAAAAACAGAAGAAAACCCCAAATACCATGAATCCACCCCAAAAGTCCCCCTAAACCTACCTGATGTTCTCCAAAACCCACAATTTACACTTTTCCACCATGATGACCACGAAAAACCCAATGAAACCCAACGGAGACCCCAAAACACGTCAAAAACATGCCAAAAAACAACTGGATCACTAGAAAAAACAGAAGAAAACCCTAAAAACCATGAATCTGCCCCAAAAGTCCTCATAAACCTACCTCATGTTCTCCAAAACCCACAATTTACACTTTTCCAACATGATGACCACGGAAAACCCAACGAAACCCAACGGAGAACCCAAAACACGTCCAAAAACACCCCAAACAAGAACAGGATCACCCCCAAAAACGAAAGAAAACCCCAAAAAGCACGGATCCAATCCCAAAACCACTCTAAACGTACCTGATGTTCTCCAAATCCAAATGTCCACTCCCAACCACCATAAAACCCATTAGGAACTCAACGAAACCCAACGGAAACCCCAAAAACACCTCAAAAACACCCCAAAAAAGAACTGGATCAGAAGAAAAAACACCAAACACTATGAATTTCCCCGCAAAACCACCCTAAACTCACCTGATCTTCTTCAAAACCCACAATCCACTCCCATTTACCTTAAGGACCAACGAGAATCCAACTAAAACCCAACGGAGACCACAAAAAGGGTCAAAAACACCCCAAACAAGAACGGAATCACCCCCAAAACTGGAAGAAAATCCCCCCAAAAACATAGATCCACCCCAAAACGACACTAAACCTACCTGATGTTCTCCAAAACCCACAATTTACACTTTTCCAACATGATGACCAACAAGAACCCAACAAAACCCAACGGAGACCCCAAAACACGTCAAAAACACACCAAAAAAGAACGGGATCACCCCAGAAAAACAGAAAAAAAAAACAAATACCATGAATCCACCCCAAAAGTCCCCCTAAACCTACCTGATGTTCTCCAAAACCCACAATTTACCCTTTTCCACCATGATGCCAACGGAAAACCCAACGAAACCCAACGGAGAACCCAAAACACATCAAAAACACCACAAACAAGAACGGAATCACCCCCAAAACTGGAACAAAATCCCCAAAAAGCACGGATCAAATCCCAAAACCACCCTAAACCTACCTGATGTCCTCCAAAACCCACTATTCAGCCTTTTCCACCAAAATGAACAAGGAAAACACAACGAAACAAAACAGAGACCACAAAACACGTCAAAAACACCCCAAAAATGAATTCGATCACCTGCCCAAAAAAAACAGAAGAAAACCCCAAATACCATGAATCCACCCCAAAAGTCCCCCTAAACCTACCTGATGTTCTCCAAAACCCACAATTTACACTTTTCCACCATGATGACCACGGAAAACCCAACGAAACCCAACGGAGAACCCAAAACACGTCCAAAACACCCCAAAAAAGAATTGGATCATCCCAAAACTGGAACAAAATCCCCCAAAACCATAGATCCACCAAAAAACACCCTAAATCTACCTGATGTTCTCCAAAAACCACAATTTACACTTTTCCAACATGATGACCACGGAAAACCCAACGAAACCCAACGGAGAACCCAAAACACGTCCAAAACACCCCAAACAAGAACAGGATCACCCCCAAAAACGAAAGAAAACCCCAAAAAGCACGGATCCAATCCCAAAACCACTCTAAACGTACCTGATGTTCTCCAAATCCAAATGTCCACTCCCAACCACCATAAAACCCATTAGGAACTCAACGAAACCCAACGGAAACCCCAAAAACACCTCAAAAACACCCCAAAAAAGAACTGGATCAGAAGAAAAAACACCAAACACTATGAATTTCCCCGCAAAACCACCCTAAACTCACCTGATCTTCTTCAAAACCCACAATCCACTCCCATTTACCTTAAGGACCAACGAGAATCCAACTAAAACCCAACGGAGACCCCAAAACAAGTCAAAAACACCCCAAACAAGAACGGAATCACCCCCAAAACTGGAAGAAAATCCCCCCAAAAACATAGATCCACCCCAAAACGACACTAAACCTACTTGATGTTCTCCAAAACCCACAATTTACACTTTTCCAACATGATGACCAACAAGAATCCAGCAAAACCCAACGGAGACCCCAAAACACATCAAAAAAACACCAAAAAAGAACGGGATCACCCCAGAAAAACAGAAAAAAAAAAACAAATACCATGAATCCACCCCAAAAGTCCCCCTAAACCTACCTGATGTTCTCCAAAACCCACAATTTACCCTTTTCCACCATGATGCCAACGGAAAACCCAACGAAACCCAACGGAGAACCCAAAACACATCAAAAACACCTCAAACAAGAACGGAATCACCCCCAAAACTGGAACAAAATCCCCAAAAAGCACGGATCAAATCCCAAAACCACCCTAAACCTACCTGATGTCCTCCAAAACCCACTATTCAGCCTTTTCCACCAAAATGAACAAGGAAAACACAACGAAACAAAACAGAGACCACAAAACACGTCAAAAACACCCCAAACAAGAACGGAATCACCCCCAAAACTGGAAGAAAATCCCCCAAAAACAGAGATCCACCCCAAAAAGACACTAAACCTACCTGATGTTCTCCAAAACCCGCAATTTACACTTTTCCAACATGATGACCAACAAGAACCCAGCAAAACCCAACGGAGACCCCAAAACACGTCAAAAACACCCCAAAAATGAATTCGATCACCCCCCCCAAAAAAACAGAAGAAAACCCCAAATACCATGAATCCACCCCAAAAGTCCCCCTAAACCTACCTGATGTTCTCCAAAACCCACAATTTACACTTTTCCACCATGATGACCACGAAAAACCCAATGAAACCCAACGGAGACCCCAAAACACGTCAAAAACATGCCAAAAAACAACTGGATCACTAGAAAAAACAGAAGAAAACCCTAAAAACCATGAATCTGCCCCAAAAGTCCTCATAAACCTACCTGATGTTCTCCAAAACCCACAATTTACACTTTTCCACCATGATGACCACGGAAAACCCAACGAAACCCAACGGAGAACCCAAAACACGTCCAAAACACCCCAAACAAGAACAGGATCACCCCCAAAAACGAAAGAAAACCCCAAAAAGCACGGATCCAATCCCAAAACCACTCTAAACGTACCTGATGTTCTCCAAATCCAAATGTCCACTCCCAACCACCATAAAACCCATTAGGAACTCAACGAAACCCAACGGAAACCCCAAAAACACCTCAAAAACACCCCAAAAAAGAACTGGATCAGAAGAAAAAACACCAAACACTATGAATTTCCCCGCAAAACCACCCTAAACTCACCTGATCTTCTTCAAAACCCACAATCCACTCCCATTTACCTTAAGGACCAACGAGAATCCAACTAAAACCCAACGGAGACCCCAAAACAAGTCAAAAACACCCCAAACAAGAACGGAATCACCCCCAAAACTGGAAGAAAATCCCCCCAAAAACATAGATCCACCCCAAAACGACACTAAACCTACCTGATGTTCTCCAAAACCCACAATTTACACTTTTCCAACATGATGACCAACAAGAACCCAGCAAAACCCAACGGAGACCCCAAAACACATCAAAAGCACACCAAAAAAGAACGGGATCACCCCAGAAAAACAGAAAAAAAAAACAAATACCATGAATCCACCCCAAAAGTCCCCCTAAACCTACCTGATGTTCTCCAAAACCCACAATTTACCCTTTTCCACCATGATGCCAACGGAAAACCCAACGAAACCCAACGGAGAACCCAAAACACATCAAAAACACCACAAACAAGAACGGAATCACCCCCAAAACTGGAACAAAATCCCCAAAAAGCACGGATCAAATCCCAAAACCACCCTAAACCTACCTGATGTCCTCCAAAACCCACTATTCAGCCTTTTCCACCAAAATGAACAAGGAAAACACAACGAAACAAAACAGAGACCACAAAACACGTCAAAAACACCCCAAACAAGAACGGAATCACCCCCAAAACTGGAAGAAAATCCCCCAAAAACATAGATCCACCCCAAAAAGACACTAAACCTACCTGATGTTCTCCAAAACCCGCAATTTACACTTTTCCAACATGATGACCAACAAGAACCCAGCAAAACCCAACGGAGACCCCAAAACACGTCAAAAACACCCCAAAAATGAATTCGATCACCCCCCCCAAAAAAACAGAAGAAAACCCCAAATACCATGAATCCACCCCAAAAGTCCCCCTAAACCTACCTGATGTTCTCCAAAACCCACAATTTACACTTTTCCACCATGATGACCACGAAAAACCCAATGAAACCCAACGGAGACCCCAAAACACGTCAAAAACATGCCAAAAAACAACTGGATCACTAGAAAAAACAGAAGAAAACCCTAAAAACCATGAATCTGCCCCAAAAGTCCTCATAAACCTACCTGATGTTCTCCAAAACCCACAATTTACACTTTTCCAACATGATGACCACGGAAAACCCAACGAAACCCAACGGAGAACCCAAAACACGTCCAAAACACCCCAAACAAGAACAGGATCACCCCCAAAAACGAAAGAAAACCCCAAAAAGCACGGATCCAATCCCAAAACCACTCTAAACGTACCTGATGTTCTCCAAATCCAAATGTCCACTCCCAACCACCATAAAACCCATTAGGAACTCAACGAAACCCAACGGAAACCCCAAAAACACCTCAAAAACACCCCAAAAAAGAACTGGATCAGAAGAAAAAACACCAAACACTATGAATTTCCCCGCAAAACCACCCTAAACTCACCTGATCTTCTTCAAAACCCACAATCCACTCCCATTTACCTTAAGGACCAACGAGAATCCAACTAAAACCCAACGGAGACCCCAAAACAAGTCAAAAACACCCCAAACAAGAACGGAATCACCCCCAAAACTGGAAGAAAATCCCCCCAAAAACATAGATCCACCCCAAAACGACACTAAACCTACCTGATGTTCTCCAAAACCCACAATTTACACTTTTCCAACATGATGACCAACAAGAACCCAACAAAACCCAACGGAGACCCCAAAACACGTCAAAAACACACCAAAAAAGAACGGGATCACCCCAGAAAAACAGAAAAAAAAAAACAAATACCATGAATCCACCCCAAAAGTCCCCCTAAACCTACCTGATGTTCTCCAAAACCCACAATTTACCCTTTTCCACCATGATGCCAACGGAAAACCCAACGAAACCCAACGGAGAACCCAAAACACATCAAAAACACCACAAACAAGAACGGAATCACCCCCAAAACTGGAACAAAATCCCCAAAAAGCACGGATCAAATCCCAAAACCACCCTAAACCTACCTGATGTCCTCCAAAACCCACTATTCAGCCTTTTCCACCAAAATGAACAAGGAAAACACAACGAAACAAAACAGAGACCACAAAACACGTCAAAAACACCCCAAACAAGAACGGAATCACCCCCAAAACTGGAAGAAAATCCCCCAAAAACATAGATCCACCCCAAAAAGACACTAAACCTACCTGATGTTCTCCAAAACCCGCAATTTACACTTTTCCAACATGATGACCAACAAGAACCCAGCAAAACCCAACGGAGACCCCAAAACACGTCAAAAACACCCCAAAAATGAATTCGATCACCCCCCCCAAAAAAACAGAAGAAAACCCCAAATAACAGGAATCCACCCCAAAAGTCCCCCTAAACCTACCTGATGTTCTCCAAAACCCACAATTTACACTTTTCCACCATGATGACCACGGAAAACCCAACGAAACCCAACGGAGAACCCAAAACACGTCCAAAACACCCCAAAAGAGAATTGGATCACCCCAAAACTGGAACAAAATCCCCCAAAAACATAGATCCACCAAAAAACACCCTAAATCTACCTGATGTTCTCCAAAACCCACAATTTACACTTTTCCACCATGATGACCACGAAAAACCCAATGAAACCCAACGGAGACCCCAAAACACGTCAAAAACATGCCAAAAAACAACTGGATCACTAGAAAAAACAGAAGAAAACCCTAAAAACCATGAATCTGCCCCAAAAGTCCTCATAAACCTACCTGATGTTCTCCAAAACCCACAATTTACACTTTTCCAACATGATGACCACGGAAAACCCAACGAAACCCAACGGAGAACCCAAAACACGTCCAAAACACCCCAAACAAGAACAGGATCACCCCCAAAAACGAAAGAAAACCCCAAAAAGCACGGATCCAATCCCAAAACCACTCTAAACGTACCTGATGTTCTCCAAATCCAAATGTCCACTCCCAACCACCATAAAACCCATTAGGAACTCAACGAAACCCAACGGAAACCCCAAAAACACCTCAAAAACACCCCAAAAAAGAACTGGATCAGAAGAAAAAACACCAAACACTATGAATTTCCCCGCAAAACCACCCTAAACTCACCTGATCTTCTTCAAAACCCACAATCCACTCCCATTTACCTTAAGGACCAACGAGAATCCAACTAAAACCCAACGGAGACCACAAAACAAGTCAAAAACACCCCAAACAAGAACGGAATCACCCCCAAAACTGGAAGAAAATCCCCCCAAAAACATAGATCCACCCCAAAACGACACTAAACCTACCTGATGTTCTCCAAAACCCACAATTTACACTTTTCCAACATGATGACCAACAAGAACCCAGCAAAACCCAACGGAGACCCCAAAACACATCAAAAGCACACCAAAAAAGAACGGGATCACCCCAGAAAAACAGAAAAAAAAAACAAATACCATGAATCCACCCCAAAAGTCCCCCTAAACCTACCTGATGTTCTCCAAAACCCACAATTTACCCTTTTCCACCATGATGCCAACGGAAAACCCAACGAAACCCAACGGAGAACCCAAAACACATCAAAAACACCCCAAACAAGAACGGAATCACCCCCAAAACTGGAACAAAGTCCCCAAAAAGCACGGATCAAATCCCAAAACCACCCTAAACCTACCTGATGTTCTCCAAAACCCACAATTTACACTTTTCCACCATGATGACCACGAAAAACCCAATGAAACCCAACGGAGACCCCAAAACACGTCAAAAACATGCCAAAAAACAACTGGATCACTAGAAAAAACAGAAGAAAACCCTAAAAACCATGAATCTGCCCCAAAAGTCCTCATAAACCTACCTCATGTTCTCCAAAACCCACAATTTACACTTTTCCAACATGATGACCACGGAAAACCCAACGAAACCCAACGGAGAACCCAAAACACGTCCAAAACACCCCAAACAAGAACAGGATCACCCCCAAAAACGAAAGAAAACCCCAAAAAGCACGGATCCAATCCCAAAACCACTCTAAACGTACCTGATGTTCTCCAAATCCAAATGTCCACTCCCAACCACCATAAAACCCATTAGGAACTCAACGAAACCCAACGGAAACCCCAAAAACACCTCAAAAACACCCCAAAAAAGAACTGGATCAGAAGAAAAAACACCAAACACTATGAATTTCCCCGCAAAACCACCCTAAACTCACCTGATCTTCTTCAAAACCCACAATCCACTCCCATTTACCTTAAGGACCAACGAGAATCCAACTAAAACCCAACGGAGACCACAAAAAGGGTCAAAAACACCCCAAACAAGAACGGAATCACCCCCAAAACTGGAAGAAAATCCCCCCAAAAACATAGATCCACCCCAAAACGACACTAAACCTACCTGATGTTCTCCAAAACCCACAATTTACACTTTTCCAACATGATGACCAACAAGAACCCAACAAAACCCAACGGAGACCCCAAAACACGTCAAAAACACACCAAAAAAGAACGGGATCACCCCAGAAAAACAGAAAAAAAAAACAAATACCATGAATCCACCCCAAAAGTCCCCCTAAACCTACCTGATGTTCTCCAAAACCCACAATTTACCCTTTTCCACCATGATGCCAACGGAAAACCCAACGAAACCCAACGGAGAACCCAAAACACATCAAAAACACCACAAACAAGAACGGAATCACCCCCAAAACTGGAACAAAATCCCCAAAAAGCACGGATCAAATCCCAAAACCACCCTAAACCTACCTGATGTCCTCCAAAACCCACTATTCAGCCTTTTCCACCAAAATGAACAAGGAAAACACAACGAAACAAAACAGAGACCACAAAACACGTCAAAAACACCCCAAAAATGAATTCGATCACCTGCCCAAAAAAAACAGAAGAAAACCCCAAATACCATGAATCCACCCCAAAAGTCCCCCTAAACCTACCTGATGTTCTCCAAAACCCACAATTTACACTTTTCCACCATGATGACCACGGAAAACCCAACGAAACCCAACGGAGAACCCAAAACACGTCCAAAACACCCCAAAAAAGAATTGGATCATCCCAAAACTGGAACAAAATCCCCCAAAACCATAGATCCACCAAAAAACACCCTAAATCTACCTGATGTTCTCCAAAAACCACAATTTACACTTTTCCACCATGATGACCACGAAAAACCCAATGAAACCCAACGGAGAACCCAAAACACGTCCAAAACACCCCAAACAAGAACAGGATCACCCCCAAAAACGAAAGAAAACCCCAAAAAGCACGGATCCAATCCCAAAACCACTCTAAACGTACCTGATGTTCTCCAAATCCAAATGTCCACTCCCAACCACCATAAAACCCATTAGGAACTCAACGAAACCCAACGGAAACCCCAAAAACACCTCAAAAACACCCCAAAAAAGAACTGGATCAGAAGAAAAAACACCAAACACTATGAATTTCCCCGCAAAACCACCCTAAACTCACCTGATCTTCTTCAAAACCCACAATCCACTCCCATTTACCTTAAGGACCAACGAGAATCCAACTAAAACCCAACGGAGACCCCAAAACAAGTCAAAAACACCCCAAACAAGAACGGAATCACCCCCAAAACTGGAAGAAAATCCCCCCAAAAACATAGATCCACCCCAAAACGACACTAAACCTACTTGATGTTCTCCAAAACCCACAATTTACACTTTTCCAACATGATGACCAACAAGAATCCAGCAAAACCCAACGGAGACCCCAAAACACATCAAAAAAACACCAAAAAAGAACGGGATCACCCCAGAAAAACAGAAAAAAAAAAACAAATACCATGAATCCACCCCAAAAGTCCCCCTAAACCTACCTGATGTTCTCCAAAACCCACAATTTACCCTTTTCCACCATGATGCCAACGGAAAACCCAACGAAACCCAACGGAGAACCCAAAACACATCAAAAACACCTCAAACAAGAACGGAATCACCCCCAAAACTGGAACAAAATCCCCAAAAAGCACGGATCAAATCCCAAAACCACCCTAAACCTACCTGATGTCCTCCAAAACCCACTATTCAGCCTTTTCCACCAAAATGAACAAGGAAAACACAACGAAACAAAACAGAGACCACAAAACACGTCAAAAACACCCCAAACAAGAACGGAATCACCCCCAAAACTGGAAGAAAATCCCCCAAAAACATAGATCCACCCCAAAAAGACACTAAACCTACCTGATGTTCTCCAAAACCCGCAATTTACACTTTTCCAACATGATGACCAACAAGAACCCAGCAAAACCCAACGGAGACCCCAAAACACGTCAAAAACACCCCAAAAATGAATTCGATCACCCCCCCCAAAAAAACAGAAGAAAACCCCAAATACCATGAATCCACCCCAAAAGTCCCCCTAAACCTACCTGATGTTCTCCAAAACCCACAATTTACACTTTTCCACCATGATGACCACGAAAAACCCAATGAAACCCAACGGAGACCCCAAAACACGTCAAAAACATGCCAAAAAACAACTGGATCACTAGAAAAAACAGAAGAAAACCCTAAAAACCATGAATCTGCCCCAAAAGTCCTCATAAACCTACCTCATGTTCTCCAAAACCCACAATTTACACTTTTCCAACATGATGACCACGGAAAACCCAACGAAACCCAACGGAGAACCCAAAACACGTCCAAAACACCCCAAACAAGAACAGGATCACCCCCAAAAACGAAAGAAAACCCCAAAAAGCACGGATCCAATCCCAAAACCACTCTAAACGTACCTGATGTTCTCCAAATCCAAATGTCCACTCCCAACCACCATAAAACCCATTAGGAACTCAACGAAACCCAACGGAAACCCCAAAAACACCTCAAAAACACCCCAAAAAAGAACTGGATCAGAAGAAAAAACACCAAACACTATGAATTTCCCCGCAAAACCACCCTAAACTCACCTGATCTTCTTCAAAACCCACAATCCACTCCCATTTACCTTAAGGACCAACGAGAATCCAACTAAAACCCAACGGAGACCCCAAAACAAGTCAAAAACACCCCAAACAAGAACGGAATCACCCCCAAAACTGGAAGAAAATCCCCCCAAAAACATAGATCCACCCCAAAACGACACTAAACCTACCTGATGTTCTCCAAAACCCACAATTTACACTTTTCCAACATGATGACCAACAAGAACCCAGCAAAACCCAACGGAGACCCCAAAACACATCAAAAGCACACCAAAAAAGAACGGGATCACCCCAGAAAAACAGAAAAAAAAAAACAAATACCATGAATCCACCCCAAAAGTCCCCCTAAACCTACCTGATGTTCTCCAAAACCCACAATTTACCCTTTTCCACCATGATGCCAACGGAAAACCCAACGAAACCCAACGGAGAACCCAAAACACATCAAAAACACCACAAACAAGAACGGAATCACCCCCAAAACTGGAACAAAATCCCCAAAAAGCACGGATCAAATCCCAAAACCACCCTAAACCTACCTGATGTCCTCCAAAACCCACTATTCAGCCTTTTCCACCAAAATGAACAAGGAAAACACAACGAAACAAAACAGAGACCACAAAACACGTCAAAAACACCCCAAACAAGAACGGAATCACCCCCAAAACTGGAAGAAAATCCCCCAAAAACATAGATCCACCCCAAAAAGACACTAAACCTACCTGATGTTCTCCAAAACCCGCAATTTACACTTTTCCAACATGATGACCAACAAGAACCCAGCAAAACCCAACGGAGACCCCAAAACACGTCAAAAACACCCCAAAAATGAATTCGATCACCCCCCCCAAAAAAACAGAAGAAAACCCCAAATACCATGAATCCACCCCAAAAGTCCCCCTAAACCTACCTGATGTTCTCCAAAACCCACAATTTACACTTTTCCACCATGATGACCACGAAAAACCCAATGAAACCCAACGGAGACCCCAAAACACGTCAAAAACATGCCAAAAAACAACTGGATCACTAGAAAAAACAGAAGAAAACCCTAAAAACCATGAATCTGCCCCAAAAGTCCTCATAAACCTACCTGATGTTCTCCAAAACCCACAATTTACACTTTTCCAACATGATGACCACGGAAAACCCAACGAAACCCAACGGAGAACCCAAAACACGTCCAAAACACCCCAAACAAGAACAGGATCACCCCCAAAAACGAAAGAAAACCCCAAAAAGCACGGATCCAATCCCAAAACCACTCTAAACGTACCTGATGTTCTCCAAATCCAAATGTCCACTCCCAACCACCATAAAACCCATTAGGAACTCAACGAAACCCAACGGAAACCCCAAAAACACCTCAAAAACACCCCAAAAAAGAACTGGATCAGAAGAAAAAACACCAAACACTATGAATTTCCCCGCAAAACCACCCTAAACTCACCTGATCTTCTTCAAAACCCACAATCCACTCCCATTTACCTTAAGGACCAACGAGAATCCAACTAAAACCCAACGGAGACCCCAAAACAAGTCAAAAACACCCCAAACAAGAACGGAATCACCCCCAAAACTGGAAGAAAATCCCCCCAAAAACATAGATCCACCCCAAAACGACACTAAACCTACCTGATGTTCTCCAAAACCCACAATTTACACTTTTCCAACATGATGACCAACAAGAACCCAGCAAAACCCAACGGAGACCCCAAAACACATCAAAAGCACACCAAAAAAGAACGGGATCACCCCAGAAAAACAGAAAAAAAAAAACAAATACCATGAATCCACCCCAAAAGTCCCCCTAAACCTACCTGATGTTCTCCAAAACCCACAATTTACCCTTTTCCACCATGATGCCAACGGAAAACCCAACGAAACCCAACGGAGAACCCAAAACACATCAAAAACACCACAAACAAGAACGGAATCACCCCCAAAACTGGAACAAAATCCCCAAAAAGCACGGATCAAATCCCAAAACCACCCTAAACCTACCTGATGTCCTCCAAAACCCACTATTCAGCCTTTTCCACCAAAATGAACAAGGAAAACACAACGAAACAAAACAGAGACCACAAAACACGTCAAAAACACCCCAAACAAGAACGGAATCACCCCCAAAACTGGAAGAAAATCCCCCAAAAACATAGATCCACCCCAAAAAGACACTAAACCTACCTGATGTTCTCCAAAACCCGCAATTTACACTTTTCCAACATGATGACCAACAAGAACCCAGCAAAACCCAACGGAGACCCCAAAACACGTCAAAAACACCCCAAAAATGAATTCGATCACCCCCCCCAAAAAAACAGAAGAAAACCCCAAATACCATGAATCCACCCCAAAAGTCCCCCTAAACCTACCTGATGTTCTCCAAAACCCACAATTTACACTTTTCCACCATGATGACCACGAAAAACCCAATGAAACCCAACGGAGACCCCAAAACACGTCAAAAACATGCCAAAAAACAACTGGATCACTAGAAAAAAACAGAAGAAAACCCTAAAAACCATGAATCTGCCCCAAAAGTCCTCATAAACCTACCTCATGTTCTCCAAAACCCACAATTTACACTTTTCCACCATGATGACCACGGAAAACCCAACGAAACCCAACGGAGAACCCAAAACACGTCCAAAACACCCCAAAAGAGAATTGGATCACCCCAAAACTGGAACAAAATCCCCCAAAAACATAGATCCACCCAAAAAACACCCTAAATCTACCTGATGTTCTCCAAAAACCACAATTTACACTTTTCCACCATGATGACCACGAAAAACCCAATGAAACCCAACGGAGACCCCAAAACACGTCAAAAACATGCCAAAAAACAACTGGATCACTAGAAAAAACAGAAGAAAACCCTAAAAACGATGAATCTGCCCCAAAAGTCCTCATAAACCTACCTGATGTTCTCCAAAACCCACAATTTACACTTTTCCACCATGATGACCACTGAAAACCCAACGAAACCCAACGGAGAACCCAAAACACGTCCAAAACACCCCAAACAAGAACAGGATCACCCCCAAAAACGAAAGAAAACCCCAAAAAGCACGGATCCAATCCCAAAACCACTCTAAACGTACCTGATGTTCTCCAAATCCAAATGTCCACTCCCAACCACCATAAAACCCATTAGGAACTCAACGAAACCCAACGGAAACCCCAAAAACACCTCAAAAACACCCCAAAAAAGAACTGGATCAGAAGAAAAAACACCAAACACTATGAATTTCCCCGCAAAACCACCCTAAACTCACCTGATCTTCTTCAAAACCCACAATCCACTCCCATTTACCTTAAGGACCAACGAGAATCCAACTAAAACCCAACGGAGACCCCAAAACAAGTCAAAAACACCCCAAACAAGAACGGAATCACCCCCAAAACTGGAAGAAAATCCCCCCAAAAACATAGATCCACCCCAAAACGACACTAAACCTACTTGATGTTCTCCAAAACCCACAATTTACACTTTTCCAACATGATGACCAACAAGAACCCAACAAAACCCAACGGAGACCCCAAAACACATCAAAAAAACACCAAAAAAGAACGGGATCACCCCAGAAAAACAGAAAAAAAAAAACAAATACCATGAATCCACCCCAAAAGTCCCCCTAAACCTACCTGATGTTCTCCAAAACCCACAATTTACCCTTTTCCACCATGATGCCAACGGAAAACCCAACGAAACCCAACGGAGAACCCAAAACACATCAAAAACACCTCAAACAAGAACGGAATCACCCCCAAAACTGGAACAAAATCCCCAAAAAGCACGGATCAAATCCCAAAACCACCCTAAACCTACCTGATGTCCTCCAAAACCCACTATTCAGCCTTTTCCACCAAAATGAACAAGGAAAACACAACGAAACAAAACAGAGACCACAAAACACGTCAAAAACACCCCAAACAAGAACGGAATCACCCCCAAAACTGGAAGAAAATCCCCCAAAAACATAGATCCACCCCAAAAAGACACTAAACCTACCTGATGTTCTCCAAAACCCGCAATTTACACTTTTCCAACATGATGACCAACAAGAACCCAGCAAAACCCAACGGAGACCCCAAAACACGTCAAAAACACCCCAAAAATGAATTCGATCACCCCCCCCAAAAAAACAGAAGAAAACCCCAAATACCATGAATCCACCCCAAAAGTCCCCCTAAACCTACCTGATGTTCTCCAAAACCCACAATTTACACTTTTCCACCATGATGACCACGAAAAACCCAATGAAACCCAACGGAGACCCCAAAACACGTCAAAAACATGCCAAAAAACAACTGGATCACTAGAAAAAACAGAAGAAAACCCTAAAAACCATGAATCTGCCCCAAAAGTCCTCATAAACCTACCTGATGTTCTCCAAAACCCACAATTTACACTTTTCCACCATGATGACCACGGAAAACCCAACGAAACCCAACGGAGAACCCAAAACACGTCCAAAACACCCCAAACAAGAACAGGATCACCCCCAAAAACGAAAGAAAACCCCAAAAAGCACGGATCCAATCCCAAAACCACTCTAAACGTACCTGATGTTCTCCAAATCCAAATGTCCACTCCCAACCACCATAAAACCCATTAGGAACTCAACGAAACCCAACGGAAACCCCAAAAACACCTCAAAAACACCCCAAAAAAGAACTGGATCAGAAGAAAAAACACCAAACACTATGAATTTCCCCGCAAAACCACCCTAAACTCACCTGATCTTCTTCAAAACCCACAATCCACTCCCATTTACCTTAAGGACCAACGAGAATCCAACTAAAACCCAACGGAGACCCCAAAACAAGTCAAAAACACCCCAAACAAGAACGGAATCACCCCCAAAACTGGAAGAAAATCCCCCCAAAAACATAGATCCACCCCAAAACGACACTAAACCTACCTGATGTTCTCCAAAACCCACAATTTACACTTTTCCAACATGATGACCAACAAGAACCCAGCAAAACCCAACGGAGACCCCAAAACACATCAAAAGCACACCAAAAAAGAACGGGATCACCCCAGAAAAACAGAAAAAAAAAACAAATACCATGAATCCACCCCAAAAGTCCCCCTAAACCTACCTGATGTTCTCCAAAACCCACAATTTACCCTTTTCCACCATGATGCCAACGGAAAACCCAACGAAACCCAACGGAGAACCCAAAACACATCAAAAACACCACAAACAAGAACGGAATCACCCCCAAAACTGGAACAAAATCCCCAAAAAGCACGGATCAAATCCCAAAACCACCCTAAACCTACCTGATGTCCTCCAAAACCCACTATTCAGCCTTTTCCACCAAAATGAACAAGGAAAACACAACGAAACAAAACAGAGACCACAAAACACGTCAAAAACACCCCAAACAAGAACGGAATCACCCCCAAAACTGGAAGAAAATCCCCCAAAAACATAGATCCACCCCAAAAAGACACTAAACCTACCTGATGTTCTCCAAAACCCGCAATTTACACTTTTCCAACATGATGACCAACAAGAACCCAGCAAAACCCAACGGAGACCCCAAAACACGTCAAAAACACCCCAAAAATGAATTCGATCACCCCCCCCAAAAAAACAGAAGAAAACCCCAAATACCATGAATCCACCCCAAAAGTCCCCCTAAACCTACCTGATGTTCTCCAAAACCCACAATTTACACTTTTCCACCATGATGACCACGAAAAACCCAATGAAACCCAACGGAGACCCCAAAACACGTCAAAAACATGCCAAAAAACAACTGGATCACTAGAAAAAACAGAAGAAAACCCTAAAAACCATGAATCTGCCCCAAAAGTCCTCATAAACCTACCTGATGTTCTCCAAAACCCACAATTTACACTTTTCCACCATGATGACCACGGAAAACCCAACGAAACCCAACGGAGAACCCAAAACACGTCCAAAACACCCCAAACAAGAACAGGATCACCCCCAAAAACGAAAGAAAACCCCAAAAAGCACGGATCCAATCCCAAAACCACTCTAAACGTACCTGATGTTCTCCAAATCCAAATGTCCACTCCCAACCACCATAAAACCCATTAGGAACTCAACGAAACCCAACGGAAACCCCAAAAACACCTCAAAAACACCCCAAAAAAGAACTGGATCAGAAGAAAAAACACCAAACACTATGAATTTCCCCGCAAAACCACCCTAAACTCACCTGATCTTCTTCAAAACCCACAATCCACTCCCATTTACCTTAAGGACCAACGAGAATCCAACTAAAACCCAACGGAGACCCCAAAACAAGTCAAAAACACCCCAAACAAGAACGGAATCACCCCCAAAACTGGAAGAAAATCCCCCCAAAAACATAGATCCACCCCAAAACGACACTAAACCTACCTGATGTTCTCCAAAACCCACAATTTACACTTTTCCAACATGATGACCAACAAGAACCCAGCAAAACCCAACGGAGACCCCAAAACACATCAAAAGCACACCAAAAAAGAACGGGATCACCCCAGAAAAACAGAAAAAAAAAACAAATACCATGAATCCACCCCAAAAGTCCCCCTAAACCTACCTGATGTTCTCCAAAACCCACAATTTACCCTTTTCCACCATGATGCCAACGGAAAACCCAACGAAACCCAACGGAGAACCCAAAACACATCAAAAACACCACAAACAAGAACGGAATCACCCCCAAAACTGGAACAAAATCCCCAAAAAGCACGGATCAAATCCCAAAACCACCCTAAACCTACCTGATGTCCTCCAAAACCCACTATTCAGCCTTTTCCACCAAAATGAACAAGGAAAACACAACGAAACAAAACAGAGACCACAAAACACGTCAAAAACACCCCAAACAAGAACGGAATCACCCCCAAAACTGGAAGAAAATCCCCCAAAAACATAGATCCACCCCAAAAAGACACTAAACCTACCTGATGTTCTCCAAAACCCGCAATTTACACTTTTCCAACATGATGACCAACAAGAACCCAGCAAAACCCAACGGAGACCCCAAAACACGTCAAAAACACCCCAAAAATGAATTCGATCACCCCCCCCAAAAAAACAGAAGAAAACCCCAAATACCATGAATCCACCCCAAAAGTCCCCCTAAACCTACCTGATGTTCTCCAAAACCCACAATTTACACTTTTCCACCATGATGACCACGAAAAACCCAATGAAACCCAACGGAGACCCCAAAACACGTCAAAAACATGCCAAAAAACAACTGGATCACTAGAAAAAACAGAAGAAAACCCTAAAAACCATGAATCTGCCCCAAAAGTCCTCATAAACCTACCTCATGTTCTCCAAAACCCACAATTTACACTTTTCCAACATGATGACCACGGAAAACCCAACGAAACCCAACGGAGAACCCAAAACACGTCCAAAACACCCCAAACAAGAACAGGATCACCCCCAAAAACGAAAGAAAACCCCAAAAAGCACGGATCCAATCCCAAAACCACTCTAAACGTACCTGATGTTCTCCAAATCCAAATGTCCACTCCCAACCACCATAAAACCCATTAGGAACTCAACGAAACCCAACGGAAACCCCAAAAACACCTCAAAAACACCCCAAAAAAGAACTGGATCAGAAGAAAAAACACCAAACACTATGAATTTCCCCGCAAAACCACCCTAAACTTACCTGATCTTCTTCAAAACCCACAATCCACTCCCATTTACCTTAAGGACCAACGAGAATCCAACTAAAACCCAACGGAGACCACAAAAAGGGTCAAAAACACCCCAAACAAGAACGGAATCACCCCCAAAACTGGAAGAAAATCCCCCCAAAAACATAGATCCACCCCAAAACGACACTAAACCTACCTGATGTTCTCCAAAACCCACAATTTACACTTTTCCAACATGATGACCAACAAGAACCCAGCAAAACCCAACGGAGACCCCAAAACACATCAAAAACACACCAAAAAAGAACGGGATCACCCCAGAAAAACAGAAAAAAAAAACAAATACCATGAATCCACCCCAAAAGTCCCCCTAAACCTACCTGATGTTCTCCGAAACCCACAATTTACCCTTTTCCACCATGATGCCAACGGAAAACCCAACGAAACCCAACGGAGAACCCAAAACACATCAAAAACACCACAAACAAGAACGGAATCACCCCCAAAACTGGAACAAAATCCCCAAAAAGCACGGATCAAATCCCAAAACCACCCTAAACCTACCTGATGTCCTCCAAAACCCACTATTCAGCCTTTTCCACCAAAATGAACAAGGAAAACACAACGAAACAAAACAGAGACCACAAAACACGTCAAAAACACCCCAAAAATGAATTCGATCACCCGCCCAAAAAAAACATAAGAAAACCCCAAATACCATGAATCCACCCCAAAAGTCCCCCTAAACCTACCTGATGTTCTCCAAAACCCACAATTTACACTTTTCCACCATGATGACCACGGAAAACCCAACGAAACCCAACGGAGAACCCAAAACACGTCCAAAACACCCCAAAAAAGAATTGGATCATCCCAAAACTGGAACAAAATCCCCCAAAACCATAGATCCACCAAAAAACACCCTAAATCTACCTGATGTTCTCCAAAAACCACAATTTACACTTTTCCACCATGATGACCACGAAAAACCCAATGAAACCCAACGGAGACCCCAAAACACGTCAAAAACATGCCAAAAAACAACTGGATCACTAGAAAAAATAGAAGAAAACCCTAAAAACCATGAATCTGCCCCAAAAGTCCTCATAAACCTACCTGATGTTCTCCAAAACCCACAATTTACACTTTTCCACCATGATGACCACGGAAAACCCAACGAAACCCAACGGAGAACCCAAAACACGTCCAAAACACCCCAAACAAGTACAGGATCACCCCCAAAAACGAAAGAAAACCCCAAAAAGCACGGATCCAATCCCAAAACCACTCTAAACGTACCTGATGTTCTCCAAATCCAAATGTCCACTCCCAACCACCATAAAACCCATTAGGAACTCAACGAAACCCAACGGAAACCCCAAAACACGTCAAAAACACGCCGAAAACAACTGGATCACTAGAAAAAATAGAAGAAAACCCTAAAAACCATGAATCTGCCCCAGAAGTCGTCATAAACCTACCCGATGTTCTCCAAAACCCACAATTTACACTTTTCCACCATGATGACCACGGAAAACCCAACGAAACCCAACGGAGAACCCAAAACACGTCCAAAACACCCCAAACAAGAACAGGATCACCCCCAAAAACGAAAGAAAACCCCAAAAAGCACGGATCCAATCCCAAAACCACTCTAAACGTACCTGATGTTCTCCAAATCCAAATGTCCACTCCCAACCACCATAAAACCCATTAGGAACTCAACGAAACCCAACGGAAACCCCAAAAACACCTCAAAAACACCCCAAAAAAGAACTGGATCAGAAGAAAAAACACCAAACACTATGAATTTCCCCACAAAACCACCCTAAACTCACCTGATCTTCTTCAAAACCCACAATCCACTCCCATTTACCTTAAGGACCAACGAGAATCCAACTAAAACCCAACGGAGACCACAAAAAGGGTCAAAAACACCCCAAACAAGAACGGAATCACCCCCAAAACTGGAAGAAAATCCCCCAAAAACATAGATCCACCCCAAAACGACACTAAACCTACTTGATGTTCTCCAAAACCCGCAATTTACACTTTTCCAACATGATGACCAACAAGAACCCAGCAAAACCCAACGGAGACCCCAAAACACATCAAAAACACACCAAAAAAGAACGGGATCACCCCAGAAAAACAGAAAAAAAAAAAAAAACAAACACCATGAATCCACCCCAAAAGTCCCCCTAAACCTACCTGATGTTCTCCAAAACCCACAATTTACCCTTTTCCACCATGATGCCAACGGAAAACCCAACGAAACCCAACGGAGAACCCAAAACACATCAAAAACACATCAAAAACACCACAAACAAGAACGGAATCACCCCCAAAACTGGAACAAAATCCCCAAAAAGCACGGATCAAATCCCAAAACCACCCTAAACCTACCTGATGTCCTCCAAAACCCACTATTCAGCCTTTTCCACCAAAATGAACAAGGAAAACACAACGAAACAAAACAGAGACCACAAAACACGTCAAAAACACCCCAAACAAGAACGGAATCACCCCCAAAACTGGAAGAAAATCCCCCAAAAACATAGATCCACCCCAAAAAGACACTAAACCTACCTGATGTTCTCCAAAACCCGCAATTTACACTTTTCCAACATGATGACCAACAAGAACCCAGCAAAACCCAACGGAGACCCCAAAACACGTCAAAAACACCCCAAAAATGAATTCGATCACCCCCCCCAAAAAAACAGAAGAAAACCCCAAATACCATGAATCCACCCCAAAAGTCCCCCTAAACCTACCTGATGTTCTCCAAAACCCACAATTTACACTTTTCCACCATGATGACCACGAAAAACCCAATGAAACCCAACGGAGACCCCAAAACACGTCAAAAACATGCCAAAAAACAACTGGATCACTAGAAAAAACAGAAGAAAACCCTAAAAACCATGAATCTGCCCCAAAAGTCCTCATAAACCTACCTGATGTTCTCCAAAACCCACAATTTACACTTTTCCACCATGATGACCACGGAAAACCCAACGAAACCCAACGGAGAACCCAAAACACGTCCAAAACACCCCAAACAAGAACAGGATCACCCCCAAAAACGAAAGAAAACCCCAAAAAGCACGGATCCAATCCCAAAACCACTCTAAACGTACCTGATGTTCTCCAAATCCAAATGTCCACTCCCAACCACCATAAAACCCATTAGGAACTCAACGAAACCCAACGGAAACCCCAAAAACACCTCAAAAACACCCCAAAAAAGAACTGGATCAGAAGAAAAAACACCAAACACTATGAATTTCCCCGCAAAACCACCCTAAACTCACCTGATCTTCTTCAAAACCCACAATCCACTCCCATTTACCTTAAGGACCAACGAGAATCCAACTAAAACCCAACGGAGACCCCAAAACAAGTCAAAAACACCCCAAACAAGAACGGAATCACCCCCAAAACTGGAAGAAAATCCCCCCAAAAACATAGATCCACCCCAAAACGACACTAAACCTACCTGATGTTCTCCAAAACCCACAATTTACACTTTTCCAACATGATGACCAACAAGAACCCAGCAAAACCCAACGGAGACCCCAAAACACATCAAAAGCACACCAAAAAAGAACGGGATCACCCCAGAAAAACAGAAAAAAAAAACAAATACCATGAATCCACCCCAAAAGTCCCCCTAAACCTACCTGATGTTCTCCAAAACCCACAATTTACCCTTTTCCACCATGATGCCAACGGAAAACCCAACGAAACCCAACGGAGAACCCAAAACACATCAAAAACACCACAAACAAGAACGGAATCACCCCCAAAACTGGAACAAAATCCCCAAAAAGCACGGATCAAATCCCAAAACCACCCTAAACCTACCTGATGTCCTCCAAAACCCACTATTCAGCCTTTTCCACCAAAATGAACAAGGAAAACACAACGAAACAAAACAGAGACCACAAAACACGTCAAAAACACCCCAAACAAGAACGGAATCACCCCCAAAACTGGAAGAAAATCCCCCAAAAACATAGATCCACCCCAAAAAGACACTAAACCTACCTGATGTTCTCCAAAACCCGCAATTTACACTTTTCCAACATGATGACCAACAAGAACCCAGCAAAACCCAACGGAGACCCCAAAACACGTCAAAAACACCCCAAAAATGAATTCGATCACCCCCCCCAAAAAAACAGAAGAAAACCCCAAATACCATGAATCCACCCCAAAAGTCCCCCTAAACCTACCTGATGTTCTCCAAAACCCACAATTTACACTTTTCCACCATGATGACCACGAAAAACCCAATGAAACCCAACGGAGACCCCAAAACACGTCAAAAACATGCCAAAAAACAACTGGATCACTAGAAAAAACAGAAGAAAACCCTAAAAACCATGAATCTGCCCCAAAAGTCCTCATAAACCTACCTCATGTTCTCCAAAACCCACAATTTACACTTTTCCAACATGATGACCACGGAAAACCCAACGAAACCCAACGGAGAACCCAAAACACGTCCAAAACACCCCAAACAAGAACAGGATCACCCCCAAAAACGAAAGAAAACCCCAAAAAGCACGGATCCAATCCCAAAACCACTCTAAACGTACCTGATGTTCTCCAAATCCAAATGTCCACTCCCAACCACCATAAAACCCATTAGGAACTCAACGAAACCCAACGGAAACCCCAAAAACACCTCAAAAACACCCCAAAAAAGAACTGGATCAGAAGAAAAAACACCAAACACTATGAATTTCCCCGCAAAACCACCCTAAACTTACCTGATCTTCTTCAAAACCCACAATCCACTCCCATTTACCTTAAGGACCAACGAGAATCCAACTAAAACCCAACGGAGACCACAAAAAGGGTCAAAAACACCCCAAACAAGAACGGAATCACCCCCAAAACTGGAAGAAAATCCCCCCAAAAACATAGATCCACCCCAAAACGACACTAAACCTACCTGATGTTCTCCAAAACCCACAATTTACACTTTTCCAACATGATGACCAACAAGAACCCAGCAAAACCCAACGGAGACCCCAAAACACATCAAAAACACACCAAAAAAGAACGGGATCACCCCAGAAAAACAGAAAAAAAAAACAAATACCATGAATCCACCCCAAAAGTCCCCCTAAACCTACCTGATGTTCTCCGAAACCCACAATTTACCCTTTTCCACCATGATGCCAACGGAAAACCCAACGAAACCCAACGGAGAACCCAAAACACATCAAAAACACCACAAACAAGAACGGAATCACCCCCAAAACTGGAACAAAATCCCCAAAAAGCACGGATCAAATCCCAAAACCACCCTAAACCTACCTGATGTCCTCCAAAACCCACTATTCAGCCTTTTCCACCAAAATGAACAAGGAAAACACAACGAAACAAAACAGAGACCACAAAACACGTCAAAAACACCCCAAAAATGAATTCGATCACCCGCCCAAAAAAAACATAAGAAAACCCCAAATACCATGAATCCACCCCAAAAGTCCCCCTAAACCTACCTGATGTTCTCCAAAACCCACAATTTACACTTTTCCACCATGATGACCACGGAAAACCCAACGAAACCCAACGGAGAACCCAAAACACGTCCAAAACACCCCAAAAAAGAATTGGATCATCCCAAAACTGGAACAAAATCCCCCAAAACCATAGATCCACCAAAAAACACCCTAAATCTACCTGATGTTCTCCAAAAACCACAATTTACACTTTTCCACCATGATGACCACGAAAAACCCAATGAAACCCAACGGAGACCCCAAAACACGTCAAAAACATGCCAAAAAACAACTGGATCACTAGAAAAAATAGAAGAAAACCCTAAAAACCATGAATCTGCCCCAAAAGTCCTCATAAACCTACCTGATGTTCTCCAAAACCCACAATTTACACTTTTCCACCATGATGACCACGGAAAACCCAACGAAACCCAACGGAGAACCCAAAACACGTCCAAAACACCCCAAACAAGTACAGGATCACCCCCAAAAACGAAAGAAAACCCCAAAAAGCACGGATCCAATCCCAAAACCACTCTAAACGTACCTGATGTTCTCCAAATCCAAATGTCCACTCCCAACCACCATAAAACCCATTAGGAACTCAACGAAACCCAACGGAAACCCCAAAACACGTCAAAAACACGCCGAAAACAACTGGATCACTAGAAAAAATAGAAGAAAACCCTAAAAACCATGAATCTGCCCCAGAAGTCGTCATAAACCTACCCGATGTTCTCCAAAACCCACAATTTACACTTTTCCACCATGATGACCACGGAAAACCCAACGAAACCCAACGGAGAACCCAAAACACGTCCAAAACACCCCAAACAAGAACAGGATCACCCCCAAAAACGAAAGAAAACCCCAAAAAGCACGGATCCAATCCCAAAACCACTCTAAACGTACCTGATGTTCTCCAAATCCAAATGTCCACTCCCAACCACCATAAAACCCATTAGGAACTCAACGAAACCCAACGGAAACCCCAAAAACACCTCAAAAACACCCCAAAAAAGAACTGGATCAGAAGAAAAAACACCAAACACTATGAATTTCCCCGCAAAACCACCCTAAACTCACCTGATCTTCTTCAAAACCCACAATCCACTCCCATTTACCTTAAGGACCAACGAGAATCCAACTAAAACCCAACGGAGACCACAAAAAGGGTCAAAAACACCCCAAACAAGAACGGAATCACCCCCAAAACTGGAAGAAAATCCCCCAAAAACATAGATCCACCCCAAAACGACACTAAACCTACTTGATGTTCTCCAAAACCCGCAATTTACACTTTTCCAACATGATGACCAACAAGAACCCAGCAAAACCCAACGGAGACCCCAAAACACATCAAAAACACACCAAAAAAGAACGGGATCACCCCAGAAAAACAGAAAAAAAAAAAAAAACAAACACCATGAATCCACCCCAAAAGTCCCCCTAAACCTACCTGATGTTCTCCAAAACCCACAATTTACCCTTTTCCACCATGATGCCAACGGAAAACCCAACGAAACCCAACGGAGAACCCAAAACACATCAAAAACACATCAAAAACACCACAAACAAGAACGGAATCACCCCCAAAACTGGAACAAAATCCCCAAAAAGCACAAATCAAATCCCAAAACCACTCTAAACCTACCTGATGTTCTCCAAAACCCACTATTCAGCCTTTTCCACCAAAATGAACAAGGAAAACACAACGAAACAAAACAGAGACCACAAAACACGTCAAAAACACCCCAAACAAGAACGGAATCACCCCCAAAACTGGAAGAAAATCCCCCAAAAACATAGATCCACCCCAAAAAGACACTAAACCTACCTGATGTTCTCCAAAACCCGCAATTTACACTTTTCCAACATGATGACCAACAAGAAACCAGCAAAACCCAACGGAGACCCCAAAACACGTCAAAAACACCCCAAAAATGAATTCGATCACCCCCCCAAAAAAAACAGAAGAAAACCCCAAATACCAGGAATCCACCCCAAAAGTCCCCCTAAACCTACCTGATGTTCTCCAAAACCCACAATTTACACTTTTCCACCATGATGACCACGGAAAACCCAACGAAACCCAACGGAGAACCCAAAACACGTCCAAAACACCCCAAAAGAGACTTGGATCACCCCAAAACTGGAACAAAATCCACCAAAAACATAGATCCACCAAAAAACACCCTAAATCTACCTGATGTTCTCCAAAAACCACAATTTACACTTTTCCACCATGATGACCACGAAAAACCCAATGAAACCCAACGGAGACCCCAAAACACGTCAAAAACATGCCAAAAAACAACTGGATCACTAGAAAAAACAGAAGAAAACCCTAAAAACCATGAATCTGCCCCAGAAGTCGTCATAAACCTACCTCATGTTCTCCAAAACCCACAATTTACACTTTTCCACCATGATGACCACGGAAAACCCAACGAAACCCAACGGAGAACCCAAAACACGTCCAAAACACCCCAAACAAGAACAGGATCACCCCCAAAAACGAAAGAAAACCCCAAAAAGCACGGATCCAATCCCAAAACCACTCTAAACGTACCTGATGTTCTCCAAATCCAAATGTCCACTCCCAACCACCATAAAACCCATTAGGAACTCAACGAAACCCAACGGAAACCCCAAAAACACCTCAAAAACACCCCAAAAAAGAACTGGATCAGAAGAAAAAACACCAAACACTATGAATTTCCCCGCAAAACCACCCTAAACTCACCTGATCTTCTTCAAAACCCACAATCCACTCCCATTTACCTTAAGGACCAACGAGAATCCAACTAAAACCCAAAGGAGACCACAAAAAGGGTCAAAAACACCCCAAACAAGAACGGAATCACCCCCAAAACTGGAAGAAAATCCCCCCAAAAACATAGATCCACCCCAAAACGACACTAAACCTACTTGATGTTCTCCAAAACCCACAATTTACACTTTTCCAACATGATGACCAACAAGAACCCAGCAAAACCCAACGGAGACCCCAAAACACGTCAAAAACACACCAAAAAAGAACGGGATCACCCCAGAAAAACAGAAAAAAAAACCAAATACCAGGAATCCACCCCAAAAGTCCCCCTAAACCTACCTGATGTTCTCCAAAACCCACAATTTACCCTTTTCCACCATGATGCCAACGGAAAACCCAACGAAACCCAACGGAGAACCCAAAACACATCAAAAACACCACAAACAAGAACGGAATCACCCCCAAAACTGGAACAAAATCCCCAAAAAGCACGGATCAAATCCCAAAACCACTCTAAACCTACCTGATGTTCTCCAAAACCCACTATTCAGCCTTTTCCACCAAAATGAACAAGGAAAACACAACGAAACAAAACAGAGACCACAAAACACGTCAAAAACACCTCAAACAAGAACGGAATCACCCCCAAAACTGGAAGAAAATCCCCCAAAAACATAGATCCACCCCAAAAAGACACAAAACCTACCTGATGTTCTCCAAAACCCGCAATTTACACTTTTCCAACATGATGACCAACAAGAAACCAGCAAAACCCAACGGAGACCCCAAAACACGTAAAAAACACCCCAAAAATGAATTCGATCACCCGCCCAAAAAAAACAGAAGAAAACCCCAAATACCAGGAATCCACCCCAAAAGTCCCCCTAAACCTACCTGATGTTCTCCAAAACCCACAATTTACACTTTTCCACCATGATGACCACGGAAAACCCAACGAAACCCAACGGAGAACCCAAAACACGTCCAAAACACCCCAAAAAAGAATTGGATCATCCCAAAACTGGAACAAAATCCCCCAAAACCATAGATCCACCAAAAAACACCCTAAATCTACCTGATGTTCTCCAAAAACCACAATTTACACTTTTCCACCATGATGACCACGAAAAACCCAATGAAACCCAACGGAGACCCCAAAACACGTCAAAAACATGCCAAAAAACAACTGGATCACTAGAAAAAACAGAAGAAAACCCTAAAAACCATGAATCTGCCCCAAAAGTCCTCATAAACCTACCTGATGTTCTCCAAAACCCACAATTTACACTTTTCCACCATGATGACCACGGAAAACCCAACGAAACCCAACGGAGAACCCAAAACACGTCCAAAACACCCCAAACAAGTACAGGATCACCCCCAAAAACGAAAGAAAACCCCAAAAAGCACGGATCCAATCCCAAAACCACTCTAAACGTACCTGATGTTCTCCAAATCCAAATGTCCACTCCCAACCACCATAAAACCCATTAGGAACTCAACGAAACCCAACGGAAACCCCAAAACACGTCAAAAACACGCCGAAAACAACTGGATCACTAGAAAAAATAGAAGAAAACCCTAAAAACCATGAATCTGCCCCAGAAGTCGTCATAAACCTACCCGATGTTCTCCAAAACCCACAATTTACACTTTTCCACCATGATGACCACGGAAAACCCAACGAAACCCAACGGAGAACCCAAAACACGTCCAAAACACCCCAAACAAGAACAGGATCACCCCCAAAAACGAAAGAAAACCCCAAAAAGCACGGATCCAATCCCAAAACCACTCTAAACGTACCTGATGTTCTCCAAATCCAAATGTCCACTCCCAACCACCATAAAACCCATTAGGAACTCAACGAAACCCAACGGAAACCCCAAAAACACCTCAAAAACACCCCAAAAAAGAACTGGATCAGAAGAAAAAACACCAAACACTATGAATTTCCCCGCAAAACCACCCTAAACTCACCTGATCTTCTTCAAAACCCACAATCCACTCCCATTTACCTTAAGGACCAACGAGAATCCAACTAAAACCCAAAGGAGACCACAAAAAGGGTCAAAAACACCCCAAACAAGAACGGAATCACCCCCAAAACTGGAAGAAAATCCCCCCAAAAACATAGATCCACCCCAAAACGACACTAAACCTACTTGATGTTCTCCAAAACCCACAATTTACACTTTTCCAACATGATGACCAACAAGAACCCAGCAAAACCCAACGGAGACCCCAAAACACGTCAAAAACACACCAAAAAAGAACGGGATCACCCCAGAAAAACAGAAAAAAAAAACAAATACCAGGAATCCACCCCAAAAGTCCCCCTAAACCTACCTGATGTTCTCCAAAACCCACAATTTACCCTTTTCCACCATGATGCCAACGGAAAACCCAACGAAACCCAACGGAGAACCCAAAACACATCAAAAACACCACAAACAAGAACGGAATCACCCCCAAAACTGGAACAAAATCCCCAAAAAGCACGGATCAAATCCCAAAACCACTCTAAACCTACCTGATGTTCTCCAAAACCCACTATTCAGCCTTTTCCACCAAAATGAACAAGGAAAACACAACGAAACAAAACAGAGACCACAAAACACGTCAAAAACACCCCAAACAAGAACGGAATCACCCCCAAAACTGGAAGAAAATCCCCCAAAAACATAGATCCACCCCAAAAAGACACAAAACCTACCTGATGTTCTCCAAAACCCGCAATTTACACTTTTCCAACATGATGACCAACAAGAAACCAGCAAAACCCAACGGAGACCCCAAAACACGTCAAAAACACCCCAAAAATGAATTCGATCACCCGCCCAAAAAAAACAGAAGAAAACCCCAAATACCAGGAATCCACCCCAAAAGTCCCCCTAAACCTACCTGATGTTCTCCAAAACCCACAATTTACACTTTTCCACCATGATGACCACGGAAAACCCAACGAAACCCAACGGAGAACCCAAAAAACGTCCAAAACACCCCAAAAAAGAATTGGATCATCCCAAAACTGGAACAAAATCCCCCAAAACCATAGATCCACCAAAAAACACCCTAAATCTACCTGATGTTCTCCAAAAACCACAATTTACACTTTTCCACCATGATGACCACGAAAAACCCAATGAAACCCAACGGAGACCCCAAAACACGTCAAAAACATGCCAAAAAACAACTGGATCACTAGAAAAAACAGAAGAAAACCCTAAAAACCATGAATCTGCCCCAAAAGTCCTCATAAACCTACCTGATGTTCTCCAAAACCCACAATTTACACTTTTCCACCATGATGACCACGGAAAACCCAACGAAACCCAACGGAGAACCCAAAACACGTCCAAAACACCACAAACAAGTACAGGATCACCCCCAAAAACGAAAGAAAAACCCAAAAAGCACGGATCCAATCCCAAAACCACTCTAAACGTACCTGATGTTCTCCAAATCCAAATGTCCACTCCCAACCACCATAAAACCCATTAGGAACTCAACGAAACCCAACGGAAACCCCAAAACACGTCAAAAACACGCCGAAAACAACTGGATCACTAGAAAAAATAGAAGAAAACCCTAAAAACCATGAATCTGCCCCAGAAGTCGTCATAAACCTACCCGATGTTCTCCAAAACCCACAATTTACACTTTTCCACCATGATGACCACGGAAAACCCAACGAAACCCAACGGAGAACCCAAAACACGTCCAAAACACCCCAAACAAGAACAGGATCACCCCCAAAAACGAAAGAAAACCCCAAAAAGCACGGATCCAATCCCAAAACCACTCTAAACGTACCTGATGTTCTCCAAATCCAAATGTCCACTCCCAACCACCATAAAACCCATTAGGAACTCAACGAAACCCAACGGAAACCCCAAAAACACCTCAAAAACACCCCAAAAAAGAACTGGATCAGAAGAAAAAACACCAAACACTATGAATTTCCCCGCAAAACCACCCTAAACTCACCTGATCTTCTTCAAAACCCACAATCCACTCCCATTTACCTTAAGGACCAACGAGAATCCAACTAAAACCCAACGGAGACCCCAAAACAAGTCAAAAACACCCCAAACAAGAACGGAATCACCCCCAAAACTGGAAGAAAATCCCCCCAAAAACATAGATCCACCCCAAAACGACACTAAACCTACTTGATGTTCTCCAAAACCCACAATTTACACTTTTCCAACATGATGACCAACAAGAACCCAGCAAAACCCAACGGAGACCCCAAAACACGTCAAAAACACACCAAAAAAGAACGGGATCACCCCAGAAAAACAGAAAAAAAAAACAAATACCAGGAATCCACCCCAAAAGTCCCCCTAAACCTACCTGATGTTCTCCAAAACCCACAATTTACCCTTTTCCACCATGATGCCAACGGAAAACCCAACGAAACCCAACGGAGAACCCAAAACACATCAAAAACACCACAAACAAGAACGGAATCACCCCCAAAACTGGAACAAAATCCCCAAAAAGCACGGATCAAATCCCAAAACCACTCTAAACCTACCTGATGTTCTCCAAAACCCACTATTCAGCCTTTTCCACCAAAATGAACAAGGAAAACACAACGAAACAAAACAGAGACCACAAAACACGTCAAAAACACCCCAAACAAGAACGGAATCACCCCCAAAACTGGAAGAAAATCCCCCAAAAACATAGATCCACCCCAAAAAGACACAAAACCTACCTGATGTTCTCCAAAACCCGCAATTTACACTTTTCCAACATGATGACCAACAAGAAACCAGCAAAACCCAACGGAGACCCCAAAACACGTCAAAAACACCCCAAAAATGAATTCGATCACCCCCCGAAAAAAAACAGAAGAAAACCCCAAATACCATGAATCCACCCCAAAAGTCCCCCTAAACCTACCTGATGTTCTCCAAAACCCACAATTTACACTTTTCCACCATGATGACCACGGAAAACCCAACGAAACCCAACGGAGAACCCAAAACACGTCCAAAACACCCCAAAAAAGAATTGGATCATCCCAAAACTGGAACAAAATCCCCCAAAACCATAGATCCACCAAAAGACACCCTAAATCTACCTGATGTTCTCCAAAAACCACAATTTACACTTTTCCACCATGATGACCACGAAAAACCCAATGAAACCCAACGGAGACCCCAAAACACGTCAAAAACATGCCAAAAAACAACTGGATCACTAGAAAAAACAGAAGAAAACCCTAAAAACCATGAATCTGCCCCAAAAGTCCTCATAAACCTACCTCATGTTCTCCAAAACCCACAATTTACACTTTTCCAACATGATGACCACGGAAAACCCAACGAAACCCAACGGAGAACCCAAAACACGTCCAAAACACCCCAAACAAGTACAGGATCACCCCCAAAAACGAAAGAAAACCCCAAAAAGCACGGATCCAATCCCAAAACCACTCTAAACGTACCTGATGTTCTCCAAATCCAAATGTCCACTCCCAACCACCATAAAACCCATTAGGAACTCAACGAAACCCAACGGAAACCCCAAAACACGTCAAAAACACGCCGAAAACAACTGGATCACTAGAAAAAATAGAAGAAAACCCTAAAAACCATGAATCTGCCCCAGAAGTCGTCATAAACCTACCCGATGTTCTCCAAAACCCACAATTTACACTTTTCCACCATGATGACCACGGAAAACCCAACGAAACCCAACGGAGAACCCAAAACACGTCCAAAACACCCCAAACAAGAACAGGATCACCCCCAAAAACGAAAGAAAACCCCAAAAAGCACGGATCCAATCCCAAAACCACTCTAAACGTACCTGATGTTCTCCAAATCCAAATGTCCACTCCCAACCACCATAAAACCCATTAGGAACTCAACGAAACCCAACGGAAACCCCAAAAACACCTCAAAAACACCCCAAAAAAGAACTGGATCAGAAGAAAAAACACCAAACACTATGAATTTCCCCGCAAAACCACCCTAAACTCACCTGATCTTCTTCAAAACCCACAATCCACTCCCATTTACCTTAAGGACCAACGAGAATCCAACTAAAACCCAAAGGAGACCACAAAAAGGGTCAAAAACACCCCAAACAAGAACGGAATCACCCCCAAAACTGGAAGAAAATCCCCCCAAAAACATAGATCCACCCCAAAACGACACTAAACCTACTTGATGTTCTCCAAAACCCACAATTTACACTTTTCCAACATGATGACCAACAAGAACCCAGCAAAACCCAACGGAGACCCCAAAACACGTCAAAAACACACCAAAAAAGAACGGGATCACCCCAGAAAAACAGAAAAAAAAAACAAATACCAGGAATCCACCCCAAAAGTCCCCCTAAACCTACCTGATGTTCTCCAAAACCCACAATTTACCCTTTTCCACCATGATGCCAACGGAAAACCCAACGAAACCCAACGGAGAACCCAAAACACATCAAAAACACCACAAACAAGAACGGAATCACCCCCAAAACTGGAACAAAATCCCCAAAAAGCACGGATCAAATCCCAAAACCACTCTAAACCTACCTGATGTTCTCCAAAACCCACTATTCAGCCTTTTCCACCAAAATGAACAAGGAAAACACAACGAAACAAAACAGAGACCACAAAACACGTCAAAAACACCTCAAACAAGAACGGAATCACCCCCAAAACTGGAAGAAAATCCCCCAAAAACATAGATCCACCCCAAAAAGACACAAAACCTACCTGATGTTCTCCAAAACCCGCAATTTACACTTTTCCAACATGATGACCAACAAGAACCCAGCAAAACCCAACGGAGACCCCAAAACACGTCAAAAACACCCCAAAAATGAATTCGATCACCCGCCCAAAAAAAACAGAAGAAAACCCCAAATACCAGGAATCCACCCCAAAAGTCCCCCTAAACCTACCTGATGTTCTCCAAAACCCACAATTTACACTTTTCCACCATGATGACCACGGAAAACCCAACGAAACCCAACGGAGAACCCAAAACACGTCCAAAACACCCCAAAAAAGAATTGGATCATCCCAAAACTGGAACAAAATCCCCCAAAACCATAGATCCACCAAAAAACACCCTAAATCTACCTGATGTTCTCCAAAAACCACAATTTACACTTTTCCACCATGATGACCACGAAAAACCCAATGAAACCCAACGGAGACCCCAAAACACGTCAAAAACATGCCAAAAAACAACTGGATCACTAGAAAAAACAGAAGAAAACCCTAAAAACCATGAATCTGCCCCAAAAGTCCTCATAAACCTACCTGATGTTCTCCAAAACCCACAATTTACACTTTTCCACCATGATGACCACGGAAAACCCAACGAAACCCAACGGAGAACCCAAAACACGTCCAAAACACCCCAAACAAGTACAGGATCACCCCCAAAAACGAAAGAAAAACCCAAAAAGCACGGATCCAATCCCAAAACCACTCTAAACGTACCTGATGTTCTCCAAATCCAAATGTCCACTCCCAACCACCATAAAACCCATTAGGAACTCAACGAAACCCAACGGAAACCCCAAAACACGTCAAAAACACGCCGAAAACAACTGGATCACTAGAAAAAATAGAAGAAAACCCTAAAAACCATGAATCTGCCCCAGAAGTCGTCATAAACCTACCCGATGTTCTCCAAAACCCACAATTTACACTTTTCCACCATGATGACCACGGAAAACCCAACGAAACCCAACGGAGAACCCAAAACACGTCCAAAACACCCCAAACAAGAACAGGATCACCCCCAAAAACGAAAGAAAACCCCAAAAAGCACGGATCCAATCCCAAAACCACTCTAAACGTACCTGATGTTCTCCAAATCCAAATGTCCACTCCCAACCACCATAAAACCCATTAGGAACTCAACGAAACCCAACGGAAACCCCAAAAACACCTCAAAAACACCCCAAAAAAGAACTGGATCAGAAGAAAAAACACCAAACACTATGAATTTCCCCGCAAAACCACCCTAAACTCACCTGATCTTCTTCAAAACCCACAATCCACTCCCATTTACCTTAAGGACCAACGAGAATCCAACTAAAACCCAACGGAGACCACAAAAAGGGTCAAAAACACCCCAAACAAGAACGGAATCACCCCCAAAACTGGAAGAAAATCCCCCCAAAAACATAGATCCACCCCAAAACGACACTAAACCTACTTGATGTTCTCCAAAACCCACAATTTACACTTTTCCAACATGATGACCAACAAGAACCCAGCAAAACCCAACGGAGACCCCAAAACACGTCAAAAACACACCAAAAAAGAACGGGATCACCCCAGAAAAACAGAAAAAAAAAAACAAATACCATGAATCCACCCCAAAAGTCCCCCTAAACCTACCTGATGTTCTCCAAAACCCACAATTTACCCTTTTCCACCATGATGCCAACGGAAAACCCAACGAAACCCAACGGAGAACCCAAAACACATCAAAAACACCACAAACAAGAACGGAATCACCCCCAAAACTGGAACAAAATCCCCAAAAAGCACGGATCAAATCCCAAAACCACCCTAAACCTACCTGATATCCTCCAAAACCCACTATTCAGCCTTTTCCACCAAAATGAACAAGGAAAACACAACGAAACAAAACAGAGACCACAAAACACGTCAAAAACACCCCAAACAAGAACGGAATCACCCCCAAAACTGGAAGAAAATCCCCCAAAAACATAGATCCACCCCAAAAAGACACTAAACCTACCTGATGTTCTCCAAAACCCGCAATTTACACTTTTCCAACATGATGACCAACAAGAACCCAGCAAAACCCAACGGAGACCCCAAAACACGTCAAAAACACCCCAAAAATGAATTCGATCACCCCCCGAAAAAAAACAGAAGAAAACCCCAAATACCATGAATCCACCCCAAAAGTCCCCCTAAACCTACCTGATGTTCTCCAAAACCCACAATTTACACTTTTCCAACATGATGACCACGGAAAACCCAACGAAACCCAACGGAGAACCCAAAACACGTCCAAAACACCCCAAAAAAGAATTGGATCATCCCAAAACTGGAACAAAATCCCCCAAAACCATAGATCCACCAAAAAACACCCTAAATCTACCTGATGTTCTCCAAAAACCACAATTTACACTTTTCCACCATGATGACCACGAAAAACCCAATGAAACCCAACGGAGACCCCAAAACACGTCAAAAACATGCCAAAAAACAACTGGATCACTAGAAAAAACAGAAGAAAACCCTAAAAACCATGAATCTGCCCCAAAAGTCCTCATAAACCTACCTGATGTTCTCCAAAACCCACAATTTACACTTTTCCACCATGATGACCACGGAAAACCCAACGAAACCCAACGGAGAACCCAAAACACGTCCAAAACACCCCAAACAAGTACAGGATCACCCCCAAAAACGAAAGAAAACCCCAAAAAGCACGGATCCAATCCCAAAACCACTCTAAACGTACCTGATGTTCTCCAAATCCAAATGTCCACTCCCAACCACCATAAAACCCATTAGGAACTCAACGAAACCCAACGGAAACCCCAAAAACACCTCAAAAACACCCCAAAAAAGAACTGGATCAGAAGAAAAAACACCAAACACTATGAATTTCCCCGCAAAACCACCCTAAACTCACCTGATCTTCTTCAAAACCCACAATCCACTCCCATTTACCTTAAGGACCAACGAGAATCCAACTAAAACCCAAAGGAGACCACAAAAAGGGTCAAAAACACCCCAAACAAGAACGGAATCACCCCCAAAACTGGAAGAAAATCCCCCCAAAAACATAGATCCACCCCAAAACGACACTAAACCTACTTGATGTTCTCCAAAACCCACAATTTACACTTTTCCAACATGATGACCAACAAGAACCCAGCAAAACCCAACGGAGACCCCAAAACACGTCAAAAACACACCAAAAAAGAACGGGATCACCCCAGAAAAACAGAAAAAAAAAAACAAATACCATGAATCCACCCCAAAAGTCCCCCTAAACCTACCTGATGTTCTCCAAAACCCACAATTTACCCTTTTCCACCATGATGCCAACGGAAAACCCAACGAAACCCAACGGAGAACCCAAAACACATCAAAAACACCACAAACAAGAACGGAATCACCCCCAAAACTGGAACAAAATCCCCAAAAAGCACGGATCAAATCCCAAAACCACCCTAAACCTACCTGATGTCCTCCAAAACCCACTATTCAGCCTTTTCCACCAAAATGAACAAGGAAAACACAACGAAACAAAACAGAGACCACAAAACACGTCAAAAACACCCCAAACAAGAACGGAATCACCCCCAAAACTGGAAGAAAATCCCCCAAAAACATAGATCCACCCCAAAAAGACACTAAACCTACCTGATGTTCTCCAAAACCCGCAATTTACACTTTTCCAACATGATGACCAACAAGAACCCAGCAAAACCCAACGGAGACCCCAAAACACGTCAAAAACACCCCAAAAATGAATTCGATCACCCCCCGAAAAAAAACAGAAGAAAACCCCAAATACCATGAATCCACCCCAAAAGTCCCCCTAAACCTACCTGATGTTCTCCAAAACCCACAATTTACACTTTTCCACCATGATGACCACGGAAAACCCAACGAAACCCAACGGAGAACCCAAAACACGTCCAAAACACCCCAAAAAAGAATTGGATCATCCCAAAACTGGAACAAAATCCCCCAAAACCATAGATCCACCAAAAAACACCCTAAATCTACCTGATGTTCTCCAAAAACCACAATTTACACTTTTCCACCATGATGACCACGAAAAACCCAATGAAACCCAACGGAGACCCCAAAACACGTCAAAAACATGCCAAAAAACAACTGGATCACTAGAAAAAACAGAAGAAAACCCTAAAAACCATGAATCTGCCCCAAAAGTCCTCATAAACCTACCTCATGTTCTCCAAAACCCACAATTTACACTTTTCCACCATGATGACCACGGAAAACCCAACGAAACCCAACGGAGAACCCAAAACACGTCCAAAACACCACAAACAAGTACAGGATCACCCCCAAAAACGAAAGAAAACCCCAAAAAGCACGGATCCAATCCCAAAACCACTCTAAACGTACCTGATGTTCTCCAAATCCAAATGTCCACTCCCAACCACCATAAAACCCATTAGGAACTCAACGAAACCCAACGGAAACCCCAAAACACGTCAAAAACACGCCGAAAACAACTGGATCACTAGAAAAAATAGAAGAAAACCCTAAAAACCATGAATCTGCCCCAGAAGTCGTCATAAACCTACCCGATGTTCTCCAAAACCCACAATTTACACTTTTCCACCATGATGACCACGGAAAACCCAACGAAACCCAACGGAGAACCCAAAACACGTCCAAAACACCCCAAACAAGAACAGGATCACCCCCAAAAACGAAAGAAAACCCCAAAAAGCACGGATCCAATCCCAAAACCACTCTAAACGTACCTGATGTTCTCCAAATCCAAATGTCCACTCCCAACCACCATAAAACCCATTAGGAACTCAACGAAACCCAACGGAAACCCCAAAAACACCTCAAAAACACCCCAAAAAAGAACTGGATCAGAAGAAAAAACACCAAACACTATGAATTTCCCCGCAAAACCACCCTAAACTCACCTGATCTTCTTCAAAACCCACAATCCACTCCCATTTACCTTAAGGACCAACGAGAATCCAACTAAAACCCAAAGGAGACCACAAAAAGGGTCAAAAACACCCCAAACAAGAACGGAATCACCCCCAAAACTGGAAGAAAATCCCCCCAAAAACATAGATCCACCCCAAAACGACACTAAACCTACTTGATGTTCTCCAAAACCCACAATTTACACTTTTCCAACATGATGACCAACAAGAACCCAGCAAAACCCAACGGAGACCCCAAAACACGTCAAAAACACACCAAAAAAGAACGGGATCACCCCAGAAAAACAGAAAAAAAAAAACAAATACCATGAATCCACCCCAAAAGTCCCCCTAAACCTACCTGATGTTCTCCAAAACCCACAATTTACCCTTTTCCACCATGATGCCAACGGAAAACCCAACGAAACCCAACGGAGAACCCAAAACACATCAAAAACACCACAAACAAGAACGGAATCACCCCCAAAACTGGAACAAAATCCCCAAAAAGCACGGATCAAATCCCAAAACCACCCTAAACCTACCTGATGTCCTCCAAAACCCACTATTCAGCCTTTTCCACCAAAATGAACAAGGAAAACACAACGAAACAAAACAGAGACCACAAAACACGTCAAAAACACCCCAAACAAGAACGGAATCACCCCCAAAACTGGAAGAAAATCCCCCAAAAACATAGATCCACCCCAAAAAGACACTAAACCTACCTGATGTTCTCCAAAACCCGCAATTTACACTTTTCCAACATGATGACCAACAAGAACCCAGCAAAACCCAACGGAGACCCCAAAACACGTCAAAAACACCCCAAAAATGAATTCGATCACCCCCCGAAAAAAAACAGAAGAAAACCCCAAATACCATGAATCCACCCCAAAAGTCCCCCTAAACCTACCTGATGTTCTCCAAAACCCACAATTTACACTTTTCCAACATGATGACCACGGAAAACCCAACGAAACCCAACGGAGAACCCAAAACACGTCAAAAACACCCCAAAAAAGAATTGGATCATCCCAAAACTGGAACAAAATCCCCCAAAACCATAGATCCACCAAAAAACACCCTAAATCTACCTGATGTTCTCCAAAAACCACAATTTACACTTTTCCACCATGATGACCACGAAAAACCCAATGAAACCCAACGGAGACCCCAAAACACGTCAAAAACATGCCAAAAAACAACTGGATCACTAGAAAAAACAGAAGAAAACCCTAAAAACCATGAATCTGCCCCAAAAGTCCTCATAAACCTACCTCATGTTCTCCAAAACCCACAATTTACACTTTTCCAACATGATGACCACGGAAAACCCAACGAAACCCAACGGAGAACCCAAAACACGTCCAAAACACCCCAAACAAGTACAGGATCACCCCCAAAAACGAAAGAAAACCCCAAAAAGCACGGATCCAATCCCAAAACCACTCTAAACGTACCTGATGTTCTCCAAATCCAAATGTCCACTCCCAACCACCATAAAACCCATTAGGAACTCAACGAAACCCAACGGAAACCCCAAAACACGTCAAAAACACGCCGAAAACAACTGGATCACTAGAAAAAATAGAAGAAAACCCTAAAAACCATGAATCTGCCCCAGAAGTCGTCATAAACCTACCCGATGTTCTCCAAAACCCACAATTTACACTTTTCCACCATGATGACCACGGAAAACCCAACGAAACCCAACGGAGAACCCAAAACACGTCCAAAACACCCCAAACAAGAACAGGATCACCCCCAAAAACGAAAGAAAACCCCAAAAAGCACGGATCCAATCCCAAAACCACTCTAAACGTACCTGATGTTCTCCAAATCCAAATGTCCACTCCCAACCACCATAAAACCCATTAGGAACTCAACGAAACCCAACGGAAACCCCAAAAACACCTCAAAAACACCCCAAAAAAGAACTGGATCAGAAGAAAAAACACCAAACACTATGAATTTCCCCGCAAAACCACCCTAAACTCACCTGATCTTCTTCAAAACCCACAATCCACTCCCATTTACCTTAAGGACCAACGAGAATCCAACTAAAACCCAAAGGAGACCACAAAAAGGGTCAAAAACACCCCAAACAAGAACGGAATCACCCCCAAAACTGGAAGAAAATCCCCCCAAAAACATAGATCCACCCCAAAACGACACTAAACCTACTTGATGTTCTCCAAAACCCACAATTTACACTTTTCCAACATGATGACCAACAAGAACCCAGCAAAACCCAACGGAGACCCCAAAACACGTCAAAAACACACCAAAAAAGAACGGGATCACCCCAGAAAAACAGAAAAAAAAAACAAATACCATGAATCCACCCCAAAAGTCCCCCTAAACCTACCTGATGTTCTCCAAAACCCACAATTTACCCTTTTCCACCATGATGCCAACGGAAAACCCAATGAAACCCAACGGAGACCCCAAAACACGTCAAAAACATGCCAAAAAACAACTGGATCACTAGAAAAAACAGAAGAAAACCCTAAAAACCATGAATCTGCCCCAAAAGTCCTCATAAACCTACCTCATGTTCTCCAAAACCCACAATTTACACTTTTCCACCATGATGACCACGGAAAACCCAACGAAACCCAACGGAGAACCCAAAACACGTCCAAAACACCACAAACAAGTACAGGATCACCCCCAAAAACGAAAGAAAACCCCAAAAAGCACGGATCCAATCCCAAAACCACTCTAAACGTACCTGATGTTCTCCAAATCCAAATGTCCACTCCCAACCACCATAAAACCCATTAGGAACTCAACGAAACCCAACGGAAACCCCAAAACACGTCAAAAACACGCCGAAAACAACTGGATCACTAGAAAAAATAGAAGAAAACCCTAAAAACCATGAATCTGCCCCAGAAGTCGTCATAAACCTACCCGATGTTCTCCAAAACCCACAATTTACACTTTTCCACCATGATGACCACGGAAAACCCAACGAAACCCAACGGAGAACCCAAAACACGTCCAAAACACCCCAAACAAGAACAGGATCACCCCCAAAAACGAAAGAAAACCCCAAAAAGCACGGATCCAATCCCAAAACCACTCTAAACGTACCTGATGTTCTCCAAATCCAAATGTCCACTCCCAACCACCATAAAACCCATTAGGAACTCAACGAAACCCAACGGAAACCCCAAAAACACCTCAAAAACACCCCAAAAAAGAACTGGATCAGAAGAAAAAACACCAAACACTATGAATTTCCCCGCAAAACCACCCTAAACTCACCTGATCTTCTTCAAAACCCACAATCCACTCCCATTTACCTTAAGGACCAACGAGAATCCAACTAAAACCCAACGGAGACCACAAAAAGGGTCAAAAACACCCCAAACAAGAACGGAATCACCCCCAAAACTGGAAGACAATCCCCCCAAAAATATAGATCCACCCCAAAACGACACTAAACCTACTTGATGTTCTCCAAAACCCACAATTTACACTTTTCCAACATGATGACCAACAAGAACCCAGCAAAACCCAACGGAGACCCCAAAACACGTCAAAAACACACCAAAAAAGAACGGGATCACCCCAGAAAAACAGAAAAAAAAAACAAATACCATGAATCCACCCCAAAAGTCCCCCTAAACCTACCTGATGTTCTCCAAAACCCACAATTTACCCTTTTCCACCATGATGCCAACGGAAAACCCAACGAAACCCAACGGAGAACCCAAAACACATCAAAAACACCACAAACAAGAACGGAATCACCCCCAAAACTGGAACAAAATCCCCAAAAAGCACGGATCAAATCCCAAAACCACTCTAAACCTACCTGATGTTCTCCAAAACCCACTATTCAGCCTTTTCCACCAAAATGAACAAGGAAAACACAACGAAACAAAACAGAGACCACAAAACACGTCAAAAACACCTCAAACAAGAACGGAATCACCCCCAAAACTGGAAGAAAATCCCCCAAAAACATAGATCCACCCCAAAAAGACACAAAACCTACCTGATGTTCTCCAAAACCCGCAATTTACACTTTTCCAACATGATGACCAACAAGAAACCAGCAAAACCCAACGGAGACCCCAAAACACGTCAAAAACACCCCAAAAATGAATTCGATCACCCCCCGAAAAAAAACAGAAGAAAACCCCAAATACCATGAATCCACCCCAAAAGTCCCCCTAAACCTACCTGATGTTCTCCAAAACCCACAATTTACACTTTTCCACCATGATGACCACGGAAAACCCAACGAAACCCAACGGAGAACCCAAAACACGTCCAAAACACCCCAAAAAAGAATTGGATCATCCCAAAACTGGAACAAAATCCCCCAAAACCATAGATCCACCAAAAAACACCCTAAATCTACCTGATGTTCTCCAAAAACCACAATTTACACTTTTCCACCATGATGACCACGAAAAACCCAATGAAACCCAACGGAGACCCCAAAACACGTCAAAAACATGCCAAAAAACAACTGGATCACTAGAAAAAACAGAAGAAAACCCTAAAAACCATGAATCTGCCCCAAAAGTCCTCATAAACCTACCTCATGTTCTCCAAAACCCACAATTTACACTTTTCCACCATGATGACCACGGAAAACCCAACGAAACCCAACGGAGAACCCAAAACACGTCCAAAACACCCCAAACAAGTACAGGATCACCCCCAAAAACGAAAGAAAACCCCAAAAAGCACGGATCCAATCCCAAAACCACTCTAAACGTACCTGATGTTCTCCAAATCCAAATGTCCACTCCCAACCACCATAAAACCCATTAGGAACTCAACGAAACCCAACGGAAACCCCAAAACACGTCAAAAACACGCCGAAAACAACTGGATCACTAGAAAAAATAGAAGAAAACCCTAAAAACCATGAATCTGCCCCAGAAGTCGTCATAAACCTACCCGATGTTCTCCAAAACCCACAATTTACACTTTTCCACCATGATGACCACGGAAAACCCAACGAAACCCAACGGAGAACCCAAAACACGTCCAAAACACCCCAAACAAGAACAGGATCACCCCCAAAAACGAAAGAAAACCCCAAAAAGCACGGATCCAATCCCAAAACCACTCTAAACGTACCTGATGTTCTCCAAATCCAAATGTCCACTCCCAACCACCATAAAACCCATTAGGAACTCAACGAAACCCAACGGAAACCCCAAAAACACCTCAAAAACACCCCAAAAAAGAACTGGATCAGAAGAAAAAACACCAAACACTATGAATTTCCCCGCAAAACCACCCTAAACTCACCTGATCTTCTTCAAAACCCACAATCCACTCCCATTTACCTTAAGGACCAACGAGAATCCAACTAAAACCCAAAGGAGACCACAAAAAGGGTCAAAAACACCCCAAACAAGAACGGAATCACCCCCAAAACTGGAAGAAAATCCCCCCAAAAACATAGATCCACCCCAAAACGACACTAAACCTACTTGATGTTCTCCAAAACCCACAATTTACACTTTTCCAACATGATGACCAACAAGAACCCAGCAAAACCCAACGGAGACCCCAAAACACGTCAAAAACACACCAAAAAAGAACGGGATCACCCCAGAAAAACAGAAAAAAAAAAACAAATACCATGAATCTGCCCCAAAAGTCCCCCTAAACCTACCTGATGTTCTCCAAAACCCACAATTTACCCTTTTCCACCATGATGCCAACGGAAAACCCAACGAAACCCAACGGAGAACCCAAAACACATCAAAAACACCACAAACAAGAACGGAATCACCCCCAAAACTGGAACAAAATCCCCAAAAAGCACGGATCAAATCCCAAAACCACCCTAAACCTACCTGATATCCTCCAAAACCCACTATTCAGCCTTTTCCACCAAAATGAACAAGGAAAACACAACGAAACAAAACAGAGACCACAAAACACGTCAAAAACACCCCAAACAAGAACGGAATCACCCCCAAAACTGGAAGAAAATCCCCCAAAAACATAGATCCACCCCAAAAAGACACTAAACCTACCTGATGTTCTCCAAAACCCGCAATTTACACTTTTCCAACATGATGACCAACAAGAACCCAGCAAAACCCAACGGAGACCCCAAAACACGTCAAAAACACCCCAAAAATGAATTCGATCACCCCCCGAAAAAAAACAGAAGAAAACCCCAAATACCATGAATCCACCCCAAAAGTCCCCCTAAACCTACCTGATGTTCTCCAAAACCCACAATTTACACTTTTCCACCATGATGACCACGGAAAACCCAACGAAACCCAACGGAGAACCCAAAACACGTCCAAAACACCCCAAAAAAGAATTGGATCATCCCAAAACTGGAACAAAATCCCCCAAAACCATAGATCCACCAAAAAACACCCTAAATCTACCTGATGTTCTCCAAAAACCACAATTTACACTTTTCCACCATGATGACCACGAAAAACCCAATGAAACCCAACGGAGACCCCAAAACACGTCAAAAACATGCCAAAAAACAACTGGATCACTAGAAAAAACAGAAGAAAACCCTAAAAACCATGAATCTGCCCCAAAAGTCCTCATAAACCTACCTGATGTTCTCCAAAACCCACAATTTACACTTTTCCACCATGATGACCACGGAAAACCCAACGAAACCCAACGGAGAACCCAAAACACGTCCAAAACACCCCAAACAAGTACAGGATCACCCCCAAAAACGAAAGAAAACCCCAAAAAGCACGGATCCAATCCCAAAACCACTCTAAACGTACCTGATGTTCTCCAAATCCAAATGTCCACTCCCAACCACCATAAAACCCATTAGGAACTCAACGAAACCCAAAGGAAACCCCAAAACACGTCAAAAACACGCCGAAAACAACTGGATCACTAGAAAAAATAGAAGAAAACCCTAAAAACCATGAATCTGCCCCAGAAGTCGTCATAAACCTACCCGATGTTCTCCAAAACCCACAATTTACACTTTTCCACCATGATGACCACGGAAAACCCAACGAAACCCAACGGAGAACCCAAAACACGTCCAAAACACCCCAAACAAGAACAGGATCACCCCCAAAAACGAAAGAAAACCCCAAAAAGCACGGATCCAATCCCAAAACCACTCTAAACGTACCTGATGTTCTCCAAATCCAAATGTCCACTCCCAACCACCATAAAACCCATTAGGAACTCAACGAAACCCAACGGAAACCCCAAAAACACCTCAAAAACACCCCAAAAAAGAACTGGATCAGAAGAAAAAACACCAAACACTATGAATTTCCCCGCAAAACCACCCTAAACTCACCTGATCTTCTTCAAAACCCACAATCCACTCCCATTTACCTTAAGGACCAACGAGAATCCAACTAAAACCCAAAGGAGACCACAAAAAGGGTCAAAAACACCCCAAACAAGAACGGAATCACCCCCAAAACTGGAAGAAAATCCCCCCAAAAACATAGATCCACCCCAAAACGACACTAAACCTACTTGATGTTCTCCAAAACCCACAATTTACACTTTTCCAACATGATGACCAACAAGAACCCAACAAAACCCAACGGAGACCCCAAAACACGTCAAAAACACACCAAAAAAGAACGGGATCACCCAAGAAAAACAGAAAAAAAAAAACAAATACCATGAATCTGCCCCAAAAGTCCCCCTAAACCTACCTGATGTTCTCCAAAACCCACAATTTACCCTTTTCCACCATGATGCCAACGGAAAACCCAACGAAACCCAACGGAGAACCCAAAACACATCAAAAACACCACAAACAAGAACGGAATCACCCCCAAAACTGGAACAAAATCCCCAAAAAGCACGGATCAAATCCCAAAACCACTCTAAACCTACCTGATGTTCTCCAAAACCCACTATTCAGCCTTTTCCACCAAAATGAACAAGGAAAACACAACGAAACAAAACAGAGACCACAAAACACGTCAAAAACACCCCAAACAAGAACGGAATCACCCCCAAAACTGGAAGAAAATCCCCCAAAAACATAGATCCACCCCAAAAAGACACAAAACCTACCTGATGTTCTCCAAAACCCGCAATTTACACTTTTCCAACATGATGACCAACAAGAACCCAGCAAAACCCAACGGAGACCCCAAAACACGTCAAAAACACCCCAAAAATGAATTCGATCACCCGCCCAAAAAAAACAGAAGAAAACCCCAAATACCATGAATCCACCCCAAAAGTCCCCCTAAACCTACCTGATGTTCTCCAAAACCCACAATTTACACTTTTCCACCATGATGACCACGGAAAACCCAACGAAACCCAACGGAGAACCCAAAACACGTCCAAAACACCCCAAAAAAGAATTGGATCATCCCAAAACTGGAACAAAATCCCCCAAAACCATAGATCCACCAAAAAACACCCTAAATCTTCCTGATGTTCTCCAAAAACCACAATTTACACTTTTCCACCATGATGACCACGAAAAACCCAATGAAACCCAACGGAGACCCCAAAACACATCAAAAACATGCCAAAAAACAACTGGATCACTAGAAAAAACAGAAGAAAACCCTAAAAACCATGAATCTGCCCCAAAAGTCCTCATAAACCTACCTCATGTTCTCCAAAACCCACAATTTACACTTTTCCACCATGATGACCACGGAAAACCCAACGAAACCCAACGGAGAACCCAAAACACGTCCAAAACACCCCAAACAAGTACAGGATCACCCCCAAAAACGAAAGAAAACCCCAAAAAGCACGGATCCAATCCCAAAACCACTCTAAACGTACCTGATGTTCTCCAAATCCAAATGTCCACTCCCAACCACCATAAAACCCATTAGGAACTCAACGAAACCCAACGGAAACCCCAAAACACGTCAAAAACACGCCGAAAACAACTGGATCACTAGAAAAAATAGAAGAAAACCCTAAAAACCATGAATCTGCCCCAGAAGTCGTCATAAACCTACCCGATGTTCTCCAAAACCCACAATTTACACTTTTCCACCATGATGACCACGGAAAACCCAACGAAACCCAACGGAGAACCCAAAACACGTCCAAAACACCCCAAACAAGAACAGGATCACCCCCAAAAACGAAAGAAAACCCCAAAAAGCACGGATCCAATCCCAAAACCACTCTAAACGTACCTGATGTTCTCCAAATCCAAATGTCCACTCCCAACCACCATAAAACCCATTAGGAACTCAACGAAACCCAACGGAAACCCCAAAAACACCTCAAAAACACCCCAAAAAAGAACTGGATCAGAAGAAAAAACACCAAACACTATGAATTTCCCCGCAAAACCACCCTAAACTCACCTGATCTTCTTCAAAACCCACAATCCACTCCCATTTACCTTAAGGACCAACGAGAATCCAACTAAAACCCAAAGGAGACCACAAAAAGGGTCAAAAACACCCCAAACAAGAACGGAATCACCCCCAAAACTGGAAGAAAATCCCCCCAAAAACATAGATCCACCCCAAAACGACACTAAACCTACTTGATGTTCTCCAAAACCCACAATTTACACTTTTCCAACATGATGACCAACAAGAACCCAGCAAAACCCAACGGAGACCCCAAAACACGTCAAAAACACACCAAAAAAGAACGGGATCACCCCAGAAAAACAGAAAAAAAAAACAAATACCATGAATCCACCCCAAAAGTCCCCCTAAACCTACCTGATGTTCTCCAAAACCCACAATTTACCCTTTTCCACCATGATGCCAACGGAAAACCCAACGAAACCCAACGGAGAACCCAAAACACATCAAAAACACCACAAACAAGAACGGAATCACCCCCAAAACTGGAACAAAATCCCCAAAAAGCACGGATCAAATCCCAAAACCACCCTAAACCTACCTGATGTTCTCCAAAACCCACTATTCAGCCTTTTCCACCAAAATGAACAAGGAAAACACAACGAAACAAAACAGAGACCACAAAACACGTCAAAAACACCCCAAACAAGAACGGAATCACCCCCAAAACTGGAAGAAAATCCCCCAAAAACATAGATCCACCCCAAAAAGACACAAAACCTACCTGATGTTCTCCAAAACCCGCAATTTACACTTTTCCAACATGATGACCAACAAGAAACCAGCAAAACCCAACGGAGACCCCAAAACACGTCAAAAACACCCCAAAAATGAATTCGATCACCCGCCCAAAAAAAACAGAAGAAAACCCCAAATACCATGAATCCACCCCAAAAGTCCCCCTAAACCTACCTGATGTTCTCCAAAACCCACAATTTACACTTTTCCACCATGATGACCACGGAAAACCCAACGAAACCCAACGGAGAACCCAAAACACGTCCAAAACACCCCAAAAAAGAATTGGATCATCCCAAAACTGGAACAAAATCCCCCAAAACCATAGATCCACCAAAAAACACCCTAAATCTACCTGATGTTCTCCAAAAACCACAATTTACACTTTTCCACCATGATGACCACGAAAAACCCAATGAAACCCAACGGAGACCCCAAAACACATCAAAAACATGCCAAAAAAACAACTGGATCACTAGAAAAAACAGAAGAAAACCCTAAAAACCATGAATCTGCCCCAGAAGTCGTCATAAACCTACCTCATGTTCTCCAAAACCCACAATTTACACTTTTCCACCATGATGACCACGGAAAACCCAACGAAACCCAACGGAGAACCCAAAACACGTCCAAAACACCCCAAACAAGTACAGGATCACCCCCAAAAACGAAAGAAAACCCCAAAAAGCACGGATCCAATCCCAAAACCACTCTAAACGTACCTGATGTTCTCCAAATCCAAATGTCCACTCCCAACCACCATAAAACCCATTAGGAACTCAACGAAACCCAACGGAAACCCCAAAACACGTCAAAAAAACGCCGAAAACAACTGGATCACTAGAAAAAATAGAAGAAAACCCTAAAAACCATGAATCTGCCCCAGAAGTCGTCATAAACCTACCCGATGTTCTCCAAAACCCACAATTTACACTTTTCCACCATGATGACCACGGAAAACCCAACGAAACCCAACGGAGAACCCAAAACACGTCCAAAACACCCCAAACAAGAACAGGATCACCCCCAAAAACGAAAGAAAACCCCAAAAAGCACGGATCCAATCCCAAAACCACTCTAAACGTACCTGATGTTCTCCAAATCCAAATGTCCACTCCCAACCACCATAAAACCCATTAGGAACTCAACGAAACCCAACGGAAACCCCAAAAACACCTCAAAAACACCCCAAAAAAGAACTGGATCAGAAGAAAAAACACCAAACACTATGAATTTCCCCGCAAAACCACCCTAAACTCACCTGATCTTCTTCAAAACCCACAATCCACTCCCATTTCCCTTAAGGACCAACGAGAATCCAACTAAAACCCAACGGAGACCCCAAAACAAGTCAAAAACACCCCAAACAAGAACGGAATCACCCCCAAAACTGGAAGAAAATCCCCCCAAAAATATAGATCCACCCCAAAACGACACTAAACCTACCTGATGTTCTCCAAAACCCGCAATTTACACTTTTCCAACATGATGACCAACAAGAACCCAGCAAAACCCAACGGAGACCCCAAAACACGTCAAAAACACCCCAAAAATGAATTCGATCACCCCCCCCAAAAAAACAGAAGAAAACCCCAAATACCATGAATCCACCCCAAAAGTCCCCCTAAACCTACCTGATGTTCTCCAAAACCCACAATTTACACTTTTCCACCATGATGACCACGAAAAACCCAATGAAACCCAACGGAGACCCCAAAACACGTCAAAAACATGCCAAAAAACAACTGGATCACTAGAAAAAACAGAAGAAAACCCTAAAAACCATGAATCTGCCCCAAAAGTCCTCATAAACCTACCTGATGTTCTCCAAAACCCACAATTTACACTTTTCCACCATGATGACCACGGAAAACCCAACGAAACCCAACGGAGAACCCAAAACACGTCCAAAACACCCCAAACAAGAACAGGATCACCCCCAAAAACGAAAGAAAACCCCAAAAAGCACGGATCCAATCCCAAAACCACTCTAAACGTACCTGATGTTCTCCAAATCCAAATGTCCACTCCCAACCACCATAAAACCCATTAGGAACTCAACGAAACCCAACGGAAACCCCAAAAACACCTCAAAAACACCCCAAAAAAGAACTGGATCAGAAGAAAAAACACCAAACACTATGAATTTCCCCGCAAAACCACCCTAAACTCACCTGATCTTCTTCAAAACCCACAATCCACTCCCATTTACCTTAAGGACCAACGAGAATCCAACTAAAACCCAACGGAGACCCCAAAACAAGTCAAAAACACCCCAAACAAGAACGGAATCACCCCCAAAACTGGAAGAAAATCCCCCCAAAAACATAGATCCACCCCAAAACGACAATAAACCTACTTGATGTTCTCCAAAACCCACAATTTACACTTTTCCACCATGATGCCAACGGAAAACCCAACGAAACCCAACGGAGAACCCAAAACACATCAAAAACACCACAAACAAGAACGGAATCACCCCCAAAACTGGAACAAAATCCCCAAAAAGCACAAATCAAATCCCAAAACCACCCTAAACCTACCTGATGTCCTCCAAAACCCACTATTCAGCCTTTTCCACCAAAATGAACAAGGAAAACACAACGAAACAAAACAGAGACCACAAAACACGTCAAAAACACCCCAAACAAGAACGGAATCACCCCCAAAACTGGAAGAAAATCCCCCAAAAACATAGATCCACCCCAAAAAGACACTAAACCTACCTGATGTTCTCCAAAACCCGCAATTTACACTTTTCCAACATGATGACCAACAAGAACCCAGCAAAACCCAACGGAGACCCCAAAACACGTCAAAAACACCCCAAAAATGAATTCGATCACCCCCCGAAAAAAAACAGAAGAAAACCCCAAATACCATGAATCCACCCCAAAAGTCCCCCTAAACCTACCTGATGTTCTCCAAAACCCACAATTTACACTTTTCCACCATGATGACCACGAAAAACCCAATGAAACCCAATGGAGACTCCAAAACACGTCAAAAACATGCCAAAAAACAACTGGATCACTAGAAAAAACAGAAGAAAACCCTAAAAACCATGAATCTGCCCCAAAAGTCCTCATAAACCTACCTGATGTTCTCCAAAACCCACTATTCAGCCTTTTCCACCAAAATGAACAAGGATAACACAACGAAACAAAAAAGAGACCACAAAACACGTCAAAAACACCCCAAACAAGAACGGAATCACCCCCAAAACTGGAAGAAAATCCCCCAAAAACATAGATCCACCCCAAAAAACACCCTAAATCTACCTGATGTTCTCCAAAAACCACAATATACACTTTTCCACCATGATGACCACGAGAAACACAATGAAACCCAACGGAGACCCCAAAACACGTCAAAAACACGCCAAAAAACAACTGGATCAGTAGAAAAAAAGAGAAGAAAACCCTAAAAACCATGAATCTGCCCCACAAGTCCTCATAAACCTACCTGATGTTCTCCAAAACCCACATTTTACACTTTTCCAACATGATGACCAACAAGAACCCAGCAAAACCCAACGGAGACCCCAAAACACGTCAAAAACACACCAAAAATGAATTCGATCACCCCCCCAAAAAAAACAGAAGAAAACCCCAAATACCAGGAATCCACCCCAAAAGTCCCCCTAAACCTACCTGATGTTCTCCAAAACCCACAATTTACACTTTTCCACCATGATGACCACGGAAAACCCAACGAAACCCAACGGAGAACCCAAAACACGTCCAAAACACCCCAAAAGAGAATTGGATCACCCCAAAACTGGAACAAAATCCACCAAAAACATAGATCCACCAAAAAACACCCTAAATCTACCTGATGTTCTCCAAAACCCACAATTTACACTTTTCCACCATGATGACCACGAAAAACCCAATGAAACCCAACGGAGACCCCAAAACACGTCAAAAACATGCCAAAAAACAACTGGATCACTAGAAAAAACAGAAGAAAACCCTAAAAACCATGAATCTGCCCCAAAAGTCCTCATAAACCTACCTCATGTTCTCCAAAACCCACAATTTACACTTTTCCACCATGATGACCACGGAAAACCCAACGAAACCCAACGGAGAACCCAAAACACGTCCAAAACACCCCAAACAAGAACAGGATCACCCCCAAAAACGAAAGAAAACCCCAAAAAGCACGGATCCAATCCCAAAACCACTCTAAACGTACCTGATGTTCTCCAAATCCAAATGTCCACTCCCAACCACCATAAAACCCATTAGGAACTCAACGAAACCCAACGGAAACCCCAAAAACACCTCAAAAACACCCCAAAAAAGAACCGGATCAGAAGAAAAAACACCAAACACTATGAATTTCCCCGCAAAACCACCCTAAACTCACCTGATCTTCTTCAAAACCCACAATCCACTCCCATTTCCCTTAAGGACCAACGAGAATCCAACTAAAACCCAACGGAGACCACAAAAAGGGTCAAAAACACCCCAAACAAGAACGGAATCACCCCCAAAACTGGAAGAAAATCCCCCCAAAAACATAGATCCACCCCAAAACGACAATAAACCTACTTGATGTTCTCCAAAACCCACAATTTACACTTTTCCAACATGATGACCAACAAGAACCCAACAAAACCCAACGGAGACCCCAAAACACATCAAAAACACACCAAAAAAGAACGGGATCACCCCAGAAAAACAGAAAAAAAAAAAAACAAATACCATGAATCCACCCCAAAAGTCCCCCTAAACCTACCTGATGTTCTCCAAAACCCACAATTTACCCTTTTCCACCATGATGCCAACGGAAAACCCAACGAAACCCAACGGAGAACCCAAAACACATCAAAAACACCACAAACAAGAACGGAATCACCCCCAAAACTGGAACAAAATCCCCAAAAAGCACAAATCAAATCCCAAAACCACCCTAAACCTACCTGATGTTCTCGAAAACCCACTATTCAGCCTTTTCCACCAAAATGAACAAGGAAAACACAACGAAACAAAAAAGAGACCACAAAACACGTCAAAAACACCCCAAACAAGAACGGAATCACCCCCAAAACTGGAAGAAAATCCCCCAAAAACATAGATCCACCCCAAAAAACACCCTAAATCTACCTGATGTTCTCCAAAACCCACAATATACACTTTTCCACCATGATGACCACGAGAAACCCAATGAAACCCAACGGAGACCCCAAAACACGTCAAAAACACGCCAAAAAACAACTGGATCAGTAGAAAAAAAGAGAAGAAAACCCTAAAAACCATGAATCTGCCCCACAAGTCCTCATAAACCTACCTGATGTTCTCCAAAACCCACAATTTACACTTTTCCAACATGATGACCAACAAGAACCCAGCAAAACCCAACGGAGACCCCAAAACACGTCAAAAACACCCCAAAAATGAATTCGATCACCCCCCCAAAAAAAACAGAAGAAAACCCCAAATACCAGGAATCCACCCCAAAAGTCCCCCTAAACCTACCTGATGTTCTCCAAAACCCACAATTTACACTTTTCCACCATGATGACCACGGAAAACCCAACGAAACCCAACGGAGAACCCAAAACACGTCCAAAACACCCCAAAAGAGAATTGGATCACCCCAAAACTGGAACAAAATCCACCAAAAACATAGATCCACCAAAAAACACCCTAAATCTACCTGATGTTCTCCAAAACCCACAATTTACACTTTTCCAACATGATGACCACGCAAAACCCAACGAAACCCAACGGAGACCCCAAAACACGTCAAAAACATGCCAAAAAACAACTGGATCACTAGAAAAAACAGAAGAAAACCCTAAAAACCATGAATCTGCCCCAAAAGTCCTCATAAACCTACCTGATGTTCTCCAAAACCCACAATTTACACTTTTCCACCATGATGACCACGGAAAACCCAACGAAACCCAACGGAGAACCCAAAACACGTCCAAAACACCCCAAACAAGAACAGGATCACCCCCAAAAACGAAAGAAAACCCCAAAAAGCACGGATCCAATCCCAAAACCACTCTAAACGTACCTGATGTTCTCCAAATCCAAATGTCCACTCCCAACCACCATAAAACCCATTAGGAACTCAACGAAAACCAACGGAAACCCCAAAAACACCTCAAAAACACCCCAAAAAAGAACTGGATCAGAAGAAAAAACACCAAACACTATGAATTTCCCCGCAAAACCACCCTAAACTCACCTGATCTTCTTCAAAACCCACAATCCACTCCCATTTCCCTTAAGGACCAACGAGAATCCAACTAAAACCCAACGGAGACCCCAAAACAAGTCAAAAACACCCCAAACAAGAACGGAATCACCCCCAAAACTGGAAGAAAATCCCCCCAAAAATATAGATCCACCCCAAAACGACACTAAACCTACCTGATGTTCTCCAAAACCCGCAATTTACACTTTTCCAACATGATGACCAACAAGAACCCAGCAAAACCCAACGGAGACCCCAAAACACGTCAAAAACACCCCAAAAATGAATTCGATCACCCCCCCCAAAAAAACAGAAGAAAACCCCAAATACCATGAATCCACCCCAAAAGTCCCCCTAAACCTACCTGATGTTCTCCAAAAACCACAATTTACACTTTTCCACCATGATGACCACGAAAAAACCAATGAAACCCAACGGAGACCCCAAAACACGTCAAAAACTTGCCAAAAAACAACTGGATCACTAGAAAAAAACAGAAGAAAACCCTAAAAACCATGAATCTGCCCCAAAAGTCCTCATAAACCTACCTGATGTTCTCCAAAACCCACAATTTACACTTTTCCACCATGATGACCACGGAAAACCCAACGAAACCCAACGGAGAACCCAAAACACGTCCAAAACACCCCAAACAAGAACAGGATCACCCCCAAAAACGAAAGAAAACCCCAAAAAGCACGGATCCAATCCCAAAACCACTCTAAACGTACCTGATGTTCTCCAAATCCAAATGTCCACTCCCAACCACCATAAAACCCATTAGGAACTCAACGAAACCCAACGGAAACCCCAAAAACACCTCAAAAACACCCCAAAAAAGAACTGGATCAGAAGAAAAAACACCAAACACTATGAATTTCCCCGCAAAACCACCCTAAACTCACCTGATCTTCTTCAAAACCCACAATCCACTCCCATTTACCTTAAGGACCAACGAGAATCCAACTAAAACCCAACGGAGACCACAAAAAGGGTCAAAAACACCCCAAACAAGAACGGAATCACCCCCAAAACTGGAAGAAAATCCCCCCAAAAACATAGATCCACCCCAAAACGACAATAAACCTACTTGATGTTCTCCAAAACCCACAATTTACACTTTTCCAACATGATGACCAACAAGAACCCAGCAAAACCCAACGGAGACCCCAAAACACGTCAAAAACACCCCAAAAATGAATTCGATCACCCCCCCAAAAAAAACAGAAGAAAACCCCAAATACCAGGAATCCACCCCAAAAGTCCCCCTAAACCTACCTGATGTTCTCCAAAACCCACAATTTACACTTTTCCACCATGATGACCACGGAAAACCCAACGAAACCCAACGGAGAACCCAAAACACGTCCAAAACACCCCAAAAGAGAATTGGATCACCCCAAAACTGGAACAAAATCCACCAAAAACATAGATCCACCAAAAAACACCCTAAATCTACCTGATGTTCTCCAAAACCCACAATTTACACTTTTCCAACATGATGACCACGAAAAACCCAACGAAACCCAACGGAGACCCCAAAACACGTCAAAAACATGCCAAAAAACAACTGGATCACTAGAAAAAACAGAAGAAAACCCTAAAAACCATGAATCTGCCCCAAAAGTCCTCATAAACCTACCTGATGTTCTCCAAAACCCACAATTTACACTTTTCCACCATGATGACCACGGAAAACCCAACGAAACCCAACGGAGAACCCAAAACACGTCCAAAACACCCCAAACAAGAACAGGATCACCCCCAAAAACGAAAGAAAACCCCAAAAAGCACGGATCCAATCCCAAAACCACTCTAAACGTACCTGATGTTCTCCAAATCCAAATGTCCACTCCCAACCACCATAAAACCCATTAGGAACTCAACGAAACCCAACGGAAACCCCAAAAACACCTCAAAAACACCCCAAAAAAGAACTGGATCAGAAGAAAAAACACCAAACACTATGAATTTCCCCGCAAAACCACCCTAAACTCACCTGATCTTCTTCAAAACCCACAATCCACTCCCATTTACCTTAAGGACCAACGAGAATCCAACTAAAACCCAACGGAGACCCCAAAACAAGTCAAAAACACCCCAAACAAGAACGGAATCACCCCCAAAACTGGAAGAAAATCCCCCCAAAAATATAGATCCACCCCAAAACGACACTAAACCTACCTGATGTTCTCCAAAACCCGCAATTTACACTTTTCCAACATGATGACCAACAAGAACCCAGCAAAACCCAACGGAGACCCCAAAACACGTCAAAAACACCCCAAAAATGAATTCGATCACCCCCCCCAAAAAAACAGAAGAAAACCCCAAATACCATGAATCCACCCCAAAAGTCCCCCTAAACCTACCTGATGTTCTCCAAAACCCACAATTTACACTTTTCCACCATGATGACCACGAAAAAACCAATGAAACCCAACGGAGACCCCAAAACACGTCAAAAACTTGCCAAAAAACAACTGGATCACTAGAAAAAAACAGAAGAAAACCCTAAAAACCATGAATCTGCCCCAAAAGTCCTCATAAACCTACCTGATGTTCTCCAAAACCCACAATTTACACTTTTCCACCATGATGACCACGGAAAACCCAACGAAACCCAACGGAGAACCCAAAACACGTCCAAAACACCCCAAACAAGAACAGGATCACCCCCAAAAACGAAAGAAAACCCCAAAAAGCACGGATCCAATCCCAAAACCACTCTAAACGTACCTGATGTTCTCCAAATCCAAATGTCCACTCCCAACCACCATAAAACCCATTAGGAACTCAACGAAACCCAACGGAAACCCCAAAAACACCTCAAAAACACCCCAAAAAAGAACTGGATCAGAAGAAAAAACACCAAACACTATGAATTTCCCCGCAAAACCACCCTAAACTCACCTGATCTTCTTCAAAACCCACAATCCACTCCCATTTACCTTAAGGACCAACGAGAATCCAACTAAAACCCAACGGAGACCACAAAAAGGGTCAAAAACACCCCAAACAAGAACGGAATCACCCCCAAAACTGGAAGAAAATCCCCCCAAAAACATAGATCCACCCCAAAACGACAATAAACCTACTTGATGTTCTCCAAAACCCACAATTTACACTTTTCCAACATGATGACCAACAAGAACCCAGCAAAACCCAACGGAGACCCCAAAACACGTCAAAAACACCCCAAAAATGAATTCGATCACCCCCCCAAAAAAACCAGAAGAAAACCCCAAATACCAGGAATCCACCCCAAAAGTCCCCCTAAACCTACCTAATGTTCTCCAAAACCCACAATTTACACTTTTCCACCATGATGACAACGGAAAACCCAACGAAACCCAACGGAGAACCCAAAACACATCCAAAACACCCCAAAGAAGAATTGGATCATCCCAAAACTGGAACAAAATCCACCAAAACCATAGATCCACCAAAAAACACCCTAAATCTACCTGATGTTCTCCAAAAACCACAATTTACACTTTTCCACCATGATGACCACGAAAAACCCAATGAAACCCAACGGAGACCCCAAAACACGTCAAAAACATGCCAAAAAACAACTGGATCACTAGAAAAAACAGAAGAAAACCCTAAAAACCATGAATCTGCCCCAAAAGTCCTCATAAACCTACCTGATGTTCTCCAAAACCCACAATTTACACTTTTCCACCATGATGACCACGGAAAACCCAACGAAACCCAACGGAGAACCCAAAACACGTCCAAAACACCCCAAACAAGAACAGGATCACCCCCAAAAACGAAAGAAAACCCCAAAAAGCACGGATCCAATCCCAAAACCACTCTAAACGTACCTGATGTTCTCCAAATCCAAATGTCCACTCCCAACCACCATAAAACCCATTAGGAACTCAACGAAAACCAACGGAAACCCCAAAAACACCTCAAAAACACCCCAAAAAAGAACTGGATCAGAAGAAAAAACACCAAACACTATGAATTTCCCCGCAAAACCACCCTAAACTCACCTGATCTTCTTCAAAACCCACAATCCACTCCCATTTACCTTAAGGACCAACGAGAATCCAACTAAAACCCAACGGAGACCCCAAAACAAGTCAAAAACACCCCAAACAAGAACGGAATCACCCCCAAAACTGGAAGAAAATCCCCCCAAAAATATAGATCCACCCCAAAACGACACTAAACCTACCTGATGTTCTCCAAAACCCGCAATTTACACTTTTCCAACATGATGACCAACAAGAACCCAGCAAAACCCAACGGAGACCCCAAAACACGTCAAAAACACCCCAAAAATGAATTCGATCACCCCCCCCAAAAAAACAGAAGAAAACCCCAAATACCATGAATCCACCCCAAAAGTCCCCCTAAACCTACCTGATGTTCTCCAAAACCCACAATTTACACTTTTCCACCATGATGACCACGAAAAACCCAATGAAACCCAACGGAGACCACAAAACACGTCAAAAACTTGCCAAAAAACAACTGGATCACTAGAAAAAACAGAAGAAAACCCTAAAAACCATGAATCTGCCCCAAAAGTCCTCATAAACCTACCTGATGTTCTCCAAAACCCACAATTTACACTTTTCCACCATGATGACCACGGAAAACCCAACGAAACCCAACGGAGAACCCAAAACACGTCCAAAACACCCCAAACAAGAACAGGATCACCCCCAAAAACGAAAGAAAACCCCAAAAAGCACGGATCCAATCCCAAAACCACTCTAAACGTACCTGATGTTCTCCAAATCCAAATGTCCACTCCCAACCACCATAAAACCCATTAGGAACTCAACGAAACCCAACGGAAACCCCAAAAACACCTCAAAAACACCCCAAAAAAGAACTGGATCAGAAGAAAAAACACCAAACACTATGAATTTCCCCGCAAAACCACCCTAAACTCGCCTGATCTTCTTCAAAACCCACAATCCACTCCCATTTACCTTAAGGACCAACGAGAATCCAACTAAAACCCAACGGAGACCACAAAAAGGGTCAAAAACACCCCAAACAAGAACGGAATCACCCCCAAAACTGGAAGAAAATCCCCCCAAAAACATAGATCCACCCCAAAACGACACTAAACCTACCTGATGTTCTCCAAAACCCGCAATTTACACTTTTCCAACATGATGACCAACAAGAACCCAACAAAACCCAACGGAGACCCCAAAACACATCAAAAACACACCAAAAAAGAACGGGATCACCCCAGAAAAACAGAAAAAAAAAAACAAATACCATGAATCCACCCCAAAAGTCCCCCTAAACCTACCTGATGTTCTCCAAAACCCACAATTTACACTTTTCCACCATGATGCCAACGGAAAACCCAACGAAACCCAACGGAGAACCCAAAACACGTCAAAAACTTGCCAAAAAACAACTGGATCACTAGAAAAAATAGAAGAAAACCCTAAAAACCATGGATCTGCCCCAATAGTCCTCATAAACCTACCTCATGTTCTCCAAAATTCACAGTTTACACTTTTCCACCATGATGACCAACGAGAAGGATTAGGGTAAAGGTTTTCATTTGTTAAAGCTGAAACGCAGTATTCAATCTGAGACGTCACAGTCAGAGCTGCCTATGGCAAGGTGAGAAAGGAAAAGATGGAGCAGATGTTCTACTCCTATTTTTTTCTTTATACGTAAATAAAAGTTTGAGCTAATTCCAGTTGGAAGAGTTCCAATTACTTGCTTGGTCATAATGTCTTTTAATATTGAAAGCTGCAGCAAAAGCATGGGGATTTTTGCTTCTAGAAACACCTATTTCTCTTGTCTGCACTATGTATGCTTTTGAGCTAAAACTAATTAAAAAATGAAAAGAAAAATCACACACACACACAAAAAAAAACAAAAAAAAAAAAAAAAAAAAACAAAAAAAAAAACAGCTGCTGCTGCTCTCTTCCTACTTCCTTGTGCTTTGCCCCTACCCTTCCCAGGTGTTTGGGTTTGGTTGCTAGACGGGGCCAAATGGTATGTGAGTCCCAGGCATCCCCTCAGAGAGCTCATTCTGCTTGGGCTGCTCTTTGGGGTGTTTGTTTTTCCTTCGGTCAGTTGCAGGCTTCTTCAGGTGGATGAGTTTATGGACTGATGCGTTTCCAAGTAGCGAGGGGTACGCACATCTTTTTGAGGTAACAGCTAGTAGGATCTGTTAGAATAAACTAATGTAGTATTGATGCCTTTATTGCATGCAGTTCTTTATCAGGTGAGTAACTGAAGTCAATGTTACTTGGTGTGTTTGCTATGCAGTGCCTGTGCGGACTATTGCACGAGACACAGCTTTCTGACATCTGGCCCAGCAACTACTAAATAAGGGGAGGGGAGAAGCTGAAGAACGACCAAAGGACAAAGCCTGGGAGGAAGACTACGAGCCTTCAGTACGAGCGGCCCCCAGAGGGACCACCGGAGACTGATAACGCCTGCACCAGTGGGAGGGTTTGGATTCTGGGAACTGATTAGAATAACCCTGCCTTTTGTAGAAGTAGTAATGAATATGTATCAGCCTAGCAGCATAAAAACCAGCCGCCTGATGTAACTTGTGTGCGTCTTGGTGGAGCAGAGACTCCTGGCGCACCCAGCGCTGCTTGCTTACCTCTATTCAATTAATAAATTGTAAATTTCAATTGCAATCCTATTTGGGACCCAGTCATTTATTACAACTGGGACCTTGTATGGGGGGCTGCGCATTCAGAGGAACCTTGACAGGCTGCAGATAGGGGCAGGCAGGAACCTTTTGAAGTTCAGGAGAGGGAAATGCCAAGCCCTACCCCTAGGGCGAAACACCTCTGTTTACCAGCACTGGCTAGCTCGATACTGAATAAGCATTTCTTCATGGAAGGGGTGCTTTGCTATTAGAACAGGCTGCCCGGGGAAGTGGTAAGAGACCGGATCCTTGAAAGTATTGAAGAGACATGTGGACATAGCCCGGGAGTCCGGCCTCCGGCAGGGCGGGAGCTGGCTCTTCCGAGCCCCTGTGCTCCGGTCTTGTGCGACGCGTTTGCAAGCAGCACCGGGTGCCGGGTCCGACATCGGACGGTTCGGGGACGGCGATTCCGGGGCCGTCGGCTAGCGGGGGCCGGCTATGTCGTGTCCCGGGGATCCGACTTCAGGGGGCGTGGGGGCCGGCCGTGCAGTGAAGCGGGGGGCTGGCGTCCGCCGGCTTCCCAGAGAGCGGGCTTTCGGTGCCGTGCGGTTCGGTGGCCGGCCGTCCCGAAACCCTGGGCACCGGTCTTGTGCTAGACTCAGCGGGCTCCGGGGCCGAACTCGGCTTCTCGGGGCCGGCGGTCGCGGTGTCCAGGTGTCCCGCCTCGGGCGGCGCGGGGCCGGCTGTCCCTAGCAGCTGGGTTCCCAAGAGCTTCTGGGCTCCCAAGCGTCGCCCAAGACCGGATCCCAGAGAATCGGGACGGCCGGCCACACCGCTGCGACTAGCACAAGCGTCTCCCGACAACGGAGCCCAGGAGCTTGCGAGGCCAGAGCCCGAGCCGGTGGGCAGCAGCCTCCCGCTTCACGGCTCGGCAGTGAACCTCACGGTTCATCGTCCGGCTCACGGTTCGTCGCCCTACTTCGGACCCACGGGACAGCCGGCACCCGCGCCGCCGGAGGCCGGACACACGGGCCTCGAGATCGCCGTCCCCGAACCGCACGAAGTCACACACGGTCTCCGGTGCGTCCAGCACACGCATCGCAAAGACCGGAGCCCAGATTATAGGATCAGCCAGCCCCGCGCCGCCCGAGGAAGGACCGGGAACCCGGTGCGCTTGGCACATGCGTCGCCCAAGAACGGCGCCCAGGGCCGCGGGATGGTCGTGCGTCACGCAGCCCGAGTTCGGACCCCCGGAACACGGGACAGCCGGCACCCGTGCCTGGCTCTTAGGGACTTGGAAAGAGTCCTGATGCTGTGCCAGCACTATGCAGCAATAGTAACAACACTGGAGTTATTTCAGTGCTGTTCCAGCTACGAGTGCACAGTACAGCACTGTGCGGGCTGCTGCAGGGAAACGGTGACTCCAGCTCAGACAGACGCAACACAACTTCCACCCCTTATTCCATAACATTTGTGTCACAATCAGGTACAGTTTAGTATATAGATGGTCTCATCACCATAGTTTTCTGTCCATTGAAGCATTTTTATGTCTGTACTTCTCTTTATTCTATAGGTCTTTTCCCAAAATGCTCATAAAAACTGTTGATGGTTTCACCATCATCTGTCAAAGTGGTCACTCAGGGCAGGCGAAGTTGGTTTTCTTGACACCAGCACCAGCTTAGCTCACATCACTGTTGCACTTGCCTGGTTCCTTGCAAAGTTGACCTTTCATTGGTTCTGCAGTGTCCTCCTACAACACATAACTTGGATGATAGATTAATTTTCTCCCAGTGTTAAATCTCCTCGAGGCACACACTTGATATCCCCATCTTTCTGCATCACCCACCAGGTATACCCTGGACCTTGGGCAAAGACAATCGCACGAGTGCAATCCCACAGCACTTGTCTTTCCAGGCCCAAGATAGTGTTTCGGGCCGTGGCATGGTTTACAGGGTATGTTTCCATCCACCCAGTAGTTGCTTCTTCCATGGTATGTACCGTTTGCCTTGGCCGGTTTGTGGAAGTGGTCCGATGTAGTCAATCTGCCATAGCTCACCAGATCGAAATCCAAGCCATCTCCGCCTATTCCAGGGAGACTTTACCCTCATGGCTCGTTTGATTGCAGCACAGGTCTCACACTGATGGGTAACCTGTGTGATGGCCTCAATGGTCAGTTCCTCTTTCGAGTCACTCAATATAGAGGACTCACAATCTGACTATAGCCTGGCACATGCATTCTCCAAAATCCCACAAGACCTAGGAACGCTTCTGTTTCTTTTTTGCTGGTTGGCGGAGACAGAACTGTTATTTTGTTGATCACATCCGTCGGAATGTGGCGACGTCCATCCTGCCATTTTACCCCCAACAAAGGTGAATGAGTCTTGCTGATCACTCCTTGGCTCTCCAGATGGTGAACTAACTCATGGAGAGGAATCAGGGAGTCTCGGTTGGTGCGCTATTGCCGCCGGTGCACAGTTGTAGTCGCAATTGGCACTTGCTGTTCTTCAATCCTCAGCAATCCTACAGCAGAAGGGTCCTGTGAGAGACCAGGCAGGGTAGACAGCTGCTTAATCTTCTCTGTGCTCAAGGCAGCTATGCCAAAAGCCCACCGGTACCCTTCTAGCTCTTGGGTATTGGCCCCACTATCCCAGCGTCGAAGCAGCCAAGTGAGGATGTGCTCACCTGGACGGCGACTGAAGGCTTTTCGTATTTCTCGCAGCTCACTCAAGGACAGAGACCGAGTAGTTTCTGATTCATCTATGATTTCAGTCTCTTCTTCGTGATGTTGCCGTGATAACGCTGCTTTAGAGCCGCTTTTCCTCTTCTCCCTCATCCATAGGAGGCGCTCCTTCCCTTACTAAACGACCTGATCTCCGTTTCCACTGTTTCGTCTTTACTACGGGGGCGACTGATACCAAAGATGGTCGGTCCTCTGGGGTGATCACAGTGTGTGCTGTCTCATCATCAAATTCAAGAACCTCCCTATCCCCTTGAGGGTGCTGAGCAATGTTAATTGACATCTGATAGGCGTAAGCCAGACCCCAGCAGAGTGCAGCCAGCTGGTGGAGTTCGCTAGTATTGCCAGGGTCAGGGCATACATCTTTCAAACATTCTACCAGCTTTCTTGGATTTTGTACTTGTTCAGGGGTGAAATTTAGAACCATTGGAGGAAAAAACCGTGATAGGTACGGTTTGCCCAAATCCCCCCACACACCTTACCACCCACAACTTTGTCTGGGGACAGGTCTTTGGATAATATTCTTAATAAACTGCTTTGCCTTGGGGAAGAAGACAAACACTAGACCTAGTATATGAGGATAATATCTCACCAGGGGTATCCAAGATACTGAAAGGCTGCTGTAATTAGCCCACAGGGAGAAAAGTAGAAGACACCACACCCGATATTATTCACTGATTGACTGCTGGGGGCAAAAAAGAAAGCACTGTAATTCTTAATATTGTCAATAAGATAATCTCCAGGAGACCAGGAGGATAACAATGCCGGGCTTGAATACCAAACCAAACTGAAGGCCAGTATGTTACAGCACAACATGATAAAAAAAACAAGCACAGACTTCAACATTTTCTCCGATCGGATGTAAAGGAAAAAGAAAACAGAGAGTGGGCTACATACAACATATCCACAGAGAAAAGTATTACCAGAAAACCGAGCATAATGACAACAAATATGTTAGTTGTAAATACTTCAATCAACACTATTGTTATCTCAACCCTCGAGCGCCACAACCCTTTTGGAGCCCAACCTTCGTTGGGCGCCAAAAAGGACTGTGGTGGTTTTACTCAGGTGGGCAGCCGAGCTCCACCACAACCGCTCTCTCAAAGAGGAAGGGGGAGAAAATACAACACAGAGAACTCGAGGTTTGAAATAAGAAAGGTATAATTAAAGGGAAAGGGAATGGGGAGAAAAAGAAACAAAAGAAACAATAAGTCCGCATGGAAGCACCGAGAGAGAAAAAAATTATTCTCTACTTCCCATCAGCGAGCGGTGTTCGGCCACGTCCTGGGAAGCAGGGCCTCAAACGCGTAGTGGATGTTCAGGAGGAACAGCCCCCTCCCCCACGAGAGCCCCCCCTTTTATTGCTGAGTGTGACATCGGGTGTTACAGAATATCCCTTTGGTTGGTTTAGGTCAGCTGGCCCGACAACGTCCCCTCCCCATAACTTGCCCACCCCTAGCCTGCTGGCTCTTGGGGGCTTGGAAGGAGTCCTGATGCTGTGCCAGCACTACGCAGACACAACAGTGGAGTGATATCGGTGCTGTTCCAGCTACGAGTGCAGAGTACAGCACTGTGCGGGCTGCTGCAGGGAAAAGGTGACTCCAGCTCAGACAGCCCCAACACACGGGGTCCGGGTCCGACCTCGGGAGGCTCGGGGACGGTGGTCCCGGGGCCCGCGTGACCGGCCTCCGTCGGCACGGGTGCCGGCTCTCCCATGTCCCGTGGGTCCGAACTCGGGCTGCGTGGGGTCCGGCCATCACGCTTCCCAGGGCTCCGGTCTTTGGCGACGCATGTGCCAAGCGCATCGGGTTCCCGGTCCGACCTCGGGCGGCGCGGGGCTGGCTGGTCCTATAATCTGGGCTCCGGTCTTTGCGATGCGTGTGCTGGACGCACCGGAGACCGTGTGTGACTTCGTGCGGTTCGGGGACGGCGATCTCGAGGCCCGTGTGTCCGGCCTCCGGCGGCGCGGGTGCCGGCTGTCCCGTGGGTCCGAAGTAGGGCGACGAACCGTGAGCCGGACGATGAACCGTGAGGTTCACTGCCGAGCCGTGAAGCGGGAGGCTGCTGCCCACCGGCTCGGGCTCTGGCCGTCCCGGAATCCAGCAGGTTCGGTCTCTTGCGGAGCTACGGCAGGCCGTCCTGCCCTCCCGGGTAGCTCCTGCCGGAGGCGCGGGATGCGACCGTCCCGAGGTCCTAGGCTGCGGTCCTGGGCGACGCGTGTGCTAGCCGCAGCGGGGGCCGGGTCCGACTTTGGCTTCGTCAGGGACGGCGGTCCAGGGCTCCAGGTGTCCGGCCTCGGGCGGCGCGGCCGGCTGTCCCGTGTCCCGGCGATCAGAACTCGGGCGGGTTGGGGGCCGACTGTGCCGTGAAGCGGGAGGCTGCTGCCCACCGGCTCGGGCTCTGGCCTCGCAAGCTCCTGGGCTCCGTTGTCGGGAGACGCTTGTGCTAGTCGCAGCGGTGTGGCCGGCCGTCCCGATTCTCTGGGATCCGGTCTTGGGCGACGCTTGGGAGCCCAGAAGCTCTTGGGAACCCAGCTGCTAGGGACAGCCGGCCCCGCGCCGCCCGAGGCGGGACACCTGGACACCGCGACCGCCGGCCCCGAGAAGCCGAGTTCGGCCCCGGAGCCCGCTGAGTCTAGCACAAGACCGGTGCCCAGGGTTTCGGGACGGCCGGCCACCGAACCGCACGGCACCGAAAGCCCGCTCTCTGGGAAGCCGGCGGACGCCAGCCCCCCGCTTCACTGCACGGCCGGCCCCCACGCCCCCTGAAGTCGGATCCCCGGGACACGACATAGCCGGCCCCCGCTAGCCGACGGCCCCGGAATCGCCGTCCCCGAACCGTCCGATGTCGGACCCGGCACCCGGTGCTGCTTGCAAACGCGTCGCACAAGACCGGAGCACAGGGGCTCGGAAGAGCCAGCTCCCGCCCTGCCGGAGGCCGGACTCCCGGGCTATGTCCACATGTCTCTTCAATACTTTCAAGGATCCGGTCTCTTACCACTTCCCCGGGCAGCCTGTTCTAATAGCAAAGCACCCCTTCCATGAAGAAATGCTTATTCAGTATCGAGCTAGCCAGTGCTGGTAAACAGAGGTGTTTCTCCCTAGGGGTAGGGCTTGGCATTTCCCTCTCCTGAACTTCAAAAGGTTCCTGCCTGCCCCTATCTGCAGCCTGTCAAGGTTCCTCTGAATGCGCAGCCCCCCATACAAGCGCCTTTTCCACAGAAGCCACCGACCACCCGCCGCCTCGCCCCCTCCCAATTCGGCCTGCCCCAGGGTGCCACCGACCACCAACCTCCTTGCAGCACCACGCCTCAGCATCCCGAGCTATCCCGACAGCTTCCACCCATCGGGAGGTCCCAGTTGTAATTTAATTTACAACTTGTAATTTTAATTTACTTTTTCCTTTTCTGGGGTCCCTATCATTCCAATTTCGAATCGTTATTCCTAATGGACTTTCTGGTGGTATGACTGGTAATTTGCTCCCTTTCTTCCGGTCTCTGGTCTTCGATTTTGTCTGACCCATCTAGGAATTTTACTCTGGCAATTCCCACAGCCCTTGGTTACCTTAGTAAGAGTGTCTTGCAGGGGGTCGAGGACCTATCACACACCCACAAATCCTATAGGAATCCCTTCGGTCCTTCACCGGCCAAGTCCCTCACGGGAGATTGGAACCGCGGTTAGAAGACCTCCACAATCGCTTCGGAACTAAGTTCCATCTTAGTCACACTCTTACACACACAGGCAACCGAACCCCACCCAACCGAACGGTATACGCTTTAAATGCTTACGACTCCGTCATCTTCGTTCGGATCTTCACACACACAATTATGGGCAAAATATAGTGCTGCAGCTGGCAAGGGAGCTGAAAAAAAGAATCAGAAACTTTGCTTACCTTTATTCAGGTTCAAGATGCCATTAGTTCCGACCTGACTCAAACAGCAGCCACCAAATGGTGGGGGTGCCTCTCCTAGATCAAACCAGAAATCAGGAACCAAAGCCCTCCCGGACGAGCGCCCGCTTGTAATAAATGACTGGGTCCCAAATAGGATTGCAATTGAAATTTACAATTTATTAATTGAATAGAGGTAAGCAAGCAGCGCTGGGTGCGCCAGGAGTCTCTGCTCCACCAAGACACACACAAGTTACATCAGGCGGCTGGTTTTTATGCTGCTAGGCTAATACATATTCATTACTACTTCTACAAAACGCAGGGTTATTCTAATTAGTTCCCAGAATCCAAACCCTCCCACTGGTGCAGGCGTTATCAGTCTCCGGTGGTCCCTCTGGGGGCCGCTCGTACTGAAGGCTCGTAGTCTTCCTCCCAGGCTTTGTCCTTTGGTCGTTCTTCAGCTTCTCCCCTCCCCTTATTTAGTAGTTGCTGGGCCAGATGTCAGAAAGCTGTGTCTCGTGCAGTAGTCCGCACAGGCACTGCATAGCAAACACACCAAGTAACATTGACTTCAGTTACTCTCAACAGTTACTCACCTGATAAAGAACTGCATGCAATAAAGGCATCAATACTACATTAGTTTATTCTAACAGATCCTACTAGCTGTTACCTTAAAAAGATGTGCGTACCCCTCGCTACTTGGAAATGCATCAGTCCATAAACTCTCATCCACCTGAAGAAGCCTGCAACTGACCGAAGGAAAAACAAACACCCCAAAGAGCAGCCCAAGCAGAATGAGCTCTCTGAGGGGATGCCTGGGACTCACATACCATTTGGCCCCGTCTAGCACCCAAACCCAATCACCTGGTAAAGGGTAGGGGCAAAGCACAAGGAAGTAGGAAGAGAGCAGCAGCAGCTGTTTTTTTTTTTGTTTTGTTTTTTTTTTTTGTTTTGTTTTTTTTTGTGTGTGTGTGTGATTTTTCTTTTCATTTTTTAATTAGTTTTAGCTCAAAAGCATACATAGTGCAGACAAGAGAAATAGGTGTTTCTAGAAGCAAAAATCCCCATGCTTTTGCTGCAGCTTTCAATATTAAAAGACATTATGACCAAGCAAGTAATTGGAACTCTTCCAACTGGAATTAGCTCAAACTTTTATTTACGTATAAAGAAAAAAATAGGAGTAGAACATCTGCTCCATCTTTTCCTTTCTCACCTTGCCATAGGCAGCTCTGGCTGTGACGTCCCAGATTGCATACTGCTTTTCAGCTTTAAAAAATGAAAACCTTTACCCTAACCCTTATCCTAACAATTAGTTTACCCTTATTCTTACCCTAAACCTAACCCTAATCCTTACCCTTACCCTAATCCTTACCCTACTCTTATACTTACCATTACTCTATCCTTTACCCTAACTCTTAACCCTAACCCTAACCCTTACCCCAACCCTTACCCTAAACCTAACCCTTTCCCTAAACCTTATCCTCACCCTAAGCCTTACCCTTAGCCTTACCCTAACACTTACCTTTGCCCTAACCCTTACCCTAATCTAAACCCAAACCCTAACCCTAATACCCTCACCCTAACCCTTACCCTAAGCGTAACCACAGTCCCAACCCCTAACCCCTAACCCTTACCCTAACCCTCTAAACCTACCCCTAACCCTAACCCTCTAAGCCTAACCCTAAACCACTAACCCTAACAATAACCCCCAACCCCAACCCTCACCCGAAACCCTAACTCTAGCCCCAGCCCTAGCCCCTAACCCTAGTTCCCGAGAACTACATCTCCCGGTATGCTCTGGGCATTCAACATGGCCTCCCGGAAGTCCCGAATCCGAAAACTACATTTCCCGGCATACTCTGGGTACGCAACATGGCCTCCCGGAACTCCGGAGTCCCGAGAACTACATCTCCCGGCATGCTCTGGGCACACAACATGGCCTCCCAGTGCCGGAAAACTACACCTACCAGCATTCCCCGCACAGCCAGCATGGCCAATCACAGGCCGAGTGCTCGAGAACTGCATTTACCAGCACTCACTGGAACCCTCACCGCCCTTACAAAAAAAGCCTCAAGCCCTAACATCCAAAAAACCTCGAAACCCCTACAGACCTAACCCAAACTATTTACCACACTAAACCCCTGAAGACCTATGCCTAAAACCCCCAACCCAAAATCTTAGGATGCTCAAAACCCAAACCCAACCCAAAACGTTAGGAATGCTCAAAGCCCTAGCCCAAAAACTTAGGGCGCTCCAAACCCTAACCCCAAAACATTAATGTAATACACCATAAATGTTTGTTCATTGTCTTTTGTATTATAAAACAAGGAGTTCCGTTTGAGGAGCGGGAGTTGCAAAAGCTCCCTGCTGAAGTAAGATGTATAATGTATAGTGTCTTGGCTAGACACTATGAAAATTCTTTTGTTTAATGTAACAAAAAAGAGAACACCCTCCCCTTCTCTCCTTCTGCATCTCAGTTGCCTCTTTTGTTCAAAGACACTGTTGCAAAGCTCATGTAACCATCTCCTGATAAGTTGCTAAAGTAGTGTATCGACATACATGCCTTCCTGTCTAACGCTGGGCCAACATGACCAAATAATAAAAGAAGTTGAACCACAACGCCGAGGAAGACTTCGGCCTTCATCTTCACGACCACCAGAGGGACAGAGACGACCCCCTAGCAACAGTGCGCGCAGTTGCAGAATATACCAGGATGTGCTGCGTAATCCTGGAATTAGCAAAATATAGATAAAAAGGGACCCTGGCGGGGGTGAGGTGCGTGCCGTTGGCGGAACTGAGACTCCCCGGCCGCCCAGTGCTGTTTTGCTTGATGTTTGCTCACTCAATAAATTCCTTTCTATGATTAATACAATGCTCTATGAAAATTAATTAAGGGGGCAACTTATAACACTTAGGACGCTCAAAACCCTATCCCGAAAACACTAGGATGCTCCAAACTCTATCCAGAAAACTTAGGACTCTCCAAACCCTATTCCAAAAACTTAGGACTCTCCAAACCCTATCCCGAAAACTTAGGGCGCTCAAAACCCTATCCTGGAAACATTAAGATGCTCAAAACCCTTTCCCGAAAACTTAGGATGCTCCAAACCCTATCCTGGAAGCATTAAGATGCTCAAAACCCTAACCCAACTACTTAGGATGCTTGAAAGCCTATCCCAAAAAATTAGGGCACACAAAAGCCTAACCCCCAAAATTAAAATGCTCAAAATCCAAACCCCCAAAATTAGGATACTCAAAACCCTGGACCTGGAGAACCTAACCTGAAAAAAAAAAAAAAAAAAAAAAAAAAAAAAAAAAAAAGATCTTAAAACCCTAACCGTAAATAACTGACCAAAAATAAAACCTTAAGACTCTAACCCTAAAAAACATATCAACACTACAACCCAAAACACTCTAATACCCTAACACGCTAACCCTGAAACCCTTAAAACCCTAACCCCCAAATCCTTAAAACCCTAACCGTTAAAACTCCAACCCTAAAAACCTTAAAATCCTAAACATAAACCCTGAAACCCCTTACCCTGAAACCCAACCCTAGTGCCCAATCCCTGAAACCTTAAAACCCTGAATCAATCTGTAGCAAATAGCATAGGCTGAGTCGAGGATCTCAGTACAGTAGCATTATTATTCGAGATTACAATGGCGGGTGTCCCACAAGCAGGAGGGTGCCTACTAATTCCATACACAGTTTATACACTTTTTTTTTCTGCCGAGGACCGGGACCCTCCCGACCCTCCCCTGTTTCCCCTTTAACTGTGCTATTCAAGGTTCATAATCTAGCTGGTGCTTCACAGAAAATACACAGCTGCTGGCCTGTTACAAGTCACATTTCTTTTGAGGTTTTTACTCTTTGAGGTGGTAGTTTCTTACGCTGTGATTTCCACCTAATTGCTGTAAGGATTCTGGTTGTCTGCGTTTTACAAGGTTGTCTGTTATAATAAATAAAAGTCCCAAATAGGATTACAATCAAAGTTTACAATTCACTGAATGAATAGAGGTAAGCAAACAGTGCTGGGTACGCCGGGAGTCTCTGCTCCACCAAGACGTGCACCAGTTATACACCAGTTACCTCCCTTAAGGGATATAGAGAAGCCCTCTCAGATACGTCCGTCCTACTTCTCCTGCATGCGGCCGGAGGTCGGTCTAATTCTGGTGCTGTTGGTGGTGGAAGCTGGGGCAACGGTGGTACTGGTGGCGATACCACAGCCACCGGAGAGGGAGCCGCCGGGAGTGGATTGTTAGGATATGGAGGTGGTAGCTTATCCAACGGCTCACGTTTATCTTCTTTTTCTTTTTCATGTTCTTCTTGTTCTTCAAATTTCTTACCTGCTTTTAGTGTAAATATTGAGGCTGGAAAAGGACGTGAAGTCCTCCTGATCCATAATCCTGCATAATCACTTTCTTCCTGGCTAAAAGGTTCCTTTGAATTAACATGGATATTTAAGGCCTGGCAAATCCAGTCTTCGAAGGATCCAAAAACAGGCCAAAAGACATGTAGTCTTAAAGGCTCCTTTGGCCATTCTGTCACACAATACTGGACCATTTTTAATTTACTTTTTCCTTTTCTGGGGTCCCTATCATTCCAATTTCGAATCGTTATTCCTAATGGACTTTCTGGTGGTATGACTGGTAATTTGCTCCCTTTCTTCCGGTCTCTGGTCTTCGATTTTGTCTGACCCATCTAGGAATTTTACTCTGGCAATTCCCACAGCCCTTGGTTACCTTAGTAAGAGTGTCTTGCAGGGGGTCGAGGACCTATCACACACCCACAAATCCTATAGGAATCCCTTCGGTCCTTCACCGGCCAAGTCCCTCACGGGAGATTGGAACCGCGGTTAGAAGACCTCCACAATCGCTTCGGAACTAAGTTCCATCTTAGTCACACTCTTACACACACAGGCAACCGAACCCCACCCAACCGAACGGTATACGCTTTAAATGCTTACGACTCCGTCATCTTCGTTCGGATCTTCACACACACAATTATGGGCAAAATATAGTGCTGCAGCTGGCAAGGGAGCTGAAAAAAAGAATCAGAAACTTTGCTTACCTTTATTCAGGTTCAAGATGCCATTAGTTCCGACCTGACTCAAACAGCAGCCACCAAATGGTGGGGGTGCCTCTCCTAGATCAAACCAGAAATCAGGAACCAAAGCCCTCCCGGACGAGCGCCCGCTTGTAATAAATGACTGGGTCCCAAATAGGATTGCAATTGAAATTTACAATTTATTAATTGAATAGAGGTAAGCAAGCAGCGCTGGGTGCGCCAGGAGTCTCTGCTCCACCAAGACACACACAAGTTACATCAGGCGGCTGGTTTTTATGCTGCTAGGCTAATACATATTCATTACTACTTCTACAAAACGCAGGGTTATTCTAATTAGTTCCCAGAATCCAAACCCTCCCACTGGTGCAGGCGTTATCAGTCTCCGGTGGTCCCTCTGGGGGCCGCTCGTACTGAAGGCTCGTAGTCTTCCTCCCAGGCTTTGTCCTTTGGTCGTTCTTCAGCTTCTCCCCTCCCCTTATTTAGTAGTTGCTGGGCCAGATGTCAGAAAGCTGTGTCTCGTGCAGTAGTCCGCACAGGCACTGCATAGCAAACACACCAAGTAACATTGACTTCAGTTACTCTCAACAGTTACTCACCTGATAAAGAACTGCATGCAATAAAGGCATCAATACTACATTAGTTTATTCTAACAGATCCTACTAGCTGTTACCTTAAAAAGATGTGCGTACCCCTCGCTACTTGGAAATGCATCAGTCCATAAACTCTCATCCACCTGAAGAAGCCTGCAACTGACCGAAGGAAAAACAAACACCCCAAAGAGCAGCCCAAGCAGAATGAGCTCTCTGAGGGGATGCCTGGGACTCACATACCATTTGGCCCCGTCTAGCACCCAAACCCAATCACCTGGTAAAGGGTAGGGGCAAAGCACAAGGAAGTAGGAAGAGAGCAGCAGCAGCTGTTTTTTTTTTTGTTTTGTTTTTTTTTTTTGTTTTGTTTTTTTTTGTGTGTGTGTGTGATTTTTCTTTTCATTTTTTAATTAGTTTTAGCTCAAAAGCATACATAGTGCAGACAAGAGAAATAGGTGTTTCTAGAAGCAAAAATCCCCATGCTTTTGCTGCAGCTTTCAATATTAAAAGACATTATGACCAAGCAAGTAATTGGAACTCTTCCAACTGGAATTAGCTCAAACTTTTATTTACGTATAAAGAAAAAAATAGGAGTAGAACATCTGCTCCATCTTTTCCTTTCTCACCTTGCCATAGGCAGCTCTGGCTGTGACGTCCCAGATTGCATACTGCTTTTCAGCTTTAAAAAATGAAAACCTTTACCCTAACCCTTATCCTAACAATTAGTTTACCCTTATTCTTACCCTAAACCTAACCCTAATCCTTACCCTTACCCTAATCCTTACCCTACTCTTATACTTACCATTACTCTATCCTTTACCCTAACTCTTAACCCTAACCCTAACCCTTACCCCAACCCTTACCCTAAACCTAACCCTTTCCCTAAACCTTATCCTCACCCTAAGCCTTACCCTTAGCCTTACCCTAACACTTACCTTTGCCCTAACCCTTACCCTAATCTAAACCCAAACCCTAACCCTAATACCCTCACCCTAACCCTTACCCTAAGCGTAACCACAGTCCCAACCCCTAACCCCTAACCCTTACCCTAACCCTCTAAACCTACCCCTAACCCTAACCCTCTAAGCCTAACCCTAAACCACTAACCCTAACAATAACCCCCAACCCCAACCCTCACCCGAAACCCTAACTCTAGCCCCAGCCCTAGCCCCTAACCCTAGTTCCCGAGAACTACATCTCCCGGTATGCTCTGGGCATTCAACATGGCCTCCCGGAAGTCCCGAATCCGAAAACTACATTTCCCGGCATACTCTGGGTACGCAACATGGCCTCCCGGAAGTCCGGAGTCCCGAGAACTACATCTCCCGGCATGCTCTGGGCACACAACATGGCCTCCCAGTGCCGGAAAACTACACCTACCAGCATTCCCCGCACAGCCAGCATGGCCAATCACAGGCCGAGTGCTCGAGAACTGCATTTACCAGCACTCACTGGAACCCTCACCGCCCTTACAAAAAAAGCCTCAAGCCCTAACATCCAAAAAACCTCGAAACCCCTACAGACCTAACCCAAACTATTTACCACACTAAACCCCTGAAGACCTATGCCTAAAACCCCCAACCCAAAATCTTAGGATGCTCAAAACCCAAACCCAACCCAAAACGTTAGGAATGCTCAAAGCCCTAGCCCAAAAACTTAGGGCGCTCCAAACCCTAACCCCAAAACATTAATGTAATACACCATAAATGTTTGTTCATTGTCTTTTGTATTATAAAACAAGGAGTTCCGTTTGAGGAGCGGGAGTTGCAAAAGCTCCCTGCTGAAGTAAGATGTATAATGTATAGTGTCTTGGCTAGACACTATGAAAATTCTTTTGTTTAATGTAACAAAAAAGAGAACACCCTCCCCTTCTCTCCTTCTGCATCTCAGTTGCCTCTTTTGTTCAAAGACACTGTTGCAAAGCTCATGTAACCATCTCCTGATAAGTTGCTAAAGTAGTGTATCGACATACATGCCTTCCTGTCTAACGCTGGGCCAACATGACCAAATAATAAAAGAAGTTGAACCACAACGCCGAGGAAGACTTCGGCCTTCATCTTCACGACCACCAGAGGGACAGAGACGACCCCCTAGCAACAGTGCGCGCAGTCGCAGAATATACCAATATACCATTTCTCTTGTCCTTCTCCTTTGTCCATCTTGGCTGGATGGCAGACACTTGCATAGTGTCCCATGCAACAGTTGTAATAGTTAGCAGTTATTCTGAAACCCCTTTGTTCTCTTATCCCCTATTGACCCGAATTGCTGGACCATTCCTTTGCAAGATGCAAGAACTATATACATTAACCACTCTGGTTTTCTCAGACTTTTCATCATATCATGCGGCCCTAGCATTGTTCCATATTGACACGAATCAGATGAACTCATTTCACACTGTTAAGCTGTCTTATCACTGCAAGCGTATCTCAATACCACCTTCCTTCCCTCTACAGGATGTAACTGCGCAAAAACAACATTTTTATTCCCACAACCTTGATCCCCTTACCCTGAAGTCCTTATTCCCCTTAAACCTAACAACTCTAACCACAACCCTAACCCTTATTATCAACCCCCTAACGCTAATGACACTGACCTTAATCCAAACCCCAAACTGCCCCTAACCCCAGACAACCAACAACGAAACACACACACACAAAGATGGAAACTACAAAAAAGGCAAAACCCACGATACAGGCCCCAAATCACAAATACGCAACCAAAATGCTACAAAAAAGCCCCAGATGCAGGCCCCAAATGCTACTGCTAGGCCTCAAAAGCTCAAGATGCATCCCAAAGCAAAAATGCAGACCCCAAACGTTACAGAAAAGCCCCCAAACCCAGGCTGCACAAGTCTACAAGCAGGCCCCAAACTGCCAACAGAAGCAGGCACCAACCACACCCAGATGCAGACCCCAACTGCCCATAAGCAGCTCCTACCCCACCACCCCCTCCCAAGAACTGGACTCCACCCAGACACTGGCCCAAGACCCGGGCCCGACCCCCGCCACCCCCCCTACCCTCCCCCCGACACAGGTGTACAAGCAGCTCACAACCCGCCCCTTCAGAGACCGGTCCCACTCCCCCCACCCCCCCCAAGACATGGGATGCGGAGGTGTACAACCAACTCCCAACTCCCTCCCCCTCAAAGGGAGGCCCCAAAAACCCCCAAATGGAGGCTCCTAGAGTGAACAAGCACCTCCCAACTCCCCCAGGCACAGGCCCCCCCCCCCCCCCAAACACAGGCCACAAAGGTGTATAAACAGCCCAGACCCCCCTCCAAGACCATGGCCCCTATAGTGTACAAGCAGCTCCCAACCACCCACAGATGCAGGCCCCAACCCTTCTCAAAAGGGAGGCACCTAGAATGCATGAGCAGCCTCCCAACCCCCCTAAACATAGGTCCAAAAGTGCACAAGCAGCTCCCAACCCCCCTCAAATACAGACCCCAAAAGTGTACAAGTAGCTCCCCCCCAGAGACAGGACCCAAAGGTGTACAACCAGTTCCCAACACCCCTGAGACACAGGCCCCAACCGCCCCCCCAGACACAGCGACCCAAATTCTACAAGCAGCTCCCAACCCCTGCCAGGCAGGCCCTATACAAGCAGCTCCCAACCTTCCCCCCCCCCCCCCCCGAGGGAGGCCTCCAAGCCCCCCTAAACACAGGCCCCTACAGTGTACAGGCAGCTCCCAGCCACCCCCAGATGCTGGCCCCGAAGTTGTACAAACAGCTCCCAGCCACCCTGCAGAAACAGATTCCTACATTGTACAAGCAGTTCCCAGCCCGCTAGACACAGGCCCTGACCCCCCACAGATGCAGGCCCCAAAGGTGTACAAGCAGCTCCCACCCCTCCCCCAGACGCAGGTCCCAAGCCCCCCCCCCAAACACAGGCCCCTACAACCAGCACCCAACCCCCTACCTCCGATGCCAGGCCCAAAGGTGTAGAAGCAGCTCCAAACCTCCTCCCTCAACCCAGGCTCCAACAGTGTACAAGCAGCTCCCAACCAACCCTCCCCTTCCCCCCCCCCCCGACACAGGCTCCAAAGGAATACAAAGAGCTCCCACCCCTCCCCCAAATGCAGGTCTCAACCCCCTCCCTCCCCCAGAAGCAGGCCCCAAAGGTGTAGAGTCAGCTCCCAACCCCCTCAATGCTGGCCCCTAGGGTCTACAAGCAGCTCCCCCCTTGCCCCCAGATACCGGCCCCCAGACACAGACCCCAAAAGCCTAATCACAGGCCCTGAACTCTAGAGGCAGGCTCCAAAACCCAGGACAAAGCCCCAGTGGTTCGAGACAGGGCCCAAATCCCAGACACAGGCCCCAAACGCTAAACATATGCCAAAAAAAGTATTAGTGCTGGTGCCAAATGTTACAGACAGGCCCAAAAGCCCGAGATGCTCAAGGCTGAGACGTAACTTGGCTTTCTGAATTACTGGAAAGCAGCTTTCATTCTCAGATAACTGTGTGCAGGCTAGATAGGATGGGGCTTCAGGCACCTCTTCACCTGAGGAAACACACTGCCATCAGGCACCGCTGTGCCAGACAAGCTTGTTCTGCTAGAACACCCTACTCAGATGCACTGTGGCGTTCAAGTGAACTGCTTTCATGCAAATATAACGACTGATGTTACAACCCACCTTGCCTGTGGCACCTGATGAACAGAAGAATAAGCCACCGCAGCGCTTCAAAACCATCCCTGCACGTGCCGCTCCTTGTCGCTCTCTGGCCTGATCTCATATCCTTATCCACTTCTGTGGAGAGCCTGCCACGGCACCTGCAAAGCAAGACGGACACCTTTCATAGTCACCTTGTGCTACTTGGTCGTTCTGCTCCAACCCAGCTCATGACCAGCCCCTCTTCTTACACAGCTCTTCAGAGTGCAGTTTGCTCCTTTGAGCCTGTGCGAGACACCTGTGAAAGAAAAAGAAATGCATAGGCCGATGCAGCATCCAAAGACACAGCACAACTAGGTAAGTTACTCTCATCTGCTCCCTTACCTCTGCCGCTTACCAGCCCCCGAGGCAGATGCTTCAATCTACCCTCTTCAAACAGCTACAACACCTCTAAAAGACAAAGAGGGGATGCTTAGAGGAACAGTGAGACCTACAACACAACACCCTAGCATAGGGTTAGGGTTAGGGTTAGGGTTAGGGGTAGGCTTAGGGTTAGGGTTCGGTTTTGGTTACGGTTAGGTGTAGGGTTCGGTTTTGGTTACGGTTAGGGTTAGGGCTAGGTTTTGGTTAGGGTTAGGGTTTGGGTTAGGATTCTGTTAGGGATAGGCTTAGGGTTAGGTTTACGGTTAGGGTTAGCATTAGGGTTAGGGTAAGGGTTAGGGTTAGGGTTAGGTTAGGGTTAGGGTTAGGGTTAGATCTGCCATTAGGGTTAGGGTTAGGGGTTAGGGTTAGGGTTAGGGTTAGTGTTAGGGTTAGAGGGTTAGGGTTAGTGTTAGGGTTAGGGTTAGGGTTAGGGTTATTAGGGTTAGGGTTAGGGTTAGGGTTAGGGTTAGGGTTAGGGTTAGAGGGTTAGGGTTAGGGTTAGGGTTAGGGTTAGGGTTAGGGTTAGGGTTAGGGTTAGGGTTAGGGTTAGGGTTAGGGTTAGGGTTAGGGTTAGGGTTAGGATTAGGTTAGGGTTAAAGTTAGGGTTATGCGTAGGGTTAGGGTTAGGGTTTGGTTATGTTCAGGGTTAGGGTTAGGGTTAGGGTTATCGTAATGGTTTAGGGTTAGGGTTAGGGTTAGGGTTAGGGTTAGGGTTAGGGTTAGGGTTAGGCTTAGGGTTAGGTTTGTGGTTAGGGTTAGGTTTAGGGTTAGGTTTAGGGTGAAGGTTTTGTTAGGGTTTGGGTTACGTTTAGGCTTATGGTTCCGTTAGGGTTAGGGTTAGGGTTAGGGTTAGGGGTAGGGTTAGGGTTAGGGGTAGGGTTAGGGTTAGGGGTAGGGTTAGGGTTAGGGGTAGGGTTAGGGTTAGGGTTCGGTTTTGGTTACGGTTAGGGGTAGGGTTCGGTTTGGTTACGGTTAGGGTTAGGGCTAGGTTTTGGTTAGGGTTGGCGTTAGGGTTAGGGTTTGGGTTAGGATTCTGTTAGGGATAGGCTTAGGGTTAGGGTTACGGTTAGGGTTAGGGGTTAGGGTTATTAGGGTTAGGGTAAGGGTTAGGGTTAGGGTTAGGTTAGGGTTAAAGTTAGGGTTACGGTTGGGGTTAGGGTTAGGGTTGGGTTATGTTCAGGATTAGGGTTAGGTTAGGGTTAGTGTTAGGGTTAGGGTTAGGTTTAGGGTTAGGGTTAGGGGTCGGCTTAGGGTTAGGGTTCGTATTCTGATTAGTGTTAGGGATAGGTTTAGGGTTAGGGTTATATTTTAGGGTTAGGTTAGGGTTAATGTTAGAGTTAGGTTTAGTGTTAGGGTTAGGGTTAGCTTTAGGATTAGGGTTAGTATTAGGGTTAGGGTTAGGTTATGGTTAGGGATAGGGTTAGGTTAGGGTTAGAGTTAGGGTTAGGTTTAGGGTTAGGATTAGGTTTAGGGTTAGGGATAGATTTATGTTAGGGTTAGGTTTGGGTTAGGGTTATGATCAGGGTTCTGTTAGGGTTAGGGTTAGGGTTACAACACAACAACTGCTACATCTGTTCCTCACTCACCTTGCCAGAGGCAGCTCTGCATGTGACGTCCCAGGTTGTACACTGCGTTACCTAACCCTTACCATAACCCTTACTCTTTCTGCTACAATTACCCTTAGCCTAAATCTAAACCTTACACTTACCCTAACCCTAACGCTTACCCTTACCATTACCCGTATACTTACACTTACCCTGACCGTTACATTAACCCTAACCCTTACCCTAAAACTTGCGCTTACTCTTAAACTTAACCTTACCCTAAACCATTACCCTTACACTTACCCTTACATTTCCCTCACCCTAACCCTAAAATTAACCCTAACCATTACCCTAACACTTACCCTTAGCGTAACCCTAACCCTAACCCTTACTCTAAGCCTTACCCTGACCCATACCCTTACACTTACCCTTACCCTTACCATAGCCCATACCCTAACACATACTTGTACCCTTAACCATACTGTTACTCTTACCCTTACTCTATCCGTTACCCTTACGCTTACCCTTAACATAAATCTTACCCTTAACCTTACCCTTACCATAAGCCATACAACAACACTTACATGTACACTTATGCTTACACTTACCCTAGCAATAATGTTAAATAGGAGTGGATTGTGGGTTTTGCAAAACTTCAGGTAGGTTTAAGGGTTTTTTTGGTTTAAATCATGGCTTTTTTTTTTTTTTTTAGGATCTGGGTTGATTTTGGGGTTGTTTTGAGTTTTCTGGGTCTCCGTTGGGTTTTGTTGGGTTTTCCGTGGTCATCATGGTGGAAAAGGGTAAATTGTGGGTTTTGGAGAACATCAGGTAGGTTTAGGGTGGTTTTGGGTTGGATTTATGGTTTTGGCGTATTTTCTTCCAGTTTTGGGGGTGATACCGATATTTTTGGAGTGTTTTTGACGTTTTTTGGGGTCTCCATTAGGTTTTGTTGGGTTCTTGTTTGTCGTAATGTTAAATAGGAGTGGATTGTGGGTTTTGCAGTACATCAGGTAGGTGTATGGTTTTTTTTAGGTTTAAATCATGGCATTTATTTATTTATTTATTTATTTATTTATTTAGGATCTGTGTTGATTTTTGTGTGTTTTTGACGTGTTTGGGTGTCTCTGTTGGGTTTTGTTGGGTTCTCGTTGGTCATCATGGTGGAAAAGGGTAAATTGTGGGTTTTGGAGAACATCAGTTAGGTTTAGGGTGGTTTTGGGGTGGATCTATGGTTTTGGCGGATTTTCTTCCAGTTTTGGGGGTGATGCCGTTCTTGTTTGGGGTGTTTGTGACGTTTTTTGGGGTCTCTGTTGGGTTTTGTTGGGTTCTCGTTGGTCATCATTGTGGAAAAGGGTAAATTTTGGGTTTTGGAGAACATCAGGTATGTTTAGGGGTACTTTTGTAGTGGATCTATGGCTTTTGGGGTTTTCTTTCGTTTTTGGGAGTGATCCTGTTTTTGTCTGCGTTTTTTTTGACATATTTTGGGGTCTCTGTTGTGTTTCGTTGGGTTTTCCGTGGTCATCATGGTGGAAAAGTGTAAATTGTGGGTTTTGGAGAACATCAGGCACGTTTAGGGTGGTTTTGGGGTGGATCTGTGTTTTTGGTGGATTTTGTTCGAGTTTTGGGGGTGATCCCGTTCTTGTTTGGGGTGTTTTTGACGTGTTTGGGGGTCTCCGTTGGGTTTCGTTGGGTTTTCCGTGCTCATCATGGTGGAAAAGGGTAAATTGTGGGTTTTGGAGAACATCAGGTATGTTTAGGGGTACTTTTGTAGTGGATCTATGGCTTTTTGGGTTTTCTTTCCTTTTTGGGGAATGATCCTGTATTTTTGAGGTGTTTTTGACGTGTTTGGGGGTCTCCGTTGGGTTTCGTTGGGTTTTTCCGTGGTCATCATGGTGGAAAAGGGTAAATTGTGGCTTGTGGAGATCATCAGGTAGGTTTAGGGTGGTTTTGGGGTGTATCTATGGTTTTGGGGGATTTTCTTCCAGTTTTGGGGGTAATGCCGTTCTTGTTTGGGGTGTTTTTGACGTGTTTTGGGGTCTCCATTAGGTTTTGTTGGGTTCTTGTTTGTCGTAATGTTAAATAGGAGTGGATTGTGGGTTTTGGAAAACATCAGGTAGGTTTAAGGGTTTTTGTAGGGTTAAATCATGGCATGATTTTTTTTTTTTTTTTTTTTTCTTTTTAAATCTTAGTTGATTTTGGTGTATTTTTGACGTGTTTGGGGGTCTCCGTTGGGTTTCGTTGGGTTTTCCGTGGTCATCATGATGGAAAAGGCTAAATTGCTGATTTTTGCGAACATTAGGTAGGTTTAGGGTGGTTTTGGGGTGGAACTATGGCTTTTTGAGTTTTCTTTCATTTTGGGGAATGATCCGGTCATTTTTGGGGTGTTTTTGACGTGTTTTGTGGTCTCCATTAGGTTTTGTTGGGTTCTTGTTTGTCATTATGTTAAATAGGAGTGGATTGTGGGTTTTGGAGAACATCAGGTAGGTTTAGGGTGGTTTTGGGGTGGATCTATGGTTTTGGCGGATTTTCTTCCAGTTTTGGGGGTGATGCCGTTCTTGTTTGGGGTGTTTGTGACGTTTTTTGGGGTCTCTGTTGGGTTTTGTTGGGTTCTCGTTGGTCATCGTGGTGGAAAAGGGTAAATTGTGGGTTTTGGAGAACATCAGGTAGGTTTAGGGGGACTTTTGTAGTGGATCTATGGCTTTTGGGGTTTTCTTTCATTTTGGGGAATGATCCTGTTATTTTTGGAGTGTTTTTGACGTGTTTTGGGTCTCCATTAGGTTTTGTTTGGTTCTTGTGTGTCATTATGTTAATTAGGAGTGGATTATGGGTTTTGCAGTACATCAGGTAGGTGTATGGTTTTTTTTAGGTTTAAATCATGGCATTTATTTATTTATTTATTTATTTATTTATTTATTTATTTATTTAGGATCTGTGTTGATTTTTGTGTGTTTTTGACGTGTTTGGGTGTCTCCGTTGGGTTTTGTTGTGTTCTCGTTGGTCATCATGGTGGAAAAGGGTAAATTGTGGGTTTTGGAGAACATCAGGTAGGTTTAGGGTGGTTTTGGGTTGGATCTATGGTTTTGGCGGATTTTCTTCCAGTTTTGGGGGTGATGCCGTTCTTGTTTGGGGTGTTTGTGACGTTTTTTGGGGTCTCTGTTGGGTTTTGTTGGGTTCTCGTTGGTCATCATGGTGGAAAAGGGTAAATTGTGGGTTTTGGAGAACATCAGGTAGGTTTAGGGTGGTTTTGGGGTGGATCTGTGTTTTTGGCGGATTTTCTTCCAGTTTTGGGGGTGATGCCGATATTTTTTGGGGTGTTTTTGACGTTTTTTGGGGTCTCTGTTGGGTTTTGTTGGGTTCTCGTTCGTCATCATTGTGGAAAAGTGTAAATTGTGGGTTTTGGAGAACATCAGGTACGTTTAGGGTGGTTTTGGGGTGGATCTGTGTTTTTGGTGGATTTTCTTCCAGTTTTGGTGGTGATGCCGATATTTTTGGGGGTGTTTTTGACGTTTTTTGGGGTCTCTGTGTGGTTTTGTTGGGTTCTCGTTGGTCATCATTGTGGAAAAGGGTAAATTGTGGGTTTTGGAGAACATCAGGTAGGTTTAGGGGTACTTTTGTAGTGGATCTATGGCTTTTTGGGTTTTCTTTCATTTTGGGGAATGATCCTGTTATTTTTGGGGTGTTTTTGACGTGTTTGGGGGTCTCCGTTGGGTTTCGTTGGGTTTTCCGTGGTCATCATGATGGAAAAGGGTAAATTGCTGGTTTTTGCGAACATTAGGTAGGTTTAGGGTGGTTTTGGGGTGGAACTATGGCTTTTTGAGTTTTCTTTCATTTTGGGGAATGATCCGGTCATTTTTGGGGTGTTTTTGACGTGTTTTGTGGTCTCCTTTAGGTTTTGTTGGGTTCTTGTTTGTCATTATGTTAAATAGGAGTGGATTGTGGGTTTTGGAGAACATCAGGTAGGTTTAGGGTGGTTTTGGGGTGGATCTATGGTTTTGGTGGATTTTCTTCCAGTTTTGGGGGTGATGCCGTTCTTGTTTGGGGTGTTTTTGACGTTTTTTGGGGTCTCTGTTGGGTTTTGTTGGGTTCTCGTTGGTCATCATGGTGGAAAAGGGTAAATTGTGGCTTGTGGAGTTCATCGGGTAGGTTTAGGGTGGTTTTGGGGTGTATCTACGGTTTTGGCGGATTTTCTTCCAGTTTTGGGGGTGATCCCGTTCTTGTTTGGGGTGTTTTTGACGTTTTTTGGGGTCTCTGTTGGGTTTTGTTGGGTTCTCGTTGGTCATCATGGTGGAAAAGTGTAAATTGTGGGTTTTGGAGAACTTCAGGTAGTTTTAGGGTGACTTTTGTAGTGGATCTATGGCTTTTGGGGTTTTCTTTCGTTTTTGGGAGTGATCCTGTTTTTGTCTGCGTTTTTTTTGACATATTTTGGGGTCTCTGTTGTGTTTCGTTGGGTTTTCTGTTGTCATCATGGTGGAAAAGTGTAAATTGTGGGTTTTGGAGAACATCAGGCACGTTTAGGGTGGTTTTGGGGTGGATCTGTGTTTTTGGTGGATTTTGTTCCACTTTTGAGGGTGATCCCGTTCGTGTTTGGGGTGTTTTTGACGTTTTTTGGTGTCTCTTTTGGGTTTTGTTGGATTCTCGTTGGTCATCATGGTGGAAAAGGGTAAATTTTGGGTTTTGGAGAACATCAGGTATGTTTAGGGGTACTTTTGTAGTGGATCTATGGCTTTTTGGGTTTTCTTTCCTTTTTGGGGAATGATCCTGTATTTTTGAGGAGTTTTTGACGTGTTTGGGGGTCTCCGTTGGGTTTCGTTGGGTTTTTCCGTGGTCATCATGGTGGAAAAGGGTAAATTGTGGCTTGTGGATATCATCAGGTAGGTTTAGGGTGGTTTTGGGGTGTATCTATGGTTTTGGGGGATTTTCTTCCAGTTTTGGGGGTAATGCCGTTCTTGTTTGGGGTGTTTTTGACGTGTTTTGGGGTCTCCATTAGGTTTTGTTGGGTTCTTGTTTGTCGTAATGTTAAATAGGAGTGGATTGTGGGTTTTGGAAAACATCAGGTAGGTTTAAGGGTTTTTGTAGGGTTAAATCATGGCATGATTTTTTTTTTTTTATTTTTTTTTTTTTAATCTTAGTTGATTTTGGTGTATTTTTGACGTGTTTGGGGGTCTCCGTTGGGTTTCGTTGGGTTTTCCGTGGTCATCATGATGGAAAAGGGTAAATTGCTGGATTTTGCGAACATTAGGTAGGTTTAGGGTGGTTTTGGGGTGGAACTGTGGCTTTTTGAGTTTTCTTTCATTTTGGGGAATGATCCGGTCATTTTTGGGGTGTTTTTGACGTGTTTTGTGGTCTCCATTAGGTTTTGTTGGGTTCTTGTTTGTCATTATGTTAAATAGCAGTGGATTGTGGGTTTTGGAGAACATCAGGTAGGTTTAGGGTGGTTTTGGGGTGTATCTATGGTTTTGGTGGATTTTCTTCCAGTTTTGGGGGTGATGCCGTTCTTGTTTGGGGTGTTTTTGACGTTTTTTGGTGTCTCTGTTGGGTTTTGTTGGGTTCTCGTTGGTCATCATGGTGGAAAAGGGTAAATTGTGGGTTTTGGAGAACATCAGGTAGGTTTAGGGGGACTTTGGGGTGGATCTTTGTTTTTGGCGGATTTTCTTCCAGTTTTGGGGGTGATGCCGATATTTTTTGGGGTGTTTTTGACGTTTTTTGGGGTCTCTGTTGGGTTTTGTTGGGTTCTCGTTGGTCATCATTGTGGAAAAGGGTAAATTGTGGGTTTTGGAGAACATCAGGTACGTTTAGGGTGGTTTTGGGGTGGATCTGTGTTTTTGGTGGATTTTCTTCCAGTTTTGGGGGTGATGCCGATATTTTTTGGGGTGTTTTTGTCGTTTTTTGGGGTCTCTGTTGGGTTTTGTTGGATTCTCGTTGGTCATCATGGTGGAAAAGGGTAAATTGTGGGTTTTGGAGAACATCAGGTAGGTTTAGGGGTACTTTTGTAGTGGATCTATGGCTTTTTGGGTTTTCTTTCCTTTTTGGGGAATGATCCTGTATTTTTGAGGAGTTTTTGACGTGTTTGGGGGTCTCCGTTGGGTTTCGTTGGGTTTTTCCGTGGTCATCATGGTGGAAAAGGGTAAATTGTGGCTTGTGGATATCATCAGGTAGGTTTAGGGTGGTTTTGGGGTGTATCTATGGTTTTGGGGGATTTTCTTCCAGTTTTGGGGGTAATGCCGTTCTTGTTTGGGGTGTTTTTGACGTGTTTTGGGGTCTCCATTAGGTTTTGTTGGGTTCTTGTTTGTCGTAATGTTAAATAGGAGTGGATTGTGGGTTTTGGAAAACATCAGGTAGGTTTAAGGGTTTTTGTAGGGTTAAATCATGGCATGATTTTTTTTTTTTTATTTTTTTTTTTTTAATCTTAGTTGATTTTGGTGTATTTTTGACGTGTTTGGGGGTCTCCGTTGGGTTTCGTTGGGTTTTCCGTGGTCATCATGATAGAAAAGTGTAAATTGCTGGCTTTTGCGAACATTACGTAGGTTTAGGGTGGTTTTGGGGTGGAACTATGGCTTTTTGAGTTTTCTTTCATTTTGGGGAATGATCCGGTCATTTTTGGGGTGTTTTTGACGTGTTTTGTGGTCTCCATTAGGTTTTGTTGGGTTCTTGTTTGTCATTATGTTAAATAGCAGTGGATTGTGGGTTTTGGAGAACATCAGGTAGGTTTAGGGTGGTTTTGGGGTGGATCTATGGTTTTGGTGGATTTTCTTCCAGTTTTGGGGGTGATGCCGTTCTTGTTTGGGGTGTTTTTGACGTTTTTTGGGGTCTCTGTTGGGTTTTGTTGGGTTCTCGTTGGTCATCGTTTTGGAAAAGTGTAAATTGTGGGTTTTGGAGAACATCAGGTAGGTTTAGGGGTACTTTTGGGGTGGATCTATGGATTTTTGGGTTTTCTTTCATTTTGGGGAATGATCCTGTTATTTTTGGAGTGTTTTTGACGTGTTTTGGGGTCTCCATTAGGTTTTTTTTGGTTCTTGTTTGTCATTATGTTAATTAGGAGTGGATTATGGGTTTTGCAGTACATCAGGTAGGTGTATGGTTTTTTTTAGGTTTAAATCATGGCATTTATTTATTTATTTATTTATTTATTTATTTATTTAGGATCTGTGTTGATTTTTGTGTGTTTTTGACGTGTTTGGGTGTCTCCGTTGGGTTTTGTTGTGTTCTCGTTGGTCATCATGGTGGAAAAGGGTAAATTGTGGGTTTTGGAGAACATCAGGTAGGTTTAGGGTGGTTTTGGGGTGGATCTATGGTTTTGGCGGATTTTCTTCCATTTTTGGGGGTGATGCCGTTCTTGTTTGGGGTGTTTGTGACGTTTTTTGGTGTCTCTGTTGGGTTTTGTTGGGTTCTCGTTGGTCATCATGGTGGAAAAGGGTAAATTGTGGGTTTTGGAGAACATCAGGTAGGTTTAGGGTGGTTTTGGGGTGGATCTGTGTTTTTGGCGGATTTTCTTCCAGTTTTGGGGGTGATGCCGATATTTTTTGGGGTGTTTTTGACGTTTTTTGGGGTCTCTGTTGGGTTTTGTTGGGTTCTCGTTGGTCATCATTGTGGAAAAGGGTAAATTGTGGGTTTTGGAGAACATCAGGTACGTTTAGGGTGGTTTTGGGGTGGATCTGTGTTTTTGGTGGATTTTCTTCCTGTTTTGGGGGTGATGCCGATATTTTTTGGGGTGTTTTTGACGTTTTTTGGGGTCTCTGTTGGGTTTTGTTGGATTCTCGTTGGTCATCATGGTGGAAAAGGGTAAATTGTGGGTTTTGGAGAACATCAGGTAGGTTTAGGGGTACTTTTGTAGTGGATCTATGGCTTTTTGGGTTTTCTTTCATTTTGGGGAATGATCCTGTTATTTTTGGGGTGTTTTTGATGTGTTTGGGGGTCTCCGTTGGGTTTCGTTGGGTTTTCCGTGGTCATAATGATGGAAAAGGGTAAATTGCTGGTTTTTGCGAACATTAGGTAGGTTTAGGGTGGTTTTGGGGTGGAACTATGGCTTTTTGAGTTTTCTTTCATTTTGGGGAATGATCCGGTCATTTTTGGGGTGTTTTTGACGTGTTTTGTGGTCTCCATTAGGTTTTGTTGGGTTCTTGTTTGTCATTATGTTAAATAGGAGTGGATTGTGGGTTTTGGAGAACATCAGGTAGGTTTAGGGTGGTTTTTGGGTGTATCTATGGTTTTGGTGGATTTTCTTCCAGTTTTGGGGGTGATGCCGTTCTTGTTTGGGGTGTTTTTGACGTTTTTTGGGGTCTCTGTTGGGTTTTGTTGGGTTCTCGTTGGTCATCGTGGTGGAAAAGGGTAAATTGTGGGTTTTGGAGAACATCAGGTAGGTTTAGGGGGACTTTTGTAGTGGATCTATGGCTTTTGGGGTTTTCTTTCGTTTTTGGGAGTGATCCTGTTCTTGTCTCCGGTGTTTTTGACGTGTTTTGGGGTCTCTGTTGGGTTTTGTTGGATTCTCGTTGGTCATCATGGTGGAAAAGGGTAAATTGTGGGTTTTGGTGAACATCAGGTAGGTTTAGGGGTACTTTTGTAGTGGATCTATGGCTTTTTGGGTTTTCTTTCATTTTGGGGAATGATCCTGTTATTTTTGGTGTGTTTTTGACGTGTTTGGGGGTCTCCGTTGGGTTTCGTTGGGTTTTCCGTGGTCATCATGGTGGAAAAGGGTAAATTGTGGCTTGTGGAGATCATCAGGTAGGTTTAGGGTGGTTTTGGGGTGTATCTATTGTTTTGGGGGATTTTCTTCCAGATTTGGCGGTATTGCCGTTCTTGTTTGGGGTGTTTTTGACGTGTTTTGGGGTCTCCATTAGGTTTTGTTGGGTTCTTGTTTGTCGTAATGTTAAATAGGAGTGGATTGTGGGTTTTGGAAAACATCAGGTAGGTTTAAGGGTTTTTTTAGGGTTAAATCATGGCATGATGTTTTTTTTTTTTTTTAAATCTTGGTTGATTTTGGTGTGTTTTTGACGTGTTTGGGGGTCTCCGTTGGGTTTCGTTGGGTTTTTCCGTGGTCATCATGATGGAAAAGGGTAAAATGCTGGTTTTTGCGAACATTACGTAGGTTTAGGGTGGTTTTGGTGTGGAACTATGGCTTTTTGAGTTTTCTTTCATTTTGGGGAATGATCCAGTCATTTTGGGGGTGTTTTTGACGTGTTTTGTGGTCTCCATTAGGTTTTGTTGGGTTCTTGTTTGTCATTATGTTAAATAGGAGTGGATTGTGGGTTTTGGAGAACATCAGGTAGGTTTAAGGGTTTTTTTAGGGTTAAATCATGGCATGATGTTTTTTTTTTTTTTTTAAATCTTGGTTGATTTTGGTGTGTTTTTGACGTGTTTGGGGGTCTCCGTTGGGTTTCGTTGGGTTTTTCCGTGGTCATCATGATTGAAAAGGGTAAACTGCTGGTTTTTGCGAACATTAGGTAGGTTTAGGGTGGTTTTGGGGTGGAACTATGGCTTTTTGAGTTTTCTTTCATTTTGGGGAATGATCCGGTCATTTTGGGGGTGTTTTTGACGTGCTTTGTGGTCTCCATTAGGTTTTGTTGGGTTCTTGTTTGTCATTATGTTAAATAGGAGTGGATTGTGGGTTTTGGAGAACATCAGGTAGGTTTAGGGTGGTTTTGGGATGGATCTATGGTTTTGGTGGATTTTCTTCCAGTTTTGGGGGTGATGCCGTTCTTGTTTGGTGTGTTTTTGACGTTTTTTGGGGTCTCTGTTGGGTTTTGTTGGGTTCTCGTTGGTCATCGTGGTGGAAAAGGGTAAATTGTGGGTTTTGGAGAACATCAGGTAGGTTTAGGGGGACTTTTGTAGTGGATCTATGGCTTTTGGGGTTTTCTTTCGTTTTTGGGAGTGATCCTGTTCTTGTCTCCGGTGTTTTTGACGTGTTTTGGGGTCTCTGTTGTGTTTCGTTGGGTTTTCCGTGGTCATCATGGTGGAAAATGGTAAATTGTGGGTTTTGGAGAACATCAGGTAGGTTTAGGGTAGTTTTGGGGTAGATCTATGATTTTGGCGGATTTTCTTCCTGTTTTGGTGGTGATCCCGTTCTTGTTTGGTGTGTTTTTGACGTTTTTTGGTGTCTCTGTTGGGTTTTGTTGGGTTCTCGTTGGTCATCGTGTTGGAAAAGTGTAAATTGTGGGTTTTGGAGAACATCAGGTAGGTTTAGGGGTACTTTTCGGGTGGATCTATGGCTTTTTGGGTTTTCTTTCATTTTGGGGAATGATCCTGTTATTTTTGGAGTGTTTTTGACGTGTTTTGGGTCTCCATTAGGTTTTGTTTGGTTCTTGTTTGTCATTATGTTAATTAGGAGTGGATTATGGGTTTTGCAGTACATCAGGTAGGTGTATGGTTTTTTTTAGGTTTACATCATGGCATTTATTTATTCATTTATTTATTTATTTATTTATTTAGGATCTGGGTTGATTTTTGTGTTTTTGACGTGTTTGGGTGTCTCCGTTGGGTTTTGTTGAGTTCTCGTTGGTCATCATGGTGGAAAAGGGTAAATTGTGGGTTTTGGAGAACATCAGGTAGGTTTAGGGTGGTTTTGGGGTGGATCTATGGTTTTGGCGAAAATTCTTCCAGTTTTGGGGGTGATGCCGTTCTTGTTTGGGGTGTTTTTGACGTTTTTTGGGGTCTCTGTTGGGTTTTGTTGGGTTCTCGTTGGTCATCATGGTGGAAAAGTGTAAATTGTGTGTTTTGGAGAACATCAGGTAGGTTTAGGGTGGTTTTGGGGTGGATCTGTGTTTTTGGCGGATTTTCTTCCAGTTTTGGGTTTGATCCCGTTCTTGTTTGGGGTGTTTTTGACGTTTTTTGGGGTCTCTGTGTGGTTTTGTTGGGTTCTCGTTGGTCATCATTGTGGAAAAGGGTAAATTGTGGGTTTTGGAGAACATCAGGTACGTTTAGGGTGGTTTTGGGGTGGATCTGTGTTTTTGGTGGATTTTCTTCCAGTTTTGGGGGTGATCCCGTTCTTGTTTGGGGTGTTTTACACTTTTTTGGGGTCTCTGTGGGGTTTTGTTGGGTTCTCGGTGGTCATCATGGTGGAAAAGGGTAAATATGGATTTTGGAGAACATCAGGTAGGTTTAGGGGTACTTTTGTAGTGGATCTATGGCTTTTTGGGTTTTCTTTCATTTTGGGGAATGATCCTGTTATTTTTGGGGTGTTTTTGACGTGTTTGGGGTTCTCCGTTGGGTTTCGTTGGGTTTTCCGTGGTCATCATGGTGGAAAAGGGTAAATTGTGGCTTGTGGAGATCATCAGGTAGGTTTAGTGTGGTTCTGGGGTGTATCTATTGTTTTGGGGGATTTTCTTCCAGTTTTGGGGGTAATGCCGTTCTTGTTTGGGGTGTTTTTGACGTGTTTTGGGGTCTCCATTAGGTTTTGTTGGGTTTTTGTTTGTCGTAATTTCAAATAGGATTGGATTGTGGGTTTTGGAAAACATCAGGTAGGTTTAAGGGTTTTTTTAGGGTTAAATCATGACATTTTTTTTTTTTTTTTTTTAAATCTTGGTTGATTTTGGTGTATTTTTGACGTGTTTGGGGGTCTCCGTTGTATTTCATTGTGTTTTCCATGGTCATCGTGTTGGAAAAGGGTAAATTGTGGGTTTTGGAGAACATCAGGTAGGTTTAAGGGTTTTTTTAGGGTTAAATCATGGCATGTTTTTTTTTTTTTTTAGGATCTGGGTTGATTTTGGTGCGTTTTTGACGTGTTTTGGGGTCTCCTTTGGGTTTCATTGGGTTTTCCGTGGTCATCATGGTGGAAAAGTTTAAACTGTGGGTTTTGGAGAACATCAGGTAGTTTTAGGGGGACTTTTGTAGTGGATCTATGGTTTTGGGGGATTTTCTTCCAGTTTTGGGGGTGATCCCGTTCTTGTTTGGGGTGTTTTTGACGTGTTTTGGGGTCTCTGTTGGGTTTCTTGGGTTCTCGTTTGTCATCATGGTGGAAAAGTTTAAATTGTGGGTTTTGGAGAACATTAGGTAGGTTTAGGGGTACTTTTGGGGTGGAACTATGGCTTTTTGGGTTTTCTTTCATTTTGGGGAATGATCCTGTTATTTTTGGTGTGTTTTTGACGTGTTTTGGGGTCTCCATTAAGTTTTGTTGGGTTCTTGTTTGTCATTACGTTAAATAGGTGTGGATTGTGCGTTTTGCAGAACATCTGGTAGGTTTAAGGTTTTTTTAGGGTTAAGTCGTGGTATTTTTTTTTTTTTTTTTTTTTAGGATCTGGGTTGATTTTGGTGTGTTTTTGACGTGTTTGGGGGTCTCCATTGGGTTTCGTTGGGTTTTCCGTGGTCATCATGGTTGAAAATGGTAAATTGCGGGTTTTGGAGAACTTCAGGTAGGTTTAAAGGGACTTTTCGCGTGGATTCATGGTATTTGGGGCTTTCTTCTTTTGGGGGGAGTGATCCTCTCCTTTCTTCGGGTGATTTTGAAGTGTTTTGGGCTTTCCGTTGCGTTTCGTTGTGTTCCTAATGTGTTTTATGTTGGTTGGTAGTGTGCTTTGGGATTAGGAGAACATCCAGTAGGTTTAGGGTGTCTTTGGGGTGGATCTATGGTATTTGGTGTTTTCTTCTATTTTTTTGGCGTGATCCTGTTCCTTTTTGGGTTGTTTTGGACGTGTTTTGGGGTCTCCGTTGGGTTTTGTTGTGTTCTTGTTGTTCATTATGTTAAATAGGTGTGGATTGTGGGTTTTGGAGAACATCAGGTAGGTTTAGGGGGACTTTTGTAGTAGATCTATGGCTTTTGGGGTTTTCTTTCGTTTTTGGGAGTGATCCTGTTTTTGTCTGCGGTGTTTTTGACATGTTTTTGGGTCTCTCTTGTGTTTCGTTGGGTTTTCTGTTGTCATCATGGTGGAAAAGGGTAAATTGTGGGTTTTGGAGAACATCAGGTAGGTTTAGGGTGGTTTTGGGGTGGATCTGTGTTTTTGGCGGATTTTCTTCCAGTTTTGGGGGTGATGCCGATATTTTTTGGTGTGTTTTTGACGTTTTTTGGGGTCTCTGTTGGGTTTTGTTGGGTTCTCGTTGGTCATCATTGTGGAAAAGGGTAAATTGTGGGTTTTGGAGAACATCAGGTAGGTTTAGGGGTACTTTTGTAGTGGATCTATGGCTTTTTGGGTTTTCTTTCATTTTGGGGAATGATCCTGTTATTTTTGGGGTGTTTTTGACGTGTTTGGGGGTCTCCGTTGGGTTTCGTTGGGTTTTCCGTGGTCATAATGATGGAAAAGGGTAAATTGCTGGTTTTTGCGAACATTAGGTACGTTTAGGGTGGTTTTGGGGTGGAACTATGGCTTTTTGAGTTTTCTTTCATTTTGGGGAATAATCCGGTCATTTTGGGGGTGTTTTTGACTTTTTTTGGGGTCTCCATTAGGTTTTGTTGGGTTTTTGTTTGTCGTAATTTCAAATAGGAGTGGATTGTGGGTTTTGGAGAACATCAGGTAGATTTAGGGTGGTTTTGGGGTGTATCTATGGTTTTGGTGGATTTTCTTCCAGTTTTGGGGGTGATGCCGTTCTTGTTTGGGGTGTTTGTGACGTTTTTTGGGGTCTCTGTTGGGTTTTGTTGGGTTCTCGTTGGTCATCGTGGTGGAAAAGGGTAAATTGTGGGTTTTGGAGAACATCAGGTAGGTTTAGGGGGACTTTTGTAGTGGATCTATGGCTTTTGGTGTTTTCTTTCGTTTTTGGGAGTGATCCTGTTCTTGTCTCCGGTGTTTTTGACGTGTTTTGGGGTCTCTGTTGGGTTTTGTTGGATTCTCGTTGGTCATCATGGTGGAAAAGGGTAAATTGTGGGTTTTGGAGAACATCAGGTAGGTTTAGGGGTACTTTTGTAGTGGATCTATGGCTTTTTGGGTTTTCTTTCATTTTGGGGAATGATCCTGTTATTTTTGGGGTGTTTTTGACGTGTTTGGGGGTCTCCGTTGGGTTTCGTTGGGTTTTCCGTGGTCATCATGGTGGAAAAGGGTAAATTGTGGCTTGTGGAGATCATCAGGTAGGTTTAGGGTGGTTTTGGGGTGTATCTATTGTTTTGGGGGATTTTCTTCCAGATTTGGCGGTATTGCCGTTCTTGTTTGGGGTGTTTTTGACGTGTTTTGGGGTCTCCATTAGGTTTTGTTGGGTTCTTGTTTGTCGTAATGTTAAATAGGAGTGGATTGTGGGTTTTGGAAAACATCAGGTAGGTTTAAGGGTTTTTTTAGGGTTAAATCATGGCATGATGTTTTTTTTTTTTTTTAAATCTTGGTTGATTTTGGTGTGTTTTTGACGTGTTTGGGGGTCTCCGTTGGGTTTCGTTGGGTTTTTCCGTGGTCATCATGATGGAAAAGGGTAAATTGCTGGTTTTTGCGAACATTACGTAGGTTTAGGGTGGTTTTGGGGTGGAACTATGGCTTTTTGAGTTTTCTTTCATTTTGGGGAATGATCCGGTCATTTTGGGGGTGTTTTTGACGTGTTTTGTGGTCTCCATTAGGTTTTGTTGGGTTCTTGTTTGTCATTATGTTAAATAGGAGTGGATTGTGGGTTTTGGAGAACATCAGGTAGGTTTAGGGTGGTTTTGGGGTGTATCTATGGTTTTGGTGGATTTTCTTCCAGTTTTGGGGGTGATGCCATTCTTGTTTGGGGTGTTTTTGACGTTTTTTGGGGTCTCTGTTGGGTTTTGTTGGGTTCTCGTTGGTCATCGTGGTGGAAAAGGGTAAATTGTGGGTTTTGGAGAACATCAGGTAGGTTTAGGGGTACTTTTGTAGTGGATCTATGGCTTTTGGGGTTTTCTTTCGTTTTTGGGAGTGATCCTGTTCTTGTCTCCGGTGTTTTTGACGTGTTTTGGGGTCTCTGTTGGGTTTTGTTGGATTCTTGCTGGTCATCATGGTGGAAAAGGGTAAATTGTGGGTTTTGGAGAACATCAGGTAGGTTTAGGGGTACTTTTGTAGTGGATCTATGGCTTTTTGGGTTTTCTTTCATTTTGGGGAATGATCCTGTTATTTTTGGGGTGTTTTTGACGTGTTTGGGGGTCTCCGTTGGGTTTCGTTGGGTTTTCCGTGGTCATCATGGTGGAAAAGCGTAAATTGTGGCTTGTGGAGATCATCAGGTAGGTTTAGGGTGGTTTTGGGGTGTATCTATGGCTTTGGGGGATTTTCTTCCAGATTTGGGGGTAATGCCGTTCTTGTTTGGGGTGTTTTTGACGTGTTTTGGGGTCTCCATTAGGTTTTGTTGGGTTCTTGTTTGTCGTAATGTTAAATAGGAGTGGATTGTGGGTTTTGGAAAACATCAGGTAGGTTTAAGGGTTTTTTTAGGGTTAAATCATGGCATGATGTTTTTTTTTTTTTTTTTTTAGGATCTGTGTTGATTTTGGTGTGTTTTTGACGTGTTTGGGGGTCTCCGTTGGGTTTCGTTGGGTTTTTCCGTGGTCATCATGATGGAAAAGGGTAAATTGCTGGTTTTTGCGAACATTACGTAGGTTTAGGGTGGTTTTGGGGTGGAACTATGGCTTTTTGAGTTTTCTTTCATTTTGGGGAATGATCCGGTCATTTTTGGGGTGTTTTTGACGTGTTTTGTGGTCTCCATTAGGTTTTGTTGGGTTCTTGTTTGTCATTATGTTAAATAGGAGTGGATTGTGGGTTTTGGAGAACATCAGGTAGGTTTAGGGTGGTTTTGGGATGGATCTATGGTTTTGGTGGATTTTCTTCCAGTTTTGGGGGTGATGCCGTTCTTGTTTGGTGTGTTTTTGACGTTTTTTGGGGTCTCTGTTGGGTTTTGTTGGGTTCTCGTTGGTCATCGTGGTGAAAAAGGGTAAATTGTGGGTTTTGGAGAACATCAGGTAGGTTTAGGGGTACTTTTGTAGTGGGTCTAGGGCTTTTTGGGTTTTCTTTCATTTTGGGGAATGATCCTGTTATTTTTGGGGTGTTTTTGACGTGTTTGGGGGTCTCCGTTGGGTTTCGTTGGGTTTTCCGTGGTCATCATGGTGGAAAAGGGTAAATTGTGGTTTGTGGAGATCATCAGGTAGGTTTAGGGTGGTTTTGGGGTGTATCTATGGCTTTGGGGGATTTTCTTCCAGATTTGGGGGTAATGCCGTTCTTGTTTGGTGTGTTTTTGACGTGTTGTGGTCTCCATTAGGTTTTGTTGGGTTCTTGTTTGTCATTATGTTAAATAGGAGTGGATTGTGGGTTTTGGAGAACATCATTAGGTTTAAGGGTTTTTTTAGGGTTAAATCATGGCATGATGTTTTTTTTTTTTTTTTAAATCTTGGTTGATTTTGGTGTGTTTTTGACGTGTTTGGGGTCTCCGTTGGGTTTCGTTGGGTTTTTCCGTGGTCATCATGATGGAAAAGGGTAAACTGCTGGTTTTTGCGAACATTAGGTAGGTTTAGGGTGGTTTTGGGGTGGAACTATGGCTTTTTGAGTTTTCTTTCATTTTGGGGAATGATCCGGTCATTTTGGGGGTGTTTTTGACGTGCTTTGTGGTCTCCATTAGGTTTTGTTGGGTTCTTGTTTGTCATTATGTTAAATAGGAGTGGATTGTGGGTTTTGGAGAACATCAGGTAGGTTTAGGGTGGTTTTGGGATGGATCTATGGTTTTGGTGGATTTTCTTCCAGTTTTGGGGGTGATGCCGTTCTTGTTTGGTGTGTTTTTGACGTTTTTTGGGGTCTCTGTTGGGTTTTGTTGGGTTCTCGTTGGTCATCGTGGTGGAAAAGGGTAAATTGTGGGTTTTGGAGAACATCAGGTAGGTTTAGGGGGACTTTTGTAGTGGATCTATGGCTTTTGGGGTTTTCTTTCGTTTTTGGGAGTGATCCTGTTCTTGTCTCCGGTGTTTTTGACGTGTTTTGGGGTCTCTGTTGTGTTTCGTTGGGTTTTCCGTGGTCATCATGGTGGAAAAGGGTAAATTGTGGGTTTTGGAGAACATCAGGTAGGTTTAGGGTGGTTTTGGGGTAGATCTATGATTTTGGCGGATTTTCTTCCTGTTTTGGTGGTGATCCCGTTCTTGTTTGGTGTGTTTTTGACGTTTTTTGGTGTCTCTGTTGGGTTTTGTTGGGTTCTCGTTGGTCATCGTGTTGGAAAAGTGTAAATTGTGGGTTTTGGAGAACATCAGGTAGGTTTAGGGGTACTTTTCGGGTGGATCTATGGCTTTTTGGGTTTTCTTTCATTTTGGGGAATGATCCTGTTATTTTTGGAGTGTTTTTGACGTGTTTTGGGTCTCCATTAGGTTTTGTTTGGTTCTTGTTTGTCATTATGTTAATTAGGAGTGGATTATGGGTTTTGCAGTACATCAGGTAGGTGTATGGTTTTTTTTAGGTTTACATCATGGCATTTATTTATTCATTTATTTATTTATTTATTTATTTAGGATCTGGGTTGATTTTTGTGTTTTTGACGTGTTTGGGTGTCTCCGTTGGGTTTTGTTGAGTTCTCGTTGGTCATCATGGTGGAAAAGGGTAAATTGTGGGTTTTGGAGAACATCAGGTAGGTTTAGGGTGGTTTTGGGGTGGATCTATGGTTTTGGTGGATTTTCTTCCAGTTTTGGGGGTGATGCCGTTCTTGTTTGGGGTGTTTGTGACGTTTTTTGGTGTCTCTGTTGGGTTTTGTTGGGTTCTCGTTGGTCATCATGGTGGAAAAGGGTAAATTGTGGGTTTTGGAGAACATCAGGTAGGTTTAGGGTGGTTTTGGGGTGGATCTGTGTTTTTGGCGGATTTTCTTCCAGTTTTGGGTTTGATCCCGTTCTTGTTTGGGGTGTTTTTGACGTTTTTTGGGGTCTCTGTTGGGTTTTGTTGGGTTCTCGTTGGTCATCATTGTGGAAAAGTGTAAATTGTGGGTTTTGGAGAACATCAGGTACGTTTAGGGTGGTTTTGGGGTGGATCTGTGTTTTTGGTGGATTTTCTTCCAGTTTTGGGGGTGATCCCGTTCTTGTTTGGGGTGTTTTACACTTTTTTGGGGTCTCTGTGGGGTTTTGTTGGGTTCTCGTTGGTCATCATGGTGGAAAAGGGTAAATATGGATTTTGGAGAACATCAGGTAGGTTTAGGGGTACTTTTGTAGTGGATCTATGGCTTTTTGGGTTTTCTTTCATTTTGGGGAATGATCCTGTTATTTTTGGGGTGTTTTTGACGTGTTTGGGGTTCTCCGTTGGGTTTCGTTGGGTTTTCCGTGGTCATCATGGTGGAAAAGGGTAAATTGTGGCTTGTGGAGATCATCAGGTAGGTTTAGTGTGGTTCTGGGGTGTATCTATTGTTTTGGGGGATTTTCTTCCAGTTTTGGGGGTAATGCCGTTCTTGTTTGGGGTGTTTTTGACGTGTTTTGGGGTCTCCATTAGGTTTTGTTGGGTTCTTGTTTGTCATTATGTTAAATAGGAGTGGATTGTGGGTTTTGGAGAACATCAGGTAGGTTTAAGGGTTTTTTTAGGGTTAAATCATGACATTTTTTTTTTTTTTTTTTTAAATCTTGGTTGATTTTGGTGTATTTTTGACGTGTTTGGGGGTCTCCGTTGTATTTCATTGTGTTTTCCATGGTCATCGTGTTGGAAAAGGGTAAATTGTGCGTTTTGGAAAACATCAGGTAGGTTTAAGGGTTTTTTTAGGGTTAAATCATGGCATGTTTTTTTTTTTTTTTAGGATCTGGGTTGATTTTGGTGCGTTTTTGACGTGTTTTGGGGTCTCCTTTGGGTTTCATTGGGTTTTCCGTGGTCATCATGGTGGAAATGGGTAAATTGTGGGTTTTGGAGAACATCAGGTAGGTTTAGGGTGGTTTTGGGGTGTATCTATGGTTTTGGGGGATTTCCTTCCAATTTTGGGTGTGATCCCGTTCTTGTTTGGGGTGTTTTTGACTTTTTTTGGGTCTCTGTTGGGTTTTGTTTGTTTCTCGTTGGTCATCATTGTGGAAAAGTTTAAACTGTGGGTTTTGGAGAACATCAGGTAGTTTTAGGGGGACTTTTGTAGTGGATCTATGGTTTTGGTGGATTTTCTTCCAGTTTTGGGGGTGATCCCGTTCTTGTTTGGGGTGTTTTTGACGTGTTTTGGGGTCTCTGTTGGGTTTCTTGGGTTCTCGTTTGTCATCATGGTGGAAAAGTTTAAATTGTGGGTTTTGGAGAACATTAGGTAGGTTTAGGGGTACTTTTGGGGTGGAACTATGGCTTTTTGGGTTTTCTTTCATTTTGGGGAATGATCCTGTTATTTTTGGTGTGTTTTTGACGTGTTTTGGGGTCTCCATTAAGTTTTGTTGGGTTCTTGTTTGTCATTACGTTAAATAGGTGTGGATTGTGCGTTTTGCAGAACATCTGGTAGGTTTAAGGTTTTTTTAGGGTTAAGTCGTGGTATTTTTTTTTTTTTTTTTTTTTAGGATCTGGGTTGATTTTGGTGTGTTTTTGACGTGTTTGGGGGTCTCCATTGGGTTTCGTTGGGTTTTCCGTGGTCATCATGGTTGAAAATGGTAAATTGTGGGTTTTGGAGAACTTCAGGTAGGTTTAAAGGGACTTTTCGCGTGGATTCATGGTATTTGGGGCTTTCTTCTTTTGGGGGGAGTGATCCTCTCCTTTCTTCGGGTGATTTTGAAGTGTTTTGGGCTTTCCGTTGCGTTTCGTTGTGTTCCTAATGTGTTTTATGTTGGTTGGTAGTGTGCTTTGGGATTAGGAGAACATCCAGTAGGTTTAGGGTGTCTTTGGGGTGGATCTATGGTATTTGGTGTTTTCTTCTATTTTTTTGGCGTGATCCTGTTCCTTTTTGGGTTGTTTTGGACGTGTTTTGGGGTCTCCGTTGGGTTTTGTTGTGTTCTTGTTGTTCATTATGTTAAATAGGTGTGGATTGTGGGTTTTGGAGAACATCAGGTAGGTTTAGGGGGACTTTTGTAGTGGATCTATGGCTTTTGGGGTTTTCTTTCGTTTTTGGGAGTGATCCTGTTTTTGTCTGCGGTGTTTTTGACATGTTTTTGGGTCTCTCTTGTGTTTCGTTGGGTTTTCTGTTGTCATCATGGTGGAAAAGGGTAAATTGTGGGTTTTGGAGAACATCAGGTAGGTTTAGGGTGGTTTTGGGGTGGATCTGTGTTTTTGGCGGATTTTCTTCCAGTTTTGGGGGTGATGCCGATATTTTTTGGGGTGTTTTTGACGTTTTTTGGGGTCTCTGTTGGGTTTTGTTGGGTTCTCGTTGGTCATCATTGTGGAAAAGGGTAAATTGTGGGTTTTGGAGAACATCAGGTAGGTTTAGGGGTACTTTTGTAGTGGATCTATGGCTTTTTGGGTTTTCTTTCATTTTGGGGAATGATCCTGTTATTTTTGGGGTGTTTTTGACGTGTTTGGGGGTCTCCGTTGGGTTTCGTTGGGTTTTCCGTGGTCATAATGATGGAAAAGGGTAAATTGCTGGTTTTTGCGAACATTAGGTACGTTTAGGGTGGTTTTGGGGTGGAACTATGGCTTTTTGAGTTTTCTTTCATTTTGGGGAATAATCCGGTCATTTTGGGGGTGTTTTTGACGTGTTTTGGGGTCTCCATTAGGTTTTGTTGGGTTTTTGTTTGTCGTAATTTCAAATAGGAGTGGATTGTGGGTTTTGGAGAACATCAGGTAGATTTAGGGTGGTTTTGGGGTGTATCTATGGTTTTGGTGGATTTTCTTCCAGTTTTGGGGGTGATGCCGTTCTTGTTTGGGGTGTTTTTGACGTTTTTTGGGGTCTCTGTTGGGTTTTGTTGGGTTCTCGTTGGTCATCGTGGTGGAAAAGGGTAAATTGTGGGTTTTGGAGAACATCAGGTAGGTTTAGGGGGACTTTTGTAGTGGATCTATGGCTTTTGGTGTTTTCTTTCGTTTTTGGGAGTGATCCTGTTCTTGTCTCCGGTGTTTTTGACGTGTTTTGGGGTCTCTGTTGGGTTTTGTTGGATTCTTGCTGGTCATCATGGTGGAAAAGGGTAAATTGTGGGTTTTGGAGAACATCAGGTAGGTTTAGGGGTACTTTTGTAGTGGATCTATGGCTTTTTGGGTTTTCTTTCATTTTGGGGAATGATCCTGTTATTTTTGGGGTGTTTTTGACGTGTTTGGGGGTCTCCGTTGGGTTTCGTTGGGTTTTCCGTGGTCATCATGGTGGAAAAGGGTAAATTGTGGCTTGTGGAGATCATCAGGTAGGTTTAGGGTGGTTTTGGGGTGTATCTATTGTTTTGGGGGATTTTCTTCCAGATTTGGGGGTATTGCCGTTCTTGTTTGGGGTGTTTTTGACGTGTTTTGGGGTCTCCATTAGGTTTTGTTGGGTTCTTGTTTGTCGTAATGTTAAATAGGAGTGGATTGTGGGTTTTGGAAAACATCAGGTAGGTTTAAGGGTTTTTTTAGGGTTAAATCATGGCATGATGTTTTTTTTTTTTTTTTAAATCTTGGTTGATTTTGGTGTGTTTTTGACGTGTTTGGGGGTCTCCGTTGGGTTTCGTTGGGTTTTTCCGTGGTCATCATGATGGAAAAGGGTAAATTGCTGGTTTTTGCGAACATTACGTAGGTTTAGGGTGGTTTTGGGGTGGAACTATGGCTTTTTGAGTTTTCTTTCATTTTGGGGAATGATCCGGTCATTTTTGGGGTGTTTTTGACGTGTTTTGTGGTCTCCATTAGGTTTTGTTGGGTTCTTGTTTGTCATTATGTTAAATAGGAGTGGATTGTGGGTTTTGGAGAACATCAGGTAGGTTTAGGGTGGTTTTGGGGTGTATCTATGGTTTTGGTGGATTTTCTTCCAGTTTTGGGGGTGATGCCGTTCTTGTTTGGGGTGTTTTTGACGTTTTTTGGGGTCTCTGTTGGGTTTTGTTGGGTTCTCGTTGGTCATTGTGGTGGGAAAGGGTAAATTGTGGGTTTTGGAGAACATCAGGTAGGTTTAGGGGTACTTTTGTAGTGGATCTATGGCTTTTGGGGTTTTCTTTCGTTTTTGGGAGTGATCCTGTTCTTGTCTCCGGTGTTTTTGATGTGTTTTGGGGTCTCTGTTGTGTTTCGTTGGGTTTTCCGTGGTCATCATGGTGGAAAACGGTAAATTGTGGGTTTTGGAGAACATCAGGTAGGTTTAGGGTGGTTTTGGGGTAGATCTATGATTTTGGCGGATTTTCTTCCTGTTTTGGTGGTGATCCCGTTCTTGTTTGGTGTGTTTTTGACGTTTTTTGGTGTCTCTGTTGGGTTTTGTTGGGTTCTCGTTGGTCATCGTGTTGGAAAAGTGTAAATTGTGGGTTTTGGAGAACATCAGGTAGGTTTAGGGGGACTTTTGGGGTGGATTCCTGGTATTTTGGGTTTTCTTCTGTTTTTTAGGGTGATCCTGTTCTTTTTTGGGCTGATTTTTAAGTTTTTTGTCATCTCCGTTGGGTTTCATTGTGTTCTCGTTGTTCGTTAGGGTAAATGGGAGTGGATTGTGGGTTTTGGAGAAGATCATATGAGTTTAGTGTGGTTTTGGCGGGAAACTCATAGTTTTATTTCTTTTTTTTTTCTTCATGTCTAGTTCTTTTTTGGGGTGTTTTTGACGTGTTTTGTGGTCTCCGTTGGGTTTTGTTGGGTTTCCATTGGGTTTTCTGGTGTTTGGGAGTGGATTGTACATTTAGGAGAACATCAGGTAGGTTTAATGGTGGTTTTGGGGTTATATCACGTATTTACTTCTAATCCGGTTCACTTTTGGGGTGTTTTAGACGTGTTTTGGGGTCTCCTTTGGGTTTTGTTGGGTTTTGCGTCGTCATCATGGTGGAAAAGTGTAAACTGTTTGTTTTGGAGAACATCAGGTAGGTTTAGGGTGGTTTTGGGGTGGATCTATGGTTTTAGGGGATTTTCTTCCAGTTTTGGGGGTGATCCTGTTCTTGTTAGCAGCGTTTTTGACGTGTTTTGGGGTCTCCGTTGGGTTTTGTTGGGTTTTGAGTGTTTCATCATGGTGGAAAAGCGTAAATTGTGGGTTTTGGATAAAATAAGTTAGGTCTAGGGTTGTTTTGGGGTGGATCTATGGTTTTGGGAGATTTTCTTCCAGTTTTGGGGGTGAACCCGTTCTTGTTTGGGGTGTTTTTGACGTGTTTTGGGGTCTCCGTTGGGTTTCGTTTGGTTTTCCGTGGTCATCACGGTGGAAAAGTGTTAATTGTGTGTTTTTTGAGAACATCAGGTAGGTTTAGGGTGGTTTGGGGGTGAATCTATGGTATTTGGCTTTTTCTTCTGTTTTTTGGGATGATCTTGTTCTTGTTTGTTTTTTTTTTTTTTGACATATTCTTGGGTCTCCGTTGGGTTTCCTTGGGTTCTCGTTGGTCGTTAAGTTAAATGGGATAGGATTGTGGGCTTTGGAGAAGATCTAGTGAGTTTAGAGTGGTTTTGGGATTGGATCTGTGCTTTTTGGGAATTTTCTTTTAGTTTTGGTTATGATCCCGTTCTTGTTTGGGGTGTTTTTAACGTGTTTTTGGGTCTCCGTTGGGTTTCATTGGGCTTTCCGTGGTGATCGTGGTGGAAAAGTGTCAATTGTGGGTTTTGGAGAACATCAGGTAGGTTTAGGGTTGTTTTGGGGTGCATCTATGGTTTTGGGGGATTTTCTTCCAGTTTTTTTGTTGATCCCATTCTTGTTTGGGGTGTTTTTGACGTTTTTTCGGGTCTCCGTTGGGTTTCGTCTGGTTTTCCGAGGTCATCATGGATGAAAAATGTAAATTGTGGGTTTCGGAGAACATCATGTAGTTTTTGTCGTGGTTTTGTTGTGGATCTATGGTATTTGGGATTTTCTTCTGGTTTTTGGGGTGTTCCCGTTCTTGTTTGGGATGTTTTTGATGTGTTTTGGGGTCTCCGTTGTATTTCATTGGGTTCTCGTTGGTCGTTAAGGTAAATGGGAGTGTATTGTGGGTTTTGGAGAAGATCAGGTGAGTTTAGGGTGGTGTTGGGGGGAAATTCATAGTATTTGTTTTTTTTTTTTTCTTCTTGTCTAGTTCTTTTTTGGGGTGTTTTTGATGTGTTTTGGGGTCTCCGTTGGGTTTTGTTGGGTTTCCATTGGGTTTTCTGGTAGTTGGGAGTGGATTGTACATTTAGGAAAGCATCCTAACAGGTTTAAGGTTTTTTTGGGAGGTTAAATCACGTTTTTTCTTCTGATTCGGTTCACTTTTGGGGTCTTTTTGACGTGTTTTGGTGTCTCCGTTGGGTTTCGTTGGGTTTTCCGTGGTCATCATGGTGGAAAAGTGTAAATTGTCGGTTTTAGAGAACATCAGGTAGGTTTAGGGTGGCATTGGGGTTGATCTATGGTATTTGGGATTTTCTTCTATTTTTTGGTGTGATCCTGTTCTTTTTTGTGTTATGTTTGATGTGTTTTGCAGTCTCCGTTGGGTTTCGTTTGGTTCTTGTTGGTCGTTAAGGTAAATGGGAGTGGACTGTGGGTTTTGGAGAAGATCAGGTGACTTTAGGGTGATGTTGGGGGGAAATTCATAGTATTTGGTTTTTTTCTTCTGATCCAGTTCTTTTTTGGGGTATTTTTGACATGTTTTGGGTCTCCGTTGGGTTTTGTTGGGTTTTCCGTGGTCATCATGTTGGAAAAGTGTAAATTGTCGGTTTTGGAGAACATCAGGTAGGTTTAGGGGGACTTTTGGGGCAGATTCATGGTTTTTGCGGTTTTCTTCTGTATTTTTGGGGTGGTCCCGTACATTTTTGGGAAGTTTTTGAGGTGTTTGGGAGTCTTTTTTTTTTTTTTTGTGTTCTTGTTGGTCATGATGGTGGAAAAAGGTAAATGGTGTTGTTTGGAGAACATCAGGTGTGTTTCAGGTTTTTTGGGGGGTGAATCTATGGTTTTGGGGGATTTCTTCTGTTTTTTAGGGTTTCCTTCTCTTCTTGGGGTGGTACTGTTCTTTTTTGGGGAGTTTTTGACGTGTTTTTGGGTCCCTGTTGGGTTTCGTTGGGTTTTCCGTGGTCATCCTAGTGGAAAAGAGTAAGTTGTGGGTTTTGGAGAACATCAGGTAGGTTTAGGGTGCTTTTCGGGAGGATATGTGGTGTTTGGCATTTTGTTCTATTTTTTGGGTTAATTCTGTTCTTTTTTGGGTGTTTTTGATGTGTTTTGCGGACTCTGTTGGGTTTCGTTAGGTTCTCGTTGGTTGTCAAGGTAAATGGGAGTGGACTGTGGGTTTTGGAGAAGATCAGGTTAGTTTACGAATGTTTGGGGGGGCAATTCATAGTTTTTGGTGTTTTTTCTTCTGATCCCGTTCTTTTTTGGGGTGTTTTAGACGTGTTTTGCTGTCTCCGTTGCGTTTCGTTGGGTGTTCCGTGGTCATCATGGTGGAAAAGGGTAAATTGTGGGTTTTGGAGAACATCAGGTAGGTTTAGGGTGGTTTTGGGGTGGATCTATGGTTTTGAGGGGTTTTCTTCCAGTTTTTGGGTGATCCCATTCGTGTTTGCGGTGGTTTTGACGTGTTTTGGGGTCTCCGTTGGGTTTCGTTTGATTTTCCGTGGTCATCATGGTGGAAATGTTAAGTTGCGGGTTTTGGAGAACATCAGGTAGGTTTGGGGGGACTTTGGGGGTGGATTCTTGGTATTTGGGGTTTTCTTCTCTTTTTTGGGGGTGATCCCTTTCTTTTTTGGGGTGTTTTTTACGTGTTTTGCGGTCTCTGTTGGGTTTCGTTAGGTTCTCGTTGGTCGTCAAGGTAAATGGGAGTGGATTGCGGATTTTGGAGAAGATCATGTGAGTTTAGTGTGGTTTTGGGGGGCAATTCATAGTTTTTGGTGTTTTTTCTTCTGCTCCCGTTCTTTTTTGGGGTGTTTTAGACGTGTTTTGGTTCTCCGTTGGGTTTCGTTGGGTTTTCCGTGGTCATCATGGTGGAAAATGGTAAATTGTGGCTTGTGGAGAAGATCAGGTAGGTTTAGGGTGGTTTTGAGGTGGATCTATAGTTTTGAGGGGTTTTCTTCCAGTTTTGGGGGTGATCCCGTTCTTGTTTGGGGTGTTTTTGACGTCTTTTGGGGTCTCCGTTGGGTTTCGTTGGGTTCTCATTGGTCGTTAATTTAAATGGGTGTGGATTGTGGGTTTTGGAGAAGATCAGGTGAGTTTAGTGTGGTTTTGGAGGGCAATTCATAGTTTTTGGTGTTTTTTCTTCTGATCCCGTTCTTGTTTGGGGTGTTTTAGACGTGTTTTGCTGTCTCCGTTGGGTTTCGTTGGGTTTTCCGTGGTCATCATGGTGGAAAAGGGTAAATTGTGGGTTTTGGAGAACATCAGGTAGGTTTAGGGTGGTTTTGAGGTGGATCTTTGGTTTTGAGGGGTTTTCTTCCAGTTTTTGGGTGATCCCATTTGTGTTAGCGGTGGTTTTGACGTGTTTTGGGATCTCCATTGGGTTTCGTTTGGTTTTCTGTGGTCATCATGGTGGAAAAGGGTAAGTTGCGGGTTTTGGAGAACATCAGGTCGGTTTGGGGGGACTTTGGGGGTGGATTCTTGGTATTTGGGGTTTTCTTCTCTTTTTTGGGGGTGATCCCGTTCTTTTTTCGGGTGTTTTTGACGTGTTTTGGGGTCTCCGTTGGGTTTCATTGGGTTCTCGTTTGACCTTAAGGTAAATGGGAGCGGATTGTGGGTTTTGGAGAAGATCATGTGAGTTTAGTGTGGTTTTGGAGGGCAATTCATAGATTTTGGTGTTTTTTCTTCTGATCCCGTTCTTGTTTGGGGTGTTTTAGACGTGTTTTGCTGTCTCCGTTGCGTTTCGTTGGGTGTTCCGTGGTCATCATGGTGGAAAAGGGTAAATTGTGGGTTTTGGAGAACATCAGTTTGGTTTAGGGTGGTTTTGGGGTGGATCTATGGCTTTTTTAGTTTTCTTTCATTTTGTGGAATCATCCTGTTATTTTTGGGGTGTTTTTGACGTGTTTGGGAATCTCCTTTGGGTTTTGTTGGGTTTTCCATTTTCAGCTTGGTGGAAAATGGTAAATTGTGGGTTTTGGAGAACATCAGGTAGGTTTAGGGTGGTTTTGGGGTGTATCTATGGTTTTGGTGGATTTTCTTCCTGTTTTGGTTGTGATGCCATTCTAGTTTGGGGTGTTTTTGACGTTTTTTGGTGTCTCCGTTGGGTTTCGTTGGGTTTTCCGTGGTCATCATGGTGGAAAAGGGTAAATTGTGGCTTGTGGAGATCATCAGGTAGGTTTAATGTGGTTTTGGGGTTTATCTATGATTTTGGGGGATTTTCTTCCAGTTTTGGGGGTGATGCCGTTCTTGTTTGGGGTGTTTTTGACGTTTTTGGGGGTTTCCGTTGGGTTTCGTTGGGTTTTCCGTGGTCATCATGGTGGAAAATGGTAAATTGTGGCTTGTGGAGATCATCAGGTAGGTTTAGGGTGGTTTTGGGGTGTATCTATGGTTTTAGTGGATTTTCTTCCAGTTTTGGGGGTGATCCCGTTCTTGTTTGGGGTGTTTTTGACGTTTTTTGGGGTCTCTGTTGGGTTTTGTTGGGTTCTCGTTGGTCATCATGGTGGAGAAGTGTAAATTGTGGGTTTTGGAGAACTTCAGGTAGTTTTAGGGGGACTTTTGTAGTGGATCTATAGCTTTTGGGGTTTTCTTTCGTTTTTGGGATTGAATCTGTTTTTGTCTGTGCTGTTTTTGACATGTTTTGGGGTCTCTGTTTTGTTTCGTTGGGTTTTCTGTTGTCATCATGGTGGAAAAGAGTAAATTGTGGGTTTTGCAGAACATCAGGTACGTTTAGGGTGGTTTTGGGGTGGATCTGTGTTTTTGTGGGATTTTGTTCCAGTTTTGGGGGTAATCCCGTTCTTGTTTGGTGTGTTTTTGACGTTTTTTGGTGTCTCTTTTGGGTTTTGTTGGATTCTCGTTGGTCATCATGGTGGAAAAGGGTAAATTGTGGGTTTTGGAGAACATCAGGTAGGTTTAGGGGTACTTTTGTAGTGGATCTATGGCTTTTTGGGTTTTCTTTAATTTTGGGGAATGATCCTGTTATTTTTGGGGTGTTTTTGACGTGTTTGGGGGTCTCTGTTGGGTTTCGTTGGGTATTCCATGGTCATCATGTTGGAAAAGGTTAAATTGTGGCTTGTGGAGATCATCAGGTATGTTTAGGGTGGTTTTGGGATGTATCTATGGTTTTGGGGGATTTTCTTCCAGTTTTGGGGGTAATGCCGTTCTTGTTTGGGGTGTTTTTGACGTGTTTTGGGGTCTCCATTAGGTTTTGTTGGGTTCTTGTTTGTCGTAATGTTAAATAGGAGTGGATTGTGGGTTTTGGAAAACATCAGGTAGGTTTAAGGGTTTTTTTAGGGTTAAATCATGGCATGATGTTTTTTTTTTTTTTTTTTTTTTAGGATCTGTGTTGATTTTGGTGTGTTTTTGACGTGTTTGGGGGTCTCCGTTGGGTTTTGTTGGGTTTTCCGTGGTCATCATGGTGGAAAAGGGTAAATTTTGGTTTTGGCGAACATTAGGTAGGTTTAGGGTGGTTTTGGGGTGGAACTATGGCTTTTTGAGTTTTCTTTCATTTTGGGGAATGATCCGGTCTTTTTTGGGGTGTTTTTGACGTGTTTTGGGGTCTCCATTAGGTTTTGTTGGGTTCTTGTTTGTCATTATGTTAAATAGGAGTGGATTGTGGGTTTTGGAGAACATCAGGTAGGTTTAGGGTGGTTTTGGGGTGGATCTATGGTTTTAGTGGATTTTCTTCTAGTTTTGGGGGTGATCCCGTTCTTGTTTGGTGTGTTTTCGACGTTTTTTGGGGTCTTTGTTGGGTTTTGTTGGGTTCTCGTTGGTCATCGTGGTGGAAAAGGGTAAATTGTGGGTTTTGGAGAACATCAGGTAGGTTTAGGGGGACTTTGGGGTGGATCTATGGCATTCAGGTTATTTGTTTTTTTGGGGGGGAGGGGTGTGGTCCTGTACTTTTTGAGGTGTTTTTGACGTGTTTTGGGGTCTCCGTTGGGTTTCGTTGTGTTTTCCATGGTCATCGTGTTGGAAAATGGTAAATTGTGGGTTTTGGAGAACTTCAGGTAGGTTTCGGGGGAGTTTTGTAGTGGATCTATGGCTTTTGGGGTTTTCTTTCGTTTTTGGGAGTGATCCTGTTCTTGTCTCCGGTGTTTTTTACGTGTTTTGGGGTCTCTGTTGTGTTTCGTTGGTTTTTCCGTGGTCATTATGGTGGAAGATGGTAAATTGTGGGTTTTGGAGAACATCAGTTAGGTTTAGGGTGGTTTTGGGGTAGATCTATGATTTTGGCGGATTTTCTTCCAGTTTTGGGGGTGATGCCGTTCTTGTTCGGGGTGTTTTTGACGTTTTTTTGGGTCTCTGTTGGGTTTCTTGGGTTCTCGTTTGTCATCATGGTGGAAAAGTTTAAATTTTGGGTTTTGGAGAACATTAGGTAGGTTTAGGGGTACTTTTGGGGTGGAACTATGGCTTTTTGGGTTTTCTTTCATTTTGGGGAAATTTACTGTTATTTTTGGGGTGTTTTTGACGTGTTTTGGGGTCTCCATTAGGTTTTGTTGGGTTCTTGTTTGTCATTTTGTTAAATAGGAGTGGATTGCGGGTTTTGCAGAACATCAGGTAGGTTTAAGGGTTTTTTTAGTTTTAAATCATGACATTTTTTTTTTTTTTTTAGGATCTGGGTTGATTTTGGTGTGTTTTTGACGTGTTTGGGGGTCTCCGTTGGGTTTACTTGGGTTTTCCGTGGTCATCATGGTGGAAAAAGGTAAATTGCTGGTTTTGGAGAACTTCAGGTAGGTTTAGGGGGACTTTTCGCGTGGATTCATGGTATTTGTGGTTTTCTTCTTTTTGGGGGAGTGATCCTCTCCTTTCTTCGGGTGATTTTGAAGTGTTTTGGCGTTTCCGTTGCGTTTTGTTGAGTTCCTAATGTGTTTTATGGTGGTTGGGAGTGTGCTTTTGGATTAGGAGAACATCCGGTAGGTTTAGGGTGTCTTTGGGGTGGATCTATGGTATTTGGGGTTTTCTTCTATTTTTTGGCATGATCCTGTTCTTTTTTGGGTTGTTTTGGACGTGTTTTGGGGTCTCCGTTGGGTTTTGTTGTGTTCTTGTTGTTCATTATGTTAAATAGGTGTGGATTGTGGGTTTTGGAGAACATCAGGTAGGTTTTAGGTTTCTTTGGGGTTATATCATGGCGGTTTTTTTTTGTTTTATTTTTTTTTTAGGATCTGGGTTGATTTTGGGGTTGTTTTGAGTTTTTTGGGTCTCCGTTGGGTTTCGTTGGGTTTTCCGTGCTCATCATGGTGAAAAAGGGTATATTGTGGGTTTTGGAGAACTTCAGTTAGGTTTAGGGTGGTTTTGGGGTGGATCTATGGTTTTAGGGGATTTTCTTCCAGTTTTGGGGGTGATCCCGTTCTTGTTTGGGGTGTTTTTGACGTGTTTTGGGGTCTCTGTTGGGTTTTGTTGGGTTCTCGTTTGTCATCATGGTGGAAAAGTGTAAATTGTGGGTTTTGGAGAACTTCAGGTAGTTTTAGGGGGACTTTTGTAGTGGATCTATAGCTTTTGGGGTTTTCTTTCGTTTTTGGGAGTGATCCTGTTTTTGTCTGTGCTGTTTTTGACATGTTTTTGGGTCTCTGTTTTGTTTCGTTGGGTTTTCTGTTGTCATCATGGTGGAAAAGGGTAAATTGTGGGTTTTGCAGAACATCAGGTAGGTTTAGGGTGGTTTTGGGGTGGATCTGTGTTTTTGGTGGATTTTCTTCCTGTTTTGGTTGTGATGCCATTCTTGTTTGGGGTGTTTTTGACGTTTTTTGGTGTCTCCGTTGGGTTTCGTTGGGTTTTCCGTGGTCATCATGGTGGAAAAGGGTAAATTGTGGCTTGTGGAGATCATCAGGTAGGTTTAGTGTGGTTTTGGGGTTTATCTATGATTTTGGGGGATTTTCTTCCAGTGTTGGGGGTGATGCCGTTCTGTTTGGGGTGTTTTTGACGTGTTTGGGGGTTTCCGTTGGGTTTTGTTGGGTTCTCGTTGGTCATCATGGTGGAAAAGGGTAAATTGTGGGTTTTGGAGAACATCAGGTAGGTTTAGGGTGGTTTTGGGGTGGATCTATGGTTTTGGCGTATTTTCTTCCAGTTTTGGGGGTGATACCGATATTTCTTGGGGTGTTTTTGATGTGTTTTGGGGTCTCCATTAGGTTTTGTTGGGTTCTTGTTTGTCGTAATGTTAAATAGGAGTGGATTGTGGGTTTTGCAGAACATCAGGTAGATTTAAGGGTTTTTTTAGGGTTAAATCATGGCTTTTTTTTTTTTTTTTTTTTTTTTTTTTAGGATCTGTGTTGATTTTGGTGTGTTTTTGACGTGTTTGGGGGTCTCCGTTGGGTTTCATTGGGTTTTCCGTGGTCATCATGGTGGAAAAGGGTAAATTGCTGGTTTTGGAGAACATCAGGTAGGTTTAGGGTGGTTTTGGGGTGGATCTATGGTTTTGGGGGATTTTCTTCCAGTTTTGGGGGTGGTCCGGTTCTTGTTTGGGGTGTTTTTGACGTTTTTTTGGGTCTCTGTTGGGTTTGTTGAGTTCTCGTTGGTCATCATGGTGTAAAAGGTTAAACTGTGGGTTTTGGAGAATATCCAGTAGGTTTAGGGTGGTTTTGAGGTGGATCTATGGTTTTGGGGGATTTTCTTCCATTTTTGGGGGTGATCCCGTTCTTGTTTGGGGTGTTTTTGACATGTTTTGGGGTCTCTGTTGGGTTTCTTGGGTTCTCGTTTGTCATCATGGTGGAAAAGTTTAAATTGTGGGTTTTGCAGAACATTAGGTAGGTTTAGGGGTACTTTTGGGGTGGAACTATGGCTTTGTGGGTTTTCTTTCATTTTGGGGAAATATCCTGTTATTTTTGTGGTGTTTTTGACGTGTTTTTTGGTCTGCATTAGGTTTTGTTGGTTCTTGTTTGTTATTACGTTAAATAGGTGTGGATTGTGCGTTTTGGAGAACATCAGGTAGGTTTAAGTGTTTTTTTAGGGTTAAATCGTGGTTTTTTTTTTTTTTTTTTTTTTTTTTTTTTTTTTTTTTAGGATCTGGGTTGATTTTGGTGTGTTTTTGACGTGTTTGGGGGTCTCCGTTGGGTTTCCTTGGGTTTTCCGTGGTCATCATGGTGGAAAAGGGTAAATTGCTGGTTTTGGAGAACTTCAGGTAGGTTTAGGGGGACTTTTCGCGTGGATTCATGGTATTTGGGGTTTTCTTCTTTTGGGGGGAGTGATCCTCTCCTTTCTTCGGGTGATTTTGAAGTGTTTTGGGGTTTCCGTTGCGTTTTGTTGAGTTCCTAATGTGTTTTATGATGGTTGGGAGTGTGCTTTGGGATTAGGAGAACATCCGGTAGGTTTAGGGTGTCTTTGGAGTGGATCTATGGTATTTGGGGTTTTCTTCTATTTTTTGGCGTGATCCTGTTCTTTTTTGGGTTGTTTTGGACGTGTTTTGGGGTCTCCGTTGGGTTTTGTTGTGTTCTTGTTGTTCATTATGTTAAATAGGTGTGGATTGTGGGTTTTGGAGAACATCAGGTAGGTTTTAGTTGTTTTGGGGGTTATATCATGGCGGTTTTTTTTTTGTTTTATTTTTTTTTTTAGGATCTGGGTTGATTTTGGGGTTGTTTTGAGTTTTTTGGGTCTCCGTTGGGTTTCGTTGGGTTTTCCGTGGTCATCATGGTGGAAAAGGGTAAATTGTGGGTTTTGGAGAACTTCAGGTAGGTTTAGGGTGGTTTTGGGGTGGATCTGTGTTTTTGGGGGATTTTCTTCCAGTTTTGGGGGTGATGCCGATATTTTTTGGGGTGTTTTTGTCGTTTTTTGTGGTCTCTGTTGGGTTTTGTTGGGTTCTCGTTGGTCATCATGGTGGGAAAGGGTAAATTGTGGGTTTTGGAGAAGATCAGGTAGGTTTAAGGTGGTTTTGGGGTGGATCTATGGCTTTTTGAGTTTTCTTTCATTTTGGGGAATGATCCTGTTATTTTTGGGGTGTTTTTGACGTGTTTTGGGGTCTCCATTAGGTTTTGTTGGGTTCTTGTTTGTCATTATGTTAAATAGGAGTGGATTGTGGGTTTTGGAGAACATCAGGTAGGTTTAGGGTGGTTTTGGGGTGGATCTATGGTTTTAGTGGATTTTCTTCTAGTTTTGGGGGTGATCCCGTTCTTGTTTGGGGTGTTTTCGACGTTTTTTGGGGTCTTTGTTGGGTTTTGTTGGGTTCTCGTTGGTCATCGTGGTGGAAAAGGGTAAATTGTGGGTTTTGGAGAACATCAGGTAGGTTTAGGGGGACTTTGGGGTGGATCTATGGCATTCAGGTTATTTGTTTTTTTTGGGGGGAGGGGTGTGGTCCTGTACTTTTTGAGGTGTTTTTGACGTGTTTTGGGGTCTCCGTTGGGTTTCGTTGTGTTTTCCATGGTCATCGTGTTGGAAAAGGGTAAATTGTGGGTTTTGGAGAACTTCAGGTAGGTTTCGGGGGAGTTTTGTAGTGGATCTATGGCTTTTGGGGTTTTCTTTCGTTTTTGGGAGTGATCCTGTTCTTGTCTCCGGTGTTTTTGACGTGTTTTGGGGTCTCTGTTGTGTTTCGTTGGGTTTTCCGTGGTCATCATGGTGGAAAAGTTTAAATTGTGGGTTTTGGAGAACATCAGTTAGGTTTAGGGTGGTTTTGGGGTGGATCTATGGTTTTGGGGGATTTTCTTCCAGTATTGGGGGTGATGCCGTTCTTGTTTGGGGTGTTTTTGACGTGTTTTGGGGTCTCTGTTGGGTTTGTTGGGTTCTCGTTTGTCATCATGGTGGAAAAGTTTAAATTGTGGGTTTTGGAGAACATTAGGTAGGTTTAGGGGTACTTTTGGGGTGGAACTATGGCTTTTTGGGTTTTCTTTCATTTTGGGGAAATATCCTGTTATTTTTGTGGTGTTTTTGACGTGTTTTGGGGTCTCCATTAGGTTTTGTTGGGTTCTTGTTTGTCATTATGTTAAATAGGAGTGGATTGTGGGTTTTGCAGAACATCAGGTAGGTTTAAGGGTTTTTTTAGGGTTAAATCATGACATTTTTTTTTTTTTTTTTAGGATCTGGGTTGATTTTGGTGTGTTTTTGACGTGTTTTGGGGTCTCCGTTGGGTTTCCTTGGGTTTTCCGTGGTCATCATGGTGGAAAAAGGTAAATTGCTTGTTTTGGAGAACTTCAGGTAGGTTTAGGGGGACTTTTCGCGTGGATTCATGGTATTTGGGGTTTTCTTCTTTTTGGGGGAGTGATCCTCTCCTTTCTTCGGGTGATTTTGAAGTGTTTTGGGGTTTCCGTTGCGTTTTGTTGAGTTCCTAATGTGTTTTATGTTGGTTGGGAGTGTGCTTTGGGATTAGGAGAACATCCGGTAGGTTTAGGGTGTCTTTGGGGTGGATCTATGGTATTTGGGGTTTTCTTCTATTTTTTGGCGTGATCCTGTTCTTTTTTGGGTTGTTTTGGACGTGTTTTTGGGTCCCCGTTGGGTTTTGTTGTGTTCTTGTTGTTCATTATGTTAAATAGGTGTGGATTGTGGGTTTTGGAGAACATCAGTTAGGTTTAGGGTGGTTTTGGGGTGGATCTATGGTTTTGGGGGATTTTCTTCCAGTTTTGCGTGTGATGCCGATATTTTTTGGGGTGTTTTTGTCGTTTTTTGGGGTCTCTGTTGGGTTTTGTTGGGTTCTCGTTGGTCATCATGGTGGAAAAGGGTAAATTGTGGGTTTTGGAGAACATCAGGTAGGTTTAGGGGGACTTTTGTAGTGGATCTATGGCTTTTGGGGTTTTCTTTCCTTTTTGGGAGTGATCCTGTTTTTGTCTGCGGTGTTTTTGACATGTTTTGGCGTCTCTGTTTTGTTTCGTTGGGTTTTCTGTTGTCATCATGGTGGAAAAGGGTAAATTGTGGGTTTTGCAGAACATCAGGTACGTTTAGGGTGGTTTTGGGGTGGATCTGTGTTTTTGGGGGATTTTGTTCCAGTTTTGGGGGTAATCCCGTTCTTGTTTGGTGTGTTTTTGACGTTTTTTGGGGTCTCTGTTGGGTTTTGTTGGATTCTCGTTGGTCATCATGGTGGAAAAGGGTAAATTGTGGGTTTTGGAGAACATCAGGTAGGTTTAGGCGTACTTTTGTAGTGGATCTATGGCTTTTTGGGTTTTCTTTAATTTTGGGGAATGATCCTGTTATTTTTGGGGTGTTTTTGACGTGTTTGGGGGTCTCCGTTGGGTTTCGTTGGGTTTTCCATGGTCATCATGGTGGAAAAGTTTAAATTGTGGCTTGTGGAGATCATCAGGTATGTTTAGGGTGGTTTTGGGATGTATCTATGGTTTTGGGGGATTTTCTTCCAGTTTTGGGGGTAATGCCGTTCTTGTTTGGGGTGTTTTTGACGTGTTTTGGGGTCTCCATTAGGTTTTGTTGGGTTCTTGTTTGTCATTATGTTAAATAGGAGTGGATTGTGGGTTTTGGAAAACATCAGGTAGGTTTAAGGGTTTTTTTAGGGTTAAATCATGGCATGATGTTTTTTTTTTTTTTTAGGATCTGTGTTGATTTTGGTGTGTTTTTGACGTGTTTGGGGGTCTCCGTTGGGTTTTGTTGGGTTTTCCGTGGTCATCATGGTGGAAAAGGGTAAATTTTGGTTTTGGCGAACATTAGGTAGGTTTAGGGTGGTTTTGGGGTGGAACTATGGCTTTTTGAGTTTTCTTTCATTTTGGGGAATGATCCGGTCTTTTTTGGGGTGTTTTTGACGTGTTTTGGGGTCTCCATTAGGTTTTGTTGGGTTCTTGTTTGTCATTATGTTAAATAGGAGTGGATTGTGGGTTTTGGAGAACATCAGGTAGGTTTAGGGTGGTTTTGGGGTGGATCTAAGGTTTTAGTGGATTTTCTTCTAGTTTTGGGGGTGATCCCGTTCTTGTTTGGTGTGTTTTCAACGTTTTTTGGGGTCTTTGTTGGGTTTTGTTGGGTTCTCGTTTGTCATCATGGTGGAAAAGTTTAAATTGTGGGTTTTGGAGAACATTAGGTAGGTTTAGGGGTACTTTTGTAGTGGAACTATGGCTTTTTGGGTTTTCTTTCATTTTGGGGAATGATCCTGTTATTTTTGTGGTGTTTTTGACGTGTTTTGGGGTCTCCATTAGGTTTTGTTTGGTTCTTGTTTGTCATTATGTTAAATAGGAGTGGATTGTGGGTTTTGCAGAACATCAGGTAGGTGTATGGGTTTTTTTAGGGTTAAATCATGACATTTTTTTTTTTTTTTTTTAGGATCTGTGTTGATTTTGGTGTGTTTTTGACGTGTTTGGGGGTCTCCGTTGGGTTTCCTTGGGTTTTCCGTGGTCATCATGGTCGAAAAAGGTAAATTGCTGGTTTTGGAGAACTTCAGGTAGGTTTAGGGTGGTTTTGGGGTGGATCTGTGTTTTTGGGGGATTTTCTTCCAGTTTTGGGGGTGATGCCGATATTTTTTGGGGTGTTTTTGTCGTTTTTTTTGTCTCTGTTGGGTTTTGTTGGGTTCTCGTTGGTCATCATGGTGGAAAAGGGTAAATTGTGGGTTTTGGAGAACATCAGGTAGGTTTAAGGTGGTTTTGGGGTGGATCTATGGCTTTTTGAGTTTTCTTTCATTTTGGGGAATGATCCTGTTATTTTTGGGGTGTTTTTGACGTGTTTTGGGGTCTCCATTAGGTTTTGTTGGGTTCTTGTTTGTCATTATGTTAAATAGGAGTGGATTGTGGGTTTTGGAGAACATCAGGTAGGTTTAGGGTGGTTTTGGGGTGGATCTATGGTTTTAGTGGATTTTCTTCTAGTTTTGGGGGTGATCCCGTTCTTGTTTGGTGTGTTTTCGACGTTTTTTGGGGTCTTTGTTGGGTTTTGTTGGGTTCTCGTTGGTCATCGTGTTGGAAAAGTGTAAATTGTGGGTTTTGGAGAACATCAGGTAGGTTTAGGGGGACTTTGGGGTGGATCTATGGCATTCAGGTTATTTGTTTTTTTTGGGGGGAGGGGTGTGGTCCTGTACTTTTTGAGGTGTTTTTGACGTGTTTTGGGGTCTCCGTTGGGTTTCGTTGTGTTTTCCATGGTCATCGTGTTGGAAAAGGGTAAATTGTGGGTTTTGGAGAACTTCAGGTAGGTTTCGGGGGAGTTTTGTAGTGGATCTATGGCTTTTGGGGTTTTCTTTCGTTTTTGGGAGTGATCCTGTTCTTGTCTCCGGTGTTTTTGACGTGTTTTGGGGTCTCTGTTGTGTTTCGTTGGGTTTTCCGTGGTCATCATGGTGGAAAAGTTTAAATTGTGGGTTTTGGAGAACATCAGTTAGGTTTAGGGTGGTTTTGGGGTGGATCTATGGTTTTGGGGGATTTTCTTCCAGTATTGGGGGTGATGCCGTTCTTGTTTGGGGTGTTTTTGACGTGTTTTGGGGTCTCTGTTGGGTTTCTTGCGTTCTCGTTTGTCATCATGGTGGAAAAGTTTAAATTGTGGGTTTTGGAGAACATTAGGTAGGTTTAGGGGTACTTTTGGGGTGGAACTATGGCTTTTTGGGTTTTCTTTCATTTTGGGGAAATATCCTGTTATTTTTGTGGTGTTTTTGACATGTTTTGGGGTCTCCATTAGGTTTTGTTGGGTTCTTGTTTGTCATTATGTTAAAGAGGAGTGGATTGTGGGTTTTGCAGAACATCAGGTAGGTTTAAGGGTTTTTTTAGGGTTAAATCATGACATTTTTTTTTTTTTTTTTAGGATCTGGGTTGATTTTGGTGTGTTTTTGACGTGTTTTGGGGTCTCCCTTGGGTTTCCTTGGGTTTTCCGTGGTCATCATGGTGGAAAAAGGTAAATTGCTGGTTTTGGAGAACTTCAGGTAGGTTTAGGGGGACTTTTCGCGTGCATTCATGGTATTTGTGGTTTTCTTCTTTTTGGGGGAGTGATCCTCTCCTTTCTTCGGGTGATTTTGAAGTGTTTTGGGGTTTCCGTTGCGTTTTGTTGAGTTCCTAATGTGTTTTATGTTGGTTGGGAGTGTGCTTTGGGATTAGGAGAACATCCGGTAGGTTTAGGGTGTCTTTGGGGTGGATCTATGGTATTTGGGGTTTTCTTCTATTTTTTGGCGTGATCCTGTTCTTTTTTGGGTTGTTTTGGACGTGTTTTGGGGTCTCCGTTGGGTTTTGTTGTGTTCTTGTTGTTCATTATGTTAAATAGGTGTGGATTGTGGGTTTTGGAGAACATCAGGTAGGTTTTAGGTTTTTTTGGGGTTATATCATGGCGTTTTTTTTTTTGTTTTATTTTTTTTTTTAGGATCTGGGTTGATTTTGGGGTTGTTTTGAGTTTTTTGGGTCTCCGTTGGGTTTCGTTGGGTTTTCCGTGGTCATCATGGTGGAAAAGGGTATATTGTGGGTTTTGGAGAACATCAGGTACGTTTAGGGTGGTTTTGGGGTGGATCTATGGTTTTGGTGGATTTTCTTCCAGTTTTGCGTGTGATGCCGATATTTTTTGGGGTGTTTTTGTCGTTTTTTGGGGTCTCTTTTGGGTTTTGTTGGGTTCTCGTTGGTCATCATGGTGGAAAAGGGTAAATTGTGGGTTTTGGAGAACATCAGGTAGGTTTAGGGGGACTTTTGTAGTGGATCTATGGCTTTTGGGGTTTTCTTTCGTTTTTGGGAGTGATCCTGTTTTTGTCTGTGCTGTTTTTGACATGTTTTGGGGTCTCTGTTTTGTTTCGTTGGGTTTTCTGTTTTCATCATGGTGGAAAAGGGTAAATGTCGGTTTTGGAGAACATCAGGTAGGTTTAGGGTGGTTTTGGGGTGGATCTGTGTTTTTGGTGGATTTTGTTCCAGTTTTGGGGGGTGATCCGTTCTTGTTTGGGGTGTTTTTGATGTTTTTTGGTGTCTCTTTTGGGTTTTGTTGGATTCTCGTTGGTCATCATGGTGGAAAGGGTAAATTGTGGGTTTTGGAGAACATCAGGTAGGTTTAGGGGTACTTTTGTAGTGGATCTATGGCTTTTTGGGTTTTCTTTAATTTTGGGGAATGATCCTGTTATTTTTGGGGTGTTTTTGACGTGTTTGGGGGTCTCCGTTGGGTTTCGTTGGGTTTTCCATGGTCATCATGGTGGAAAAGGTTAAATTGTGGCTTGTGGAGATCATCAGGTATGTTTAGGGTGGTTTTGGGATGTATCTATGGTTTTGGGGGATTTTCTTCCAGTTTTGGGGGTAATGCCGTTCTTGTTTGGGGTGTTTTTGACGTGTTTTGGGGTCTCCATTAGGTTTTGTTGGGTTCTTGTTTGTCATTATGTTAAATAGGAGTGGATTGTGGGTTTTGGAAAACATCAGGTAGGTTTAAGGGTTTTTTTAGGGTTAAATCATGGCATGATGTTTTTTTTTTTTTTTAGGATCTGTGTTGATTTTGGTGTGTTTTTGACGTGTTTGGGGGTCTCCGTTGGGTTTTGTTGGGTTTTCCGTGGTCATCATGGTGGAAAAGGGTAAATTTTGGTTTTGGCGAACATTAGGTAGGTTTAGGGTGGTTTTGGGGTGGAACTATGGCTTTTTGAGTTTTCTTTCATTTTGGGGAATGATCCGGTCTTTTTTGGGGTGTTTTTGACGTGTTTTGGGGTCTCCATTAGGTTTTGTTGGGTTCTTGTTTGTCATTATGTTAAATAGGAGTGGATTTGTGGGTTTTGGAGAACATCAGGTAGGTTTAGGGTGGTTTTGGGGTGGATCTAAGGTTTTAGTGGATTTTCTTCTAGTTTTGGGGGTGATCCGTTCTTGTTTGGTGTGTTTTCAACGTTTTTTGGGGTCTTTGTTGGGTTTTGTTGGGTTCTCGTTTGTCATCATGGTGGAAAAGTTTAAATTGTGGGTTTTGGAGAACATTAGGTAGGTTTAGGGGTACTTTTGTAGTGGAACTATGGCTTTTTGGGTTTTCTTTCATTTTGGGGAATGATCCTGTTATTTTTGTGGTGGTTTTTGACGTGTTTTGGGTCTCCATTAGGTTTTGTTTGGTTCTTGTTTGTCATTATGTTAAATAGGAGTGGATTGTGGTTTTGCAGAACATCAGGTAGGTTGTATGGGTTTTTTTAGGGTTAAATCATGACATTTTTTTTTTTTTTTTTTAGGATCTGTGTTGATTTTGGTGTGTTTTTGACGTGTTTGGGGGTCTCCGTTGGGTTTCCTTGGGTTTTCCGTGGTCATCATGGTCGAAAAAGGTAAATTGCTGGTTTTGGAGAACTTCAGGTAGGTTTAGGGTGGTTTTGGGGTGGATCTGTGTTTTTGGGGGATTTTCTTCCAGTTTTGGGGGTGATGCCGATATTTTTTGGGGTGTTTTTGTCGTTTTTTTTGTCTCTGTTGGGTTTTGTTGGGTTCTCGTTGGTCATCATGGTGGAAAAGGGTAAATTGTGGGTTTTGGAGAACATCAGGTAGGTTTAAGGTGGTTTTGGGGTGGATCTATGGCTTTTTGAGTTTTCTTTCATTTTGGGGAATGATCCTGTTATTTTTGGGGTGTTTTTGACGTGTTTTGGGGTCTCCATTAGGTTTTGTTGGGTTCTTGTTTGTCATTATGTTAAATAGGAGTGGATTGTGGGTTTTGGAGAACATCAGGTAGGTTTAGGGTGGTTTTGGGGTGGATCTATGGTTTTAGTGGATTTTCTTCTAGTTTTGGGGGTGATCCCGTTCTTGTTTGGTGTGTTTTCGACGTTTTTTGGGGTCTTTGTTGGGTTTTGTTGGGTTCTCGTTGGTCATCGTGTTGGAAAAGTGTAAATTGTGGGTTTTGGAGAACATCAGGTAGGTTTAGGGGGACTTTGGGGTGGATCTATGGCATTCAGGTTATTTGTTTTTTTTGGGGGGAGGGGTGTGGTCCTGTACTTTTTGAGGTGTTTTTGACGTGTTTTGGGGTCTCCGTTGGGTTTCGTTGTGTTTTCCATGGTCATCGTGTTGGAAAAGGGTAAATTGTGGGTTTTGGAGAACTTCAGGTAGGTTTCGGGGGAGTTTTGTAGTGGATCTATGGCTTTTGGGGTTTTCTTTCGTTTTTGGGAGTGATCCTGTTCTTGTCTCCGGTGTTTTTGACGTGTTTTGGGGTCTCTGTTGTGTTTCGTTGGGTTTTCCGTGGTCATCATGGTGGAAAAGTTTAAATTGTGGGTTTTGGAGAACATCAGTTAGGTTTAGGGTGGTTTTGGGGTGGATCTATGGTTTTGGGGGATTTTCTTCCAGTATTGGGGGTGATGCCGTTCTTGTTTGGGGTGTTTTTGACGTGTTTTGGGGTCTCTGTTGGGTTTCTTGCGTTCTCGTTTGTCATCATGGTGGAAAAGTTTAAATTGTGGGTTTTGGAGAAC